>NW_024962262.1:79400472-79494990 GCF_019238085.1 Lagopus leucura
TTTTTTTTTTTTTTTTTTTTTTTTCTCAGAACTGTTATATGCTATGCTGAATTGCCTGGGGAACAGACAATAACTCCATTTTATAATTCATTCATTTGATTGAAAATGTGAGTAATTTTGCAAAAAACTCTGCAGTATGAATAAGAATGATTCTTGAAAATTCTGGCTGTACTCCTGATGAATTGAAAACAAAACAAAAAAATAACACCTCTTTATAGTTTGACATTATGTACTTGTTTAGTAAAATCTATCTTTTAGGCAAACTTCACTTTAATAGCAAGCTACTTTAGCTATATGATAGTAGTATGACTATACTTTTACAGCACTTTCCTGAAACTTAAATTACCTGTTCAATATGTACTCCAGAGACCTTGCAAGTCATTTTGTGGTACGCGTTTTAGACTTGTCCTGAAGATGTCTACACAAAGGTACTAACTAGAAGCTGGTGACACTAAGAACATCAGAGAGAATTCAACTTGAGACTATCAGTCTAAAGATTCAGGAAATGCCCTTGTTTCTGCCAGACTGAGTAGAAAATAAATTAACTAAATCCGAGTTCTTCTAAATCAGTCTCTGCTCCACTGAGGAATTTTCTAGTAGGAACTGTTGCAATAGACACTCCTAAAACAGTTCTGCATATAGGTCTTAAAATAATAGTAATTGTTGTTAAAGAGAAGCTAAGAACAATTAAGTTGTTCCCAGACCTATTACACACTTGTGGTTAATCCTCAATTCCTGAGGATTTTTTTGTTGATATATCTCTTTGAAATGGATCCAACAGGTTCCCAGTGTCAAAGCAGAGATTTCCATTTTTCAAAACAATAAAGAATTCCATCTCTTGCTTCACGTTTTAGCTGCTAATAAGAGTTAGTGTGTGTTCTTTAAAAGAGCTGACAAGTCTACGTATCCTTATTTAGGCATCTTATTTAGGCATCTAAATATGATGTAATGATTTCTACTGATTTCAGTGACAGTTTAATCAAGCTATTGTCCATCTGATAAATAATGTAGCTGGGAAAAGTAGTCTTTGGTCACATAGTATTTTAGGTTCTGCTATATAGCCAAGTGTTTTTACTTCATACCACTAGATCCTTCCTTGGTCTTGGTGTACAGTGAAAAATACCAGTATTTAAGCCCACATTTTGTATCTGATTCTCAAAACTTTCTACCACACAAGATATTAGACACCTCTATTCTTGTCAATAGCATACCAACAAGAGATTCTGCAGTTTTCAGTCTTGGAAGTTTATCTAGATCTGAATGCATAAAGCCCTGAACTATCTGGTTGGATCTCATGGCTGACTCTGCATTAAGCAGATGATTAAAGTAGATCATCTTCTGCAGTCTTTTTTATTTTAATTACAGCACTTCCTACCTGGAATTGCTGGATTTTGAAGCTTAGGAAGGTTTGTGCTTTCAGATGTATAAAGAAACTTTGCTGAGTCAATTGAATTAAGTTTTCTTCCTTCCAAAGCCTCAGAGCCTAATAAAGTTCCAGACACACCAAAATGAACGAATTTTTGTCAAACATATAAATGACTATTTTAACAGCTTAAATTGGAGAGGAATCTGTCCACTCAGCTGCACTCAGTGGTTAGAGATCTTCCACAGGATACGCAAGATGAGGGTTACATGCCTTCCTCAGTGTGCAGAATACTACTAGGCTGTGGGAAAATCAAGGATATGGTATTTTCTGTGTTCCTTATGGAAGAAATTTTTTAAAAAGTCTAAATTTCCTCATGCCAGGTGGTGAGAACAACCCTTGGACATTCCCTTTGTTGAGGAGATGTCTCGTCCAACTCAGTGGGTTTGGAGGGAGGTGAATCTTTCTGTCTCCTGAGTCACATCTCCCCTTGTCAGCAAGGGGTCGCTACCGCGATGGAGGCATTCAAGACTCAGAGGAATAATGCACATCCATTTATTGAGAGCTTTCATAACAACTAACAACAACTACTTGGGGGTAAAATCTGCTAATTGGATAATTACGATTAATAGGCATTACAAGTAAGAGAATTTTAGGCAACAGCTACTACAAAAAGTAAAAGAATAAAAGAAGATAAAGAGAAAATATAGATAAATGGGGAAAGAGAAACAGACAGGTACATCAATACAGCAAAGCAAAGTGATTCACCACTCTTGGGTTCATCCATGTCTTGGTGTCAGATGCTGATCTTCAGTAGCAAAGGGGGGCTATTGAAGACCCACATCGTTCTGTTGTTCAGTTGATGAAGACTAACAACGACAATACAAACTCTTATTTGTAGCCCGAAATGGTGGTAGTCAGCTTTTTTGGAGTGACATCTTCTGGCTTTGGGATGTCAGCAGGAACTCCTTTGATCCTGTCCTCGAAGCCTCGCAAATTTAAGTCAAGCATGCAAGAGGAAGCAAGGAGAAGGCAGCTTTTTTTTCTGCCTCACAAATACGATGTTATCATCTTTCCTATCAAGCTGGAGTTATTTGTTTACAGGCCAAATCTTCAGCTAATTAGCACTCCTGAGCACTCCCTTTCAAAGGCAAACAGCTCTAAAGAAATGCTTTCAAATGTAAAATTGTCCAAAAAGATGATGTTTATGTCTCATGTCAATTTGAGACAGTCCTTGCAAGTCAAAGACAGGAGGCACTGCTCTGTCATTTAAAAATGCAGTTTTTTTTAAAAAGCATACCAATTCTTCAATGATATGTAATAATATGTAATGAATAATCTACATAAATGAGCTTTCAAGATGAGATTGGAATCCTTATACTCTTTTACCTTTCAAACTTTAACCATTGGTTCACTTACATTCATGCTCTCCCTGCTTCTTTCTCTTTTAGCCATGGGCTTGGGCATCCTTTTTCTGAGTGGATGAAAAAACTGAATACAAGGCAGCAATATGCACTTGGAGCCCAGAAAGCCTGCGAAGAGAGGCTGAGAGTTGTTTCTAGGGAAGAGAAGGTTTCAAGGAGAACTTATAGCAGTCTTCCAGTTCTTAAGGAGGGCTAAATGAAAGATGATGTAACTATTGGAGATTGTGGCAATTTTGAGTAATGATTTAAGCAACCTAGTGGGAGGTGACCCTGCCCACGAAAGGGGGATAGAACTGAGTAATCTTTAAGGTCCCTTTCAACCCAAAGCTTTTTATGATTCTGTGATTCTAATCTACCTCTTGGGACAATAGCTTCCTCGTCCTTAGACCAGCAATATTTTTATTTCCATGGTATATAGATTTTTTTTTATTTTATCAGTACATTTAAGAAGATAATGTGAAGTGGAAGAGGGAATTAGAAACTAACATATGCTGTGAGGTTTTTTGGATCCTTACAATGAAATAGAAATGGCAATAAAAATCTAATGAAAGGTATGTGGAGTGTTGGTAAGTCTTGCTGAATTTATTACCTAGTAGCGACCCCAGCAGTCATTGTTGATGGTAGAAAACTGGTCTTACTGAATTACATAAAATGGAACTTTAGTTAATATTACAGAAACATTACTTTAGGAAAATTATTGTTAGTACTCACTCCAGCTGAGTAAATTTTACAACATAGTTAGATGTACCTGGTGTTCTAAAGAAAAACAGTTGACAAGACAGGGAAATAGATTAAAAAAATGGACAGGAAAGTAAAGAGAAAAGTCCTTGAAACCATGACATAAATTGTGAAAAAAAGTTCTGCTACAGCATTAGTCATCCGACTGTAGCTAGTACATCTTAACTCTAACCCATATTTTAAGAATTAGTTTATTATGTTTAACATATGCGTAAATGTAGTCAGCCTTGTCTGTCTGTCAGCCACTCTGGAGCAGTTTGATTACTGTTTTATACTTGTTTATTTGGTTGATTGTTTTGTTGATTGTTTGTTGGTTTGATTTTATTTTTTTTTTGTTTTCCTCTTCTCCACCTCATCTTTTTTTTTTTTTTTTTTAACCTAGTATTTTATTGTATGTTATTCTATTTGAAAAGATGTTATTGATCATCCAGTTTGGACTCCAAAAGCTCATTATATTTTGTAGATAGGTTTTTTAATTTTATCTTTAATGTTTGCAAAGATTGTCTAATAACTGTTTCCCGAGATAAGTCTTTCTATACCCACACTGTCTTCATTGCTAAGAAGTTCTTGTAATAACCAACATAAATTTATCCTTCTAACTCAGCCTATTACTCCTTGTTTTATGACTAAAGTCTGGTATGACTAGCTCTTCCTTTCCCTCAAAGTACTACACTTTTATTCTTTATATGGAGTTATCATGTTCTTCTGTATGTGTCACCACAATAAGCTAAATGAATGAAATTCCTTTAATCTTCACTTATAAGTTATATTTTAAATAGATATAAAACAATACAGGGTAATCTGAGATTTGTGTCTTTTTCAAAACATTAACATAGTCAAGATAATTTTCTCTCCTCTGAAGTTCTGCAGCTGACTTAAGGAAAACAACTTTCTTCCCCCAGAGGAGAGGGATAGTAATAGGAAAAAGTTTGTAACATTAATTCTATGTTCTCCTTGAGTTGTGATGGTTTAGGGGGGAAATGAAGCATTTTAAAACAGTAACTGTAAAACATGATCTCTTGTCTTTGCACTTCATTCTGCATTATACCTTTCAACATTTGTTAACAGTGTTATATTTCAGATAACTAGGCTTTTTATGGGTTGCACCAGGAGAGCATTCCTGCTGCTTTAGTACCTTTGATTGTTTCCACCTACAGAAGAGAAAAAAAAGATGTGTTGAGGAATAATTATCTTTTTTTTTTTTCTCACTACAGAAATAAAAAGCTATATTCATCAGACCATGAATTTTTGTTACTGTAATATCAATGAATTTTCATGCTTCCAAAAGGACTTGACAAGGTCTTGATTTTTAGATTATCCTTCCCTCTTGTAATGGTAATTACCAAGCTTTAAGGGAAATAGATACATACTTATTAGCTGGTACTCAGGGCCTGTAGGAACAGTGTTCGCAAGCAGAAGAACTAGTGCTGGATTTTGGAGAGCTTCAACTTTCAGGTGTGACATGAATATTCATAAGCAGATAGTGTGCATTTAATGAGTTATTTGAGTTCATCTTTTCATTGGGTATCATCTGAAAAGTATCCCATTAGCAATCTTGGAGTCTGTTCTGCAAAGTGAACCAAAATGTGATAGTGAAGGGCAAGAAACTTACTCCAACAGCACTTTCCAAATTAAATATACATATATAAATTGCACCAGGAGAGTTCATACTGTGAGTCAGAATCTCAGGCAATAATACAGCTACAGTACAATGAGACTAAACTGCCTTATTTGCCAAGTACAGAAGATTTGCACTCCATGTCTATTAATCCATAAGAAGGGTTTGCATTATCCAGATTCAAGGCTTGATAGACCTAAAATGTCTCAGTCTTAATGGTCTTCGGGAGTCAACCTAATGTTTTTCATTCTGATACAACTGAAATCTCACCTGAACTAAGCTATATCTAGAATTTTGTGTTGCTCATTGCTTCTGTATGTCATTCCTCTGTAGCCTTTCCTTCTGATCCAGTCCACCTAAAACTGTGTGAAAGGTAGCCTTGACACTGTTTATGCAGCTGATCGATGCCAACTGAGGAGGCTACACATGCAGTAATTCTCCAGCCTACTTACATAATTTAAATTATGCTGGAAGAAAAATAAAAATCTTATTGTAAACCAAGTTTGCAAGGGTGAGCATGCTCATCAGATTTGCAGATGACAATGAAATGACCGGATGATCTTGGAAGTCTTTTCCAACCTTGGTGATCCTATGATTCTGTGACTCTATGAAGACAGACACGTTGAGGCTGTGAGGATGGTGAGGGCACTGGCACAGGCTGTCCAGAAAAGCTGTGGATGCCCCATTTGCAGAGGCTTTCATGCCAGATTGGATGGGGTTTTCAGCAACCTGACCTAGAGGAGGATGTCCCATTTTAAAATCGATATGACTGAACTTCCACTTCCTTTAAAGTCAGAGATATTGTATATGTTACTTTTCTCGCTAAGATCATGTTCTCTTGTGTCCAGTGTTCTTCTAGAAGAACAAATTGTTTAAATTATTAATAGTACTTTTAGAATGTAATTACTGTGTTATTCTTAAGAAAACACCCGTAAACTATCTAGTGGATACGATTGTTTAGGTTATAGTTAAGGCAGATACTCCTCTTTGGATATGACATTTAGAAAAATTGAGCTTCTTAAATGGAGAATATTTCAGAAAACAAATGTTACTACTGAACTCCTGACTCAGAAGAAAGAAGCCCTCTGTAGTCACTGAGATTGTAAAACATCCATTCACTCTGAGACACGTTCCTCACTTTTTTATAAAGTGTGAGCCAAGAGGCCTTTCTTGAAGTATTTATTCTGACTGTGGACTGCCAGGAGTAGTCATAAAGCAGCTCTTCCCTGTTCTTTTTCAGATTTTGGACTGTGATGTTGCCTTCCATTGGCACATGCTGACTCCCACAGCCGGAGGAAGTTTTTTGCCACTTGGCAGTATATTAGTAGTCCCAGCTCAGCATGGTGTGCTTTCATCTTCCTATTCTAGCTCTCCTAACTCAAGTTTATATTGATCTAGTTAAGCAATTAACTAGCCTAAGGAAAGGTGCCAGCTATCAATCTTTCTAAAAAGTATGTATGTATTCCTACTGATTCAGGACCCATTTAAGTAAAAAGCACATGCTACTCACGTCAAACAGGACTTCAACAAGGGAGAAAAGCCTTTTAGTAGAAGAATAGCTCTTTTGCATTAAGTAGAGATGGATTGGGTTGGAAGGAATCAGATATATCCAAATGTTGCCTGTTGTGAAGGGCAAACTATCTGCCAACAAAGAAGATTATGAAAAAAGATTATGATAAATAACATCATAACAATATAAAGAAAAAAAAAGCTAGAAAAACTGGCTGTTTTTTGTTGGTTGTGGGTTTTTTTGTTTGTTTGTTTCACTTTTAATAATCCGTAAGAGAAAGTGGTATTAATATTACTAGAGCCTTCAAACAATTCTAAACTTGGCAAACTATGCTGAATAGGCTGTAAAAAATGGAAGTAAAAAGGCAGAAAGACAGACTTGAATAGAGACAGAAAGCAGTCAAAAGATTTAATATGGAAAGACACAAGATAACAAAGCAATAATGTTTAAATGGATTGAAGGAAGACAGCAGGGCCCAAATTGGAACTCTTTGCAGTGTAGTATATGTGCAGGATTATTCATACAGGAAAAAAACTAATTATCTAGTTCTCCCTGGCTTTGGTGAAAGCACAAATGGAATATTAAATAAAGTTCTAGACACCTGAGCACTGGAAAGATATCTACAAACCATGGCATGCTTAAAGGAGTGCTAAAAAAAAAAAAAAAAAAAAAAAGGAAGAATTGAAGAAATAAAAATACAAGTAAAAATTATTCATATTTACTGAAGTTTTGTAAGCCACCTTCTGGAAATTATATTCTACACTATGCATTTAAATATTCATGATAGAAGTGAGGTTTTATTCTTTTTGGTGATCATATTTCTAAGCTATTTTTAATGTATTATCAAAAAAATTGCCCCAACCTCCTTTTTCACTCTGCATTAAATTCAGTTTCTCTAAAATATTCCCTTTATATAAGCTGATTTAATTTCATGTGTGCTTCTGCAGAATTGATTAAACATAGCAGTCCTGCTCTACAGAAGAGGAAGACTCAAAGGAAAAATCTAATGAAACTGTGTAGTAGTTTGTAACATATTGCAGATCTTGCTTCTCACCTAAACTTTACCAAAAGCTTCTTAACCAGCCTTTTTTTTAATCAGCAATTAGCTTTTTAAGAAAGGATAATGATATTTCTGCGTATACTAGGATTAATCTAATAATGTTTATGCTCAGATATGAGATATTGCAAAATGGGGACAAAGCCTGAAAATTAATGAAGTGAATTAAATCTCTTTGAGGTTTATTTTCTCCCAAGGATGTGTTTCCTAAATGTTTCACAAGCTGGCATTTAGTTTCTCTGCCATAATTTTGCTAGGCATGCAGGTAGTGTGAAGTCTTGCACATGGCATTGAGTTGTATTGCTGCTGTTTCATCTATACCAGTATTTCTCTACTTTATATATTTATATATTACAGGAATGCTTTAAATTTTTAATTAGAATATACTAGGTAATAGGAAATGTACATTATTAAAAATGACTCACTGAGGCATTCTATCCTTTTTCAGCCACATGTAACATTCAATTGAATGTAAATGTTACTACTTTTCTATTTCTGTGGTGGGGCTAGTGTTTCTCTGCACAGTCTTTCCATAAACAACTAGAGGGAATCCAGGAGAAGAGTCTGACTTTTCTGATGACTTTGGAGCCAGTCAAAATAATTTATGATTCAGAAGGCTTAGGAAAATGTAGGTAGTGCCATCAGCATTGTTACTGAATCTTTATTGCAGATGTTATTATTTAATTACATTATCCAGTTCAGCACCGTACTTTCCATGTTAGCAGCAATAAATAGCGGCTTTTTATTTAAATTTTCATTTGACTATTTTTAAATCACATTTTATTTTGATAGTGATTATTTCTGCATTCTGATAGCTATATACCAGGATATTACATGTAGGTTGCTCCAAAAGTAATGTTTCTTATTTATTTCCATGCAAACTAGAACAGAAATAAAGAAGACAGTAATAGTATTTGATAGAGCAAATTCTCAACTACAGAACACTGTTTTTCAACATTGTCACCACTATCAGCTATGCATTTTTGCCAGCAATGAGCAAGAGCCTGTATGACATCTTTGTAAAAATCTGCAATTATTCCCAAAGCACTGTCCATGGAGTGGTGATGTGAATTCCCTATTGAAGAAAACGTTCAAGATGTGGCCCTCAGTGGGCAAAGTGATGTTCACTGTCTTTTGGGATATGAAAGGGGTGATTCTGCTGGATTTCCTGGAACCCAGACAAACCATCAACAGTGACTACTACATCATAATGATGACTAAGTTCAAGGCTCCAACTTGCAGTGTAAGACCAAAGAAGATTGTGAATGTGGTAGGGTAACCCCAGCCAGCAGCTAGGCACCATTGGATCCCTACCCCACTCCTCCTCCAGTAAAGTGGAGGAGAGCACTGAAGGGCCACAAGCTAAAATAACATTTATGATTTGAAATAAGCCAGTTTAACAAGCAAAGAAAAGCTGTGCACACAATCTAAACAAATATTCATCCACTACTTCCTATTGGAAAGCAGACCTCCAGCTACTTGTTGGAAAGCATGGCTTCAACATATTTAACAATTTCTCAGAAAAACAAATGCCACAACCTCAGACATTCCCCATTCCTCCTTCTTTCCCTGAGATTTTATTGCTGAGAACAGCATCATATAGAATGGGATATTCCTTTGGTCATTTAATATTGGCTATCCGGCTCTGTTCCCTCACAGCTTCTGGCCTACCACCAGACTACTCACTGAGATGGAGTGGAGTTGAAAAAAATAGAAAGTCTTGACACTGAGCAAGCACTGTTCAGTAACAAACAAAACACAGAGGCTGCTATAAAGAAAATTACCTATAGCTAGACCTGGTACAATAGTTTAAATTTTTTTCTTTGAATATAAAACGTTACATACCCAAAACAGAAGTGCCTCGCTATTTCCACTGTCAGTTTAGATTTCAATTTGAAATAAGTGGGAAATATTTTGTCCCCAGAGTGTCACAATTATTCTTTTTAGTGACAAACTTAATGTACTTAAATTTTTGTTTTTGTTTTTGTTTTCGTTTTTTTCTGAAGTTGACATCAGATTTGTTATATTCACACTTAAAACAGTGCTTATGTACCACATACTTCAACAGTCACTTAAAGGAGAAATTCACCTGATTTGATAGTTCTTGGAATACAGAGGAGGAGATAGTGCTCCATAGTAAAAACAAACAAACAAACAAACAAACAAAAAAAAACTTCTACAATGCAAGAGGGACATTTCTATCCTGGAGACTGCATTGTGTAGTAAGGACATACACTTTGTAAGTGGCAACCAGTTGAGGTCCCCAGTGACTAGAAAAAGGGAAGCATCACTCCTATTTTTAAGAAAGGGAGAAAGGAAGACACAGGGAAATACAGACTGGTGAGATGTGGTGACTTAAGACAGCCAGCATGGCTTCACCAAGGGCAGATCATGCCTGACAAATCTGTTGGCTCTCTATGATGGAGTGATGGCTTTGGTGAACAAGGGAAGAGAAAACAATGTCTTCTACCTGGACTTCTGCAAGGCCTTTGACATGGTCTCACACTACTTTCTTATCTCTAAGTTGGACAGATATGGATTTGAAGGCTTGATTATTTGGTGAATAAGGAATTGGTTGGATTGTCACTTCCAGAAGGTTACTGTCAATGGCTCTTTGTCCAGATGGAGGCTGGTAATGAGTGGTAGTAGTGGAGTCATCTCTTTAACACCTTTATCAGTGACATAGATGATGGGATCGAGTGCATCTCAGCAAGTTTACTTACAAGTTTACTAAGCTGAATGGGGCAGTTGACACTGTTGAAGGAAGAGATCTGGACAGACTTGAAAAGTGAGCCCATGTGAACTTAACAAGGTTTTACAAGACTGAGTACAAGGTGCTGCACTTGGTTTGGGGCAGTCCCAGATATGAGTACAGACTGGAAGAAAAACTTCTGAGTTAAGCCCTGTGGAGAGGGGCATGAGAGTCCTAATGGATAAAAAACTGGATATGAACCAGCAGCGTGTTTCTGCAACCTGGAGAACCAACAGTATCCTGGCCTGCATCAAAAGAGAGGTGGCCAGCAGAGAGGAGGGGATTGCCCTCCTCCACTCTGCCCTCTTGAGGCCACATCTAGAGTCTGGGTTCTGTCCTGGGTTCCCCAGAAAAAGAAGGATTCAGAGATGTTAGAGTGGGTCCAGATGAGGGCCATGAAGATGATCAGAGGGCTAGAGTACCTTTCCTATAAAGAAGGATCAAGGGAGTTGGACTTGCTTAGCCTGGAGCAGAGCACTCTCAATGGAGATCTCCTTGCTACCTGCCAGTAGTTGAAAGGACCTTATAAGAGGGAAGAAGATGATTTTTTACATGGTCTGATAGTGATTAGCAGAGAATTATGTTGCACATAAATTGAGAGCAGTGAGCATGTTTTTTTCTCCTTCACTTTTGGACATTTGAATGTTAGACATCTGGATAAACTACAACATTTATGTTGTTCCTAGGGACGATCTAAGTGTGTTATTCTGGCCACAGGTGTTATACAGATGGGCTCAAAGTACAACAGTCAAAGCTACAAGCCAGTGTTTATCGTAAGTCAAAAAGAGCATAGAAGGCAAAGTAACCTCTGTTTCCTAAGGGAACACTGTGCATCTCTTGTACTTGGAAAACCCATGGTCAGCCACAGGGAAAGCCGCTCCTGTGTAATGACTCACAGAAGTCTGTAAGAATCTGTGTGCCCCAGAGAAAAGGAGAAGCAGCAAGAGGCAGGCAGCCCACTATGGAGTTATTCCAAAAAAGCTGCTTAACCACTGTATTGAGTTGACCACATCATCACTGGAGAAACTGATGCACAGAGGACATCATTAATTCAGATTAAAAAGGAAGGTTAAATGGTAGGTATCAATTTGTTATTAAAAATTGCATAAGGAAGGGCAGAAATAAGGCTCAAGAGCTTTGGCACCATCCATTTCAGACTACTGATCTATTTCTGTTTACTAACAGACACATAAGCTTAGAGAATTAAAGTCAGTAGAATGAATCTCCCCAATATATAACACCTTTTTTTTTTCTGAAATACATAATAATTTGTGTGCTCTTGACCTGTGATGTCTCATTTGTTTGGGATTTGTTATTTATTTCTTTTTTTCTCTGAGGAACAAAGCAGAGGAACTTGTGAAGGAAAAGAAAACAACAATAAGATTGTCCTTAATCAATACAATGTAAGTAGTTTATGGTTATATGTGAAATACAGGGCTTACTGTCATTTATAAGCTTGGTCACAGATTCTGTCTATTTTCATTTTGTTAAACCAACTAACACATTTCTTTACTTCCTGCTGGGGTAATAAAAATGTAAGCTCAGTTGACTTTCTATTTCACTACTGATCAGCTTAACAGTATCAGATGAATCTTCCTGTCTACAACAATGAGCAGCCTTATAGTATTGTCCAAGACAAATGTTAAATGTAATTTGGAGGTCACTTGAAATGAGGCAGTAGTTGCTGGAAAACACTTCATACTACTGTGCTTTTAAGCTGCGTTCTTGCAGCTGAAACTAAACAGGGATGAAAACCAGAATATGTACCACTGTTAACAGACCACATATGAAACAGTGATATACTGTTCCCTCACCAAAATTAAACTGACATAAAAGAATAAACATCTGAGAACCACACAGCTTTCACTATGTGTTGAGCCAGACACCAGACTAACGAATCACATTCAGCCGCTCCCATTAATTGTTTAGAGTGGGGATTATCCTTACATTTAGAGTCATTTTTTCTTCTTTCATTTTCACTCTGCCTTTCTCGCATGGAGTTATTTTGCTGTTCCTCCAAGAGACCTTTCCCAAAGACATAACATTTTAGCTTGCTACAACCTATTACCTTCTCATTATAACAAGAAACTGCTTGGAGTGTAGTTTACCAAATAGCGAATACTGAGTTTTTAATTTAGATTATTATTTTTTTTTTTATGAGAAAGTCCTCTAAGGCAATGTGATAAATCCTTACTGAAGTCAGTTACATATTCTGCAGTAACCTAGTACTAGCCAGTTATTCCATCTTTAAGAAAATACAATACATTCTGTTATGGCACTATCTGATCAATGAGAAAACTACAGCAGTTGTCTTAATTACATTAATCTCTCTCAATATATATTGATTTATATTTTATACATTCCTTTCCCTACCCTTCCTCTCTTTTCTTAGCAGTTGATACAGAATTTCCCATCCTTCTCCTTTCTCAAATTATCTGTCTTTTATAACTTACTGAAGATAATAACTATGTTCTATAAATCTTTTTGGTTAGATTTCTTTGTAAGAATTTACAAATACACTTATTAAATTATTCTGACACAAAATTAACTCATATATCTAAATAGCCTTTTACTTGCTCTTTTCAAATTCTCACCGACATCATTGTGACAAAGCAAATTGTGTGAATTATCTGGTCAAAACTACCTTTTTCTTCCCCTATTTTTTCTAATTTAAAAAAAATCAAAGAAAGCATTTAATTTAGTCTATTGTGTGTAATCTTGGTTTTGTTCTCTGTTTCTATTGAATATGAACTTTCTTCCTTTTGATTTCATTTTCTATGGTATTTGTAGGTTATAAGTAGCCCTTCTGATTTCATGTCTTCATTTTTTTCTGTAATTCCTTTGTACGTATCCTTTGGCAATGATATTTCTGTCACTTTGCATTTTCTTTTTCCATTCCTTTTATTTTCTTTTTTTCACTCTCAACATTGATACATTTCTGATTATATTGGTCGTTTGTTGAATTATATATCTTTTCTGAGAATTATAATAGTCTTTTTGCTTTCCTTTTGCTTTGTCATTTTCAGGAACTCTCAGTTCTCTTGTAGAATAGCCTAACACACACAAAATATACTTTATGATATATAAAACACAATTATAGACTACTGTTCCACCCACTCCTTCAAATTAACATGTGGCTTTCTGAAAGTTGCTGTCTTTATTCTGCTGCTGTGGCTTGTCACTTGCCCTAGAATAATGAAGAATGCAGTTGTATGACTACTCTCTTTCAAATTCTTTTCCATGCTTTCAATTTAAAAAAACAAGGAAGTTATCAGTGAGCTATTATTCTATATTTAATCTTGAGTAGTGTAAAGCACTACTTGAGATTTTAAATGGGGAAGATAATTTGGAGAAAAAATTATGTCCCAGTGCATTTCAAGAATTTATATTGCTTCTAGTAGATACTGGGTTAACTGAAGTCTAAATTGCTTTCTTATTTTTTTTCCCCTAATTGCAAGCCGTGTTATACTTCTCCTTCTCAAAATAAATAAATAAATAAATAAATAAATAAATAAATAAATAATTCTCACTTGCTTTTCCAGTTTCTGTACTATAATTTTGCCCTCTAGTTTTCTTTCCATATATCCATATATCTTCTCTGGATTACTACCATGTCTAAGATAATAGTATCTACTTTCTAGTGAACTTCTTCCAAATCTGTTGAATTTATTTTCACTAAATACAGGCTAGAACAACTTTATATTTTTATTTCATAGAATCATAGCATCATAGAATCCTTAGAGTTGGAAGGGACCTCTGAAGGTCCCTAGTCTAACTCCCCTGCAATGAACAAGGCTACCACATCCAGATCAGGTTGCTCCTTATCCTGCCTCCTTTTTATTCTTTTAGATGAAACATCATATCTTGCCAGTTATTTTGCTTCATGAAATGTCATGTGTGATATAAAACATAAAATTTTCATAGTTTCACATCAAACATTAATAGAATTACACGTGAATCTTGCAGTATTTGTAAATCAGTGCAAATAGACCTAAGCTCAAGATGAAGGACTAATACCAGCTGAATCCTCATGTTCTTCACTTACAACTAGCAGAGGACTGGCAGCACATCATTCTGCTACAACTAAGACCTATCAATGCCCATAGTAATTAGTAAAGTTTTTTATACTGAAGATTGAATGAGGCATGGCCAAATGTCAGCAGTAATATATCTCCAATATTTCTGATTTGGTCCCAGTTAGGGTTCATTTTTCTTGGACTTTTTGTCAGACAGGATTTTTTTCCTCAGCTGAGGATCTTCAACTGTCTCGTTCTTCATTTTTTGATGCTAGAACAGTAGTTAAAGTCCTCTCAGTTAAGACATACAGTCTTTTCCATCTGGTCTTAATAGTCATTGTTTTTCTTTCAGTCTTTGCATCTCACAACCATTCTTGAAGTACCTTGAAGTACTGAAGAGATGAATGAAGCTACTGAATACTTGGAAGTAGCTGTCACTTCCTTTTCTTTGCATAGAGGGAGAGTTTTGTGCACAAAGTTAGCTTGTTTTATTCTAATAGGAACTCCCTTGTTGCTGAGATGCTTTCTCTGGTAACTAATCTGCCTTCATGTTCCACTGGCCTTCTGTAATGCTTCACTATTCCACATCACAGTTAGAGAAGTCACAATAGGTCTTCCTCCAACTCTAATGGAGTGCCAGTACTAAACACCAGCCAGCCAAGCTGGCAGATAAGTCTTACGGTATTGATTTCTTTGTGCTACTTGTTTTTTCTAAATTGATTGGAAACAAAAGTGCTCAAGTACTAACAGTACTGGCTCTTGTTCTTACCCTGCAATCAGACTGATTCCAAACAATTTTTATCAATATGGTGATAGGAATTTACATGTAAATACAGATATATCAAAGAATCATAAAATCATAGTATACCTGAATTAGAAGGGACCTAGAAGGATTATTGAGTGCAATATATACTTCTTCCCATTTGGCTACTAATGGCATCTTGAAGCAGCTATTTTCTTCCATGGTGGATATCTCTGTCCTGTTATTAGGGATTAGAGGGAAATTGTTGGCTGTTTCTGTTATTATTTATCTAAAGCCACGGTTTCTACACTGTTGAAAAATAAATCTCTATTACTTGTGTTATGATATGATGGCCATGTTTTTCCTTGTGCTGGTGTATGACTTGAAAAATT
Organism: Lagopus leucura; assembly: GCF_019238085.1. NCBI lineage: Eukaryota > Metazoa > Chordata > Aves > Galliformes > Phasianidae > Lagopus > Lagopus leucura. Next base: position 79,416,085 of record NW_024962262.1, read on the forward strand.
CACGTAGCTTTCAGCTGCAGTGACAGAATCAGTGTTTAAATCCAACAGCTGGTATTGTATGTCAGCACCTGAAGTAAATAACACTCTTAGTAATGTACTTGTCTATCCCAATAAATATGTTCATTTTAAACTGTCATGGGGAGATGCTGTGATTTATTGCTTCTTGAGTGTCACTACAGTTCCATAGCCAGAGCCATACAATAGAATGGCTAGACAGAAACTGTAGCCTCTTTTCTTTAACATACTTTTTGTTACATCATTTTGATGGCAGGTCATAAAATTACTTGTTTCAGTAATATTTCATGGCATTTTATAGTTAGCATTCTAATCTCTTAGGTCTTTTGAATTTGTATGCAAGTTTACATAACTGAAAGGGGGGAGCTCTTAAAATTTAAGAATGTAACAATGATCATTTTTATATTTTTTTTTAGGATTAATGTTACTAGAAATGGAAATCTTTCTTAGCCCAGCTGTTCCTGGATATTATTATACAGTGAGTTCAGGATGATGATCTTTTATACTGAAGGGTCTTGTTGTTTTTTTTTTTTGGTTTGTTTGTTTGTTTTTTACCCTCCAGAATAAGACACTGATGGAATTCTCCATTTTTAAAAATAAAATTATAAAGAATACAGAGTAATCAGACTAAATAAATCTAGTTTAATTATTCAACAGTTTGGCCTTATCCACCTGTTCTTGACAGTTATGATTCAGGCATATTGTAAAAATTCTCCAGTGAGCTGAGGATGTAGTGGAGTGGAAAAGTGGAGGTGCAGATGGGAATTTCAGACGAGTTGCTAAGAATGGTTTAGAAATAGACTAGAAATGATCAGTGAGGAAGAGACAAAATGATCAACAGAACAGGTCAGAGTTGGCGGGAGTAGTGAATTTTCAAACAATTTTTTAAAAAAAATGATATGAAGAAGAAGCAGTACAGATATTTGATGAAATACATAACCAAATGAGGATACTCTCCTAAAAAATAAAGATATCAAGAGAGAAGAAGGTGTGGATAAAAGGTATCTATCATCAGAGTGAAAACACAACCTGAAATAGTTTTGAATACAACAACCGGTTTCACAAATGGACATAAAAAATATTTTGTTCTTTTTTTTTTTTCCATTTAACTAAGCAATTTTAATAGTCAATTATATGACAGTAATAAACCAACAAGGTTTTTCTTAAATGTTTCTCAACATTATTAAACATTTGTAACAATTACAATTTCTGTTCTTTTTTATTATTGTTTTTCAAACATTTTAATTCATTAATTCAATTTTGGAAATTAATTCGTTTTTCTTTTTTTTTCATCTCAAATTATACTTCAATTTCTTTCTTATATTGCCTAAGGATTTCTTGGCATGATGTTGTATAAACAAAAAGCCTCATTATTTTTGTGTGAACTGAATCACTGTTTGCCAGAAAGCAGTTTTAATAACTCAACAATCCAAGTCACAGGAAACTGTGCTCTTTGATCAGCAGCACAAAAGGATCTGAAAAAAGTAATATGCACAGAACTGTACAAAGTAACGAAAAAAAGGCAATGGAAGGGAAAGTGAGTAGAGAGGAGATGTATATTTTCTAGAGTATCCTTAAGAACTGAAAATAAATGCAAAAGGAAAATAATAAACTGATTATGTGTTAGGGCACAGGTTAAGGAAAAGAGATGCAATAGGCAATTTAATAATCCAGTAGGAAAAAAAATCAGGAGGGAGGGCTGCAGAAGAAAGGTAGTATCTATGTGGAATCAAAACCTAGGGATTTACATTTTGAATAATCTGTGGCTGTCTTCCTTGCAAGACAGACCTTGTGGTTAAAGTGACTCTGCCTCTCTTGCAAAGCCTGCTGTGATGGATGCTGATGGAGAAACATTAAGAGGGGAGGGGTGGTCAGCTCAAGCTCCATCCAGCACATGTGGAAGAGTACCCTTTCTAAATCTCAGAACTGGGTACAGCCATGGGTGGGTGACAACTGCTGCAGTGATGGCTGTGAAAGTTTAGAGCATACTCTTTGCACTGGACAATACTAGTAGAAAAAATGTAGTCCACAGCCTAGTACAATCTCATGTCCTTACTGGTTTGTATTATGTTAGACTAGAAAAATAATTGTACACCTCTCAACTGAGATCCAAGATCTTTTTTATTTAATTAACAAGATCACCATACTGTGAGATCTGTGCAATGGGCATGTTTTCATAATTGTAGAGAGAAATACTGTGTCAATAGCCATCTTTTAGCAAAAAAAAAAAAAATACACAATGATAAAAATATATATTCCTTTTTCTCTAAGTTTAAAGAACTTGATTTATTTCCAGGTTTATTGTGTAAAGCAATTAAAAATGGCTAATTCTTCAAAACCTCTTAAAGTTCTAAAAGTGGCCGTGCACCTCTGAAATTTTGGTTCAAGTATTTGAATGCTAAAAACAGTGTTAAAAAACAATTTAAAGTATCTCTACAGAAATCATTTCCCTATGTCACTGCTGTGAGATCTCTCTCTTGGATGTGAAAATGCTTAAGTCAATAGAATAGGTTGCTGCCTACAGTGAAGTAATTAAAATCAAATAAATAGTAGCTAAGTAAGCTAATATACTACCTGGTACAGCACAAGTGTAGGAGGAAGCATGGATAATAACGATCTATTAAAAAAAAAAAAAGTATTGGAATTCACAAAATTATTGAAGATTTTCTTCAAATATTTTTATTGAGCGAGTCACTCAACATTGGTTTATAATAACTGTTCTGAGTTTGTTGTACTTCAGATCAGATGCAAGATCTAAGATAAAATGCTATTGCAGAATGGCAGTCAATTCTGCTATGCTTTTCTATTTAAGCATAGTACTATAAGGGTCAGTTACTCAAAGCAATTGCAAGAAGAAAGAAATAAGGTGACATATATCACAGGTCTAGGTGATATGTCACTAATGTCACACACATCTACCCCTTGACAATAACAGCTAGGGAAAAAGAGACGCTGTTGGATCATTTTTTTCCTACGCAAGCCTTGGGAATAAGGAGCAAAAAGTTCACACCTGTGAACTTTTTCACCCTGTGAAAATTGCACATAAATTGTCCATAGGCTAAAGTGCACTTCTAAAAGAACAAGCCAGGGACTCTGGAGGAGCAATACAGGGGATCTGAGTGCAGTAGAGATGAAGAAGAAACAAAACATCGTGTTATTCCTTGTACTTCTATAAGACCTGGTCTTCTATACCTTGTACCCATTTCAGTCAGGGGAAAACGTTATTGTATTCATTAGAGCATTAGCATTGAACTGGGGGGAGCCCAGAGGTGATTCCTCAAGCAAAGCCCCAAGTACAAATATTTGCACATACATGCATGAGAGAGGGCAAGTCTCCTTCCTGTCCTTACACACCTTCATTTCCCAGGCTTGTGTCTCAGCTCTTTACATACACTTCGATTTTCACAAATCCCAGTTCCTCTGGTGCATACCCTGATAATACGTGCATATCTGAAATCAAGACTCTGTTAACCTAAGTGTCATTAAGTATATCACCCAACAGGTCACCACATGACATTTTAATTTAAATTAAAACTAAAATCCACTTAAACTGGTGTCCAGCAACTCTGGTGGGCTTTACATCAAGCACCGCATAACTGAAAAATCTGGATCCATCAGTAGAAATTCTAAGAGCTCCATTTTCTAACTGTAGCATGGCTCTATTGAAAGAAATAAGTTATTTTCTTAGTCTGTTGTGACCAGTTTGAAAGAAGATTGAATGATTTCTGTTTCATGTTATGAAAATATCTTCTGCCAAATACAGTTTAGCAGACTTGCAAACTAAGTTTCTCTAATTCTCAGAATTTCCTGTGTTCCATCTTTGACACTCAAAGTAACAATGGTTCAGAAATGCAAGACAAAAATAAACTGGATTCCTCCTAAAAAGCTAGAATGTCTGTTAATCCATTCTAAAGCAGAAGTATTTGCATTACCAAACTTGGTGACATTATCATTAATGCCATAAAACTATAACTTAACACTATTATAATTTACTTTTACTTTTGTCTTTATAGAGTAAATCAGCTGACAAAAATTTTATAATATAGCAATAGGATAGGGAAAGCCATAACGTGTTATTCTCCTGTGAGCATGGGAATAGTATATAAAGTACAACTCTCTTGTTTAGAGTCTTCCTTAATGTGGTACCTCGCTTTGAGGTGAATATTTTATGCATTCTCCCAAATCACTGGATATACAGTTTTTTTGTGTGTGTTTTTTTTAGGTCTTGCAGTTCTATATCTAGATCATCTGTGTTCAAACACTGCCATAGGAAAAGAAATAGGATGTAGGGAAACATATCTGCATGCTTATCCTACTGAGAATTAAGATGCAAATTTTTCCTGTAACAAGTGCTATAAAACAAATTAATGCAAACTCCAAGAATGTTGAACTGTAAAGCAATTAAGCATGCTACAGGTGGGGAAGGGCAAAAGCATAGTGAAGGGAGAGACTATTTGGATCTGTTTGCTCAGTCTCCACACTCAGGTCTTATTCAGTCAAATAAAAGATTCTCTGTTCCTGACGTTTTTGAAAAAGACATTTTGTATGCATCAGAATTATGGATAGAATTACTTCTATATCAGTGCTAAAAATGAAAAAAAAAAAAATACACTGGTGAAGTTTTTTCTCTACCATATACTGTATCACATTTTTTCTCTAACAGCAACTGAATGGTTGTTCTGAGTTTCTTGAGAAAAATTGTTGTGTGGTCTAATAACTCTTACTGTTGGGCAAGTTTAACATTTCTTGAATTTTCTTTATAATGCTCATTTTAAAGTTACTATTACTGGCAACACTTGTACATTTCTGTTTCAGTTTCTTTCTTCTCAGTGTTATTATCTCAGATTTTGTGTTGAATGGACATTGTCTAACTCACTGCCAGTGCTTAGTTCTCCTCATCTTTCTCTGTTAGTCCCCCTTACCTTACCACTCTTACTTAAATAATGTCTTGTACTGTAACCATTAACACTTACTTTCCAATGATCATTTTGTTTTGATCTCTATGTTTTGTCACTCAGCTAAGTAGTTATCGTGTGACTTTGTTCACATAGCTGTCACATAAAGGTGATTAACAACACAGGTGCTTAAATTCTTAAATCTGAATAGATGATGACCATAGTCTTATTTGGATCCTTTTATGTTGCCATCATTAAAAATGAATGATATGAATGATTTATTGTCAAGTTTATCAGAAATATTAAACAGAGAAGAGACATCTGTTCCTGGCAAAACCTATTTCTTTTTCTGATGATAATTCCTTTGAAAGTATTGCTGTTCCATCACTGTACAGAAAAGTGTTAAGTGTGAGGCTTAGTGAGGGGCAATGTGTCATAGCTTCCCAGAGTATCTGCAAGAAGAAATGAACTGGCATAGCCAGTAATCAAACTCTACCACTGCATGCATATGAGTATATTATTACTGCAATGGAAAATCTATTTGAAATGTACTTATTTACTTCAACAGTTATTGCTGTGATACAGCTGTGTATTCAGTCAACTTCTCTCAACACATTCAAATGTTTTACACTTCTAGGTGGATATGTCCTTCAGAGAAATAAATGCGAAGTGACTAAGAATCCTTGCCGATGTGGTCTAAGCCAAATATTTGTGTCATTTACCACTGAGGGTAGCTTCATATTGCAGTAGTTTTCTTACGGTCCTTCATGAGCTGCAGCCTGCCTAAAAAACTTATGTAGCATAAATGGGATGCCAAATTCTTATCCCAAATTGCTTCAATTTCTTTTTCAATTTTCAATAGGATGAAAAACAAGGGAAACAGTTATAGCAAATATCTGTCCTGCCAAGCCTGAAAGGCTCCAAGAACGTTTTTTGTAGCAATCTTACTTTCATGTATCTGTAATAATTATAACTCTCAAACAGTGAAAAACAAAATGAAGAATTAGGAAACTAGGTAAACATTTTGTTCTCTTTTGAAAAAAAAAGAAAAATGCTTCCATCTCCCTATTTTTCACCTGTTGACCATGACACATTGATAGTTAGAGATGCTAAGCAGAAAAATATTGCTGTGCAGTTTGTAACTATTTTGTTTAGCAGTTTAAAGACACCGTGAATTTCTGTTTTTATTAAACGAAAGAGTGGATTTTTAATTTTGTTAAAATAGCGTAAGAAACTTTTGATTAGCAAATATAATTCAAAATAAGTATTTGCCTTTAGAGGATCAACATTTCCTCAAATTTGTTGTGAAGCTGTAAGTAGACATCTTTTGCAGACTATATTATTTTTAACTTAACAGAAAAAAGGCTTAATGCGACACATTTCACATGAATGAAAGATATTATTGGGTCAATTTTAAGTACTAGGAAGAGTGAACAACTTAGAATAAGCTAGAATGGTGTCCAGAGGAGCTGCTGTAACAGCAGTAATAAAATAGGAATATAAGAAAGAGTGGGGTGAAAACAAAATACAATTTGGAAGGGAATGGAAGGAAGAGGAAAGGAAGAGGGAAAGGGAAAGGGAAAGGGAAACAGAGAAGGAAGGGAGAGGGAGAGGGAGGAGAGGGAGAGCGAGAGGAAAAGGAAAAGGAAAAGGAAAAGGAAAAGGAAAAGGAAAAGGAAAAGGAAAAGGAAAAGGAAAAGGAAAAGGAAAAGGAAAAGGAAAAGGAAAAGGAAAAAGGAAAAGGAAAAAGGAAAAGGAAAAAGGAAAAAGAAAAAGGAAAAAGAAAAAGAAAAGGAAAAGGAATGGAGGGCTTCCTTATATTATTGTCAATCTGTCAGATCTTAGACTAATGTTAGGACTTTACTTCCTCATTTAAAAGGTACTTTAATAAGAGCTGTAACCATGTTCAGAGCCATTCTCAGATGCCACTGCTCTTAACAAACGTCAAAGATAACATATAGATGAGTAAGTAATTCAGTGGTCTGGGAGTGGAGATGCGGGCTCCAGAAAGGTGTGTTGCACTGTTGGAGGGATGACCTTTGAAAGGTCATTTTTGCCCTAGATGGGATCAGTTTAGCACTTGTAGGTTTGCTGAGGAACAAACCCTCAAGTTCATGTTAAGAGCACTTTCCACCTACTTGGCTGGATCTTTCTTCCAGTGGGATAAACCTCTGTGCTCTGAAGTAGGGGAGAGAGTGCTGCTTCACACGGACATTGCTCCATGTGTCCTTTGGTGCGTGACTAGTCTGCATTCACCTGCTTCCTGACAGATTGCTCATCAATTGCTGTTGGGAAAAGTCTGCCAGGTAGAGATAACAAAAAGCATTCTTCTCATTTACTGCACAGGAGAGGGCTTGTCTTTTACAGACCTTTTCACTCCCCAAGTGCCAGACTGAACACCCATGAAATGAAAACTTTTCTGAAATGTATAGTTGACATTTCTCATCAAACTGTGACATATACAGTCTATTAGAAGGTTTGATCTCATTTTAACATTTAGCTTTGTTCTAAACTGTACCCTAACCTTACCTTTAGTTTTACTCAAGGCCCAAAACTTTTATCAGTCTTAATGTATTCTGTGAAGCATCAGAAATTGCTGTCATTAGCCCTTGGTTTAGTCTGACAATCAGGTAACCTGCTGTATCCAAATTCAAATAACATTCATAGAAAAATTCATAACTCCACTTTGCTTTACTTTGGATACTTCTTATGAAATCTTTTTTTTTTTTTTTTTAACCTATTTTCTTTCTCATTATCTCAATTTTTTACCCTAATCCTGACCTGTAAAATTTCATATATAATTCATTGAAAATGTCTGCCAGTAACCTTTTATTTCATTTTATTGGTGCCGCTTAGGAATTCTATTCAGACAATATTTCTTCTGCAAGACCAATCTAATACTAACCTTAACAGTGTCTTCACATACCAGCCAAAGATTTGAGCTTAAGTATAAATCATTAAAGATTTCATTTACCCACTCTCAATTCCTTTGGCTATCTTTCAGTAATTTTGTTTTTCTGTGAACAAAAACTCTAAGGCTCATTTGACATAAAAACTGCATAAGGCAGCACTCCTTGACTTAATACCTAACATTAATCTCAGTTCCATATGAAGTTTGAAGACTCATGCTAGTCTGAAGTTTGAAGTTTATTACTGTTATGAAATAAATTCTTTGTATTCTACTCACCCAGACTCATCCAGCTTTATCCTGGAAAAGATGGTGACTGACCAACGCATGCACTTAAATTTCTTCATGGATGTGGCAGTCTGTGACCCATAGTTCTCTCTGAACACTGTCAATTAATCCCAATTTACTGTCAGACTTTAATGCTATTGTATTTATTCTGTAAAAAATACTATATTAAGGTACAACATTAATAAAATGCTACAATTACTATCTCACATTAGCTTATAAGACAAAATTATCAAAAAGCAGAGCAGGGAACCAGAGAAATTTGCTGTCCCAAAGCAATTTAGAGCATCATATATATAATTTCAGGAGTGGGTCCTACTACTACAAAAAAAGGATAACTACCATAGGAAGCTGAGTCAGCTATTCAAATGTCATATTGTATTTGTAGAATATTTACAATAATAAGACTCCTTTATGTGCTCTAAGTTCATGCCAGTAGTAAACCTAATTTAAAAAAAAAAAAAAGAGAGAGAGAGACAGAGAATGAAGAGTGTTAAGGATTGGCTCAAATTATGAGATTCGGTTGCTCTTAATTAAGGTTTGGGGAACAGGAATGTGCATGATGAGTGAGTTTGCATTATTAACCTTGATAGTCCCTGTGCCACCCAACTGTTACTGTTAGCTTGATGAGAGAAAGAGGCAACAATCAGAAACAAGAAAATTCAGTGTCTTTTAAATATTCAGTATGATTAGCATTTTCATGGCATGCAGATGACAAAATATGCTGATGATTTTTGATGTCAAGGGAATGTATTTCTGCATATGGCAGTTTAGATTACCATATATTAATCTAACAAGATCAGTTAGTTCTTTCTTGTAAAAGCTGTTGAATAGTAATTATTTTTGATTGGTATTACTATTTCTTGTTAGTGATGTGAAAATTAAGAAATAATAATTAATTCATTTTAATTCCAAAATTACAATTTCATTATATTAAATTGTATGTATATATATGAAATCTAGAAGAATAATTATTGAATATACATAATTTTTTGTTCTCTGCTTACCAAAAAATTAAGTCTACAGTAAACTAAAACAGAGGTATTTCGGTAAAATGATGACAATAATTCAGTCTATTTTTATTCCTTGTTCAACTACATTTTAAATAGTGCTCTATGGCTGAAACAGAAGAAAAGTGTTCAGGAGTAAATAGATATTTTTTCCTAATACTTGGGCTAAATTATGACAAAAGATCATATATGAAGAACATTTGGAAAAAAAAATAATATATATATATATAGCTCCAGCAGAAAAGATATAAGGATGAGTTTTTGGAGATTCTTGCTTGCTTTCTTGCACGCTTCACTTCTTTCTCTCTTTCTTTCTCTTTTTTTTTTTTTTTTTCTTTTTTTTTGTTTTCTTTTTTTTTTTTCTTTTTTTCCGTTCTTTTGTCTCCCTCCCTGCCTTAGCATAAAGGTAACTCAGAAGTTCTTTATATCATATATTATTTAATATATATTTTTAGTGTCGTATAGAATTTGAAAAACATCAAGTCTGTTTGGTCTATGTTGAAATTCTGGGGATGATGTGCCATAAAATAAAGCTGCACCTGGATTTTGCTCCAGAAACTTTGGTCTAATTGGTCCCTCAGGTGACAATGCATATGAAACGATTGCTAAAGCAAGGCAATACCAGTAGAACATTTCAAAAGACTAAAAGTGATATTCTCCCCTTTCTTTCTCACCAGTACTAGTGAATTTTTTTAATAAAAATTTAAATGAAAGGCTAAGGTGAAAACACAAGAGCATCTCTCTTCACAATCCCCTTTCTCCTAGCCTATGTCATTTAATTCCTAGCTCAGACAAATGTAATTTATGAGTGATTTGACCTCATAGCTCCCTCTCTGATAGGTCTCAGGAACAGAAGCACTGGCTCACAGCAACCTGTTTTCTTCAATGAATACACGTAGGCATGTGAAAAAAAAGTGAAAATAAATTAAATGATATTTGTAAGGTTGAATAACACTCCTCCTGCCTCCTCTTTTTGGCCTGTTGTGCTTAATACTAACTACTTTCATCTTTGGAGGTTTCCTAAATGTGCTGTGGTTTGTCTACTTAAAAATGTTACATCTAGCCTTCTACCAAATCCATGTAAACTGTCCAGTAACTATACTATACTATTTGCTATTTGCTAGTACTATTTTTTTTTTTAAACAAGATAACACACTATAATACAATATACTACAATATAATTAGAATTGCAGCTAATAAATCAAATATAATGAGAGAATGTCTGAAAGCCGAAGACCTTAGTCAAATGATGTGCAGTTGGGACGAGCAGAAGGGAGGAGAACCTGGTCTTGTGACCTTGCCAGGGGCTGTATCTCTTCTCTGAATGCAAAGATCTCTGGCGTATGTAGCTCTTCTTCTCTTCTGGGACAGATACTTGGAAATGGAACATTAACTCTTTAACTCCCAGTGAACTACATGGTGTTATGATATGAAATACAGATAATAAAAAATTATAAAACCTTGACAGTCCCCTAGTTACTGAGTGAAAAGCTGTCTCATCTTATGTATTTTCAAATTGTTACTTCCATTTTTTAACTAGCAGGCTCATAGTGCTTATGTTGGTAGATGTGAAAAACAATCTGGATTCCTCTGATCTTATGATTTTTGCAGACCTCTCTTATATCATGCCAAGCTGTTTTTATTCATTTTTAAGCAATTGATCTCTTTATTTTTTATGGTTTATTTTTATCATTTCAAACAGGGAAAACTCTGAAGATAAGTGAACCACAGACTTATGTCGTGGAATACTATTATTTTTGGAAGTGATATTCTTTTCTTTCATTCATGTGTTTGTCCATGATTAATTTTGTTAACTGGTGTATTGTCACTTAGTATCATAATTTCCTTTTATAATTTATTATAATTTTCTTACGTTTATTGTCATCGATAACTTGATATGATTAGAAAGTTTTTTTTAATCTAATTATTAGCCCTACTTTATTTTTTAAAAATATGATAACTGACTACTTCCTGCTATTAGCTTTCCAATTGTTTAAAACCAATTATTTATCTATACCACAATCTTTTTCTCATCTTAGAATTTCCTGATTTCTTAAATCTTTTAATAAGGGCTTTTGGTGAAAACCTTTTTGAAATCAACGTGTACTGACTTATCTCAAGGCTATAGTATTTTTTTTTCTGCAGTAGTCTTACTACTTCAAAGGCTCCTTTCATATACTAGTCATCTGTTGTCTCTGTCTTCTTTAATATTACTATTATTACAGGTGGATTTAAATACACTCTCCATCAATATATTTTTTAAAATTTAATTTAACCACTCAGAGTTTGATTCTCTTCTTTATCTGGAGGCAACTTCTTTCAGGAATATGCTTTTTATTTATTATACTTTCTCATACTATGCTACTTAATCATATTGACTTCTTTATATTCTGTGCTTTGCTAACAGTACTCTCCCTGTCACTTTACAGGATTAAATTTTAGTAATCCCTTTTATACTCATTTTTCACAAGCTTCTTAAGTTTCTTATAATTTGATCTTTCACATCAAGTAAAGTTGGAGGTTTTTTTAATATTGATTGTAAAGAGATATCAAATTTTATCCTCCATATTTGATATTACAAACTAACTCAAGTCAATGATTTTAATTTAGATCTTGCATACTACTCAGGAAGAAGTACAGGGTTATATTTTCTCTCTTGGGCTCCATAATGGCTTCATCTATGAAACATTAAATAATATTGCATACAAATAGATATTCTTATTTGGTTTTGTATGCAGAATGTAAAATATGTCTAGGCAGCAATAAAACAAGTCTGCCAACATGTACCAGTTCTGCTTCTCTTTTTTTTTTTCTGGACAAAAGGCTAAGTTGAATCCAATCACTATTTCTCCTTTTTTACTGAGCAGAGTTGACATTCTAGTGAGGAAAGGTGCAATGAGCTTGGGCCATGCTATGTAGAATAAGACAGGAAACCAATATTCCAGATACAATAATGTGTCAAAAGCTGATTTAATATAAGGATCATTTCTGTTGTGGCTGTAAAAAATGTTTCAATATTAATAATTTTACTAAAAAAAAATCACATATTAATTCTAATTAGATGCCAGTATTCAAAACAAGGATAATTGGCACAGATCTAGCAGTAAATAACTGTTAATATTTAGGTAAAAATAATACAAAAAAAGTTAATTCAATACTAGCACATTTCTGTAGATTATTTTTGCATTTGTACTGTCTTTTTATTCAATATTTTATTGATGTTTGTGTCACTGAGCTAATTTGCTCCAAAAATAAATGAATTTTTCAAATTCCTAGCTAAATAATATTTTTCATAGAACTATTTCAGACATCTACAATTAAAGCATAGATATAATAATAAAAGGCAGAGTGCTATAATTTCTGTTATTTATTTGTAATTTAAAATTGGTGGTATCTATAAAGGTTATTGATCCACAATAGTTTGTTAAAAATCAAGAAATCAAATTTATTGGTACTTTCTCTGAAAGAGTTTTAACGTTTATAGCGTAATCAATAGAAATCTTTGAATGTGAAAATATTATTTCTCTTTGTATGCAAGAGTCAGTAAATACAGTCATATAAGTGGTAAACTTACATGATGGTGCTCTACAATATTCTCATTTCTGTAGTTTTCATGTGTAGCTATTCCTAAAGCTAAAATTTATTATTTTCCTCTAATGATGGAGCAGATGCTCTTATGAAAGATTTTGTTTTCACTTGAATACACTTAATTGATAGAGGAACTCTTGCTAATGTTTACAAGTAAACCTTCTGTAAATGTAAAATCTTAAAGATTAAATATTTTAAAAAAATATAATGGCACATATTTCCATATACAGTTTTTCTGGATATTGACCATCAGATATACTTATTAGTTCTCAAGGGTTTGACATGTTCCTTTTCAATTGTTGTCATAGACTATATGAAAAAAGAGCTGACAGTTATATTGTTCCTTTGATAGTGGATAAATATTCCCACTTCTCTCTAATGTCCATGAATGTAAAAGGGAAATAAAAGATAAAAGATCAACCTAGTATAAGCCATCCACTTCTTCAGACAAGAAAGACAGGCTTATACTCCTGTAAACTTATTCCTGTTTGATAAAATGATTGTCTGCAAGACAATGGGTTATAAAAGATTTCTAAGAAAGTGAAACAGATTTCCCTACAGCTTCTTCCACCACCTTCTTCAAACTCTTTGTAGCAATAATCGCCTAATCTGTGAAATATTGTTCAAAGTTTTCTCATCTCTTCCTATGCTGTTAAAGCCTAAAGACAGTGCCAAGAAAAATTAATACTGCCCATGGTAAGTCACTTGTAAGAATTTGTCTTATTATCAAAAATCAACTCTTGCTCCTGGATGCATTAAAAGAAAGTTGAGAAGCTTTCTTTTCCTGCACCAAAGGAAGTGGATTTTTTTCCCCTTTTTTTGGTGAAACAAATTACATGGCTATTACCAAGTAATAAATGTTTATATGAACATTTGTACATAAAGCTATACTTTGCTCCTTGGAGTATGTATTTTTGTGTATGTTATGATTTGGAGGTGTGCTAACCTTCCAATAGTTGTTTAAAAATACAGCTAAAAGTTTCAGAAATTCTCATCCTGAACTCATCTGATCTGTGTGAATGTGAAAATATTTCTAGTTTTAACAGAAGACAGTGCCAATAGTTTTATTATTACATTGATATTCTTTTTACACTAGTTTTGGGTGACTTTGGAGACGAATTTTGTCAGAATTTGCTATGAATTCTGGGAGGTAATCTCTTAGAATTTGCAAAATAAATGCACTTAGCTTTATAAATATGATATACAACATAAAATGACAACTTTATTCAGACTACCAATATGGTTAACATTATCTAAAAGCAAAGGGTAGATGAGAAGAGCACTTCTTAGTTGAAATTCAAAACACAGCTGTTTTTTCTACTCAGCAGGTAAAGCAAATCTGTGCAGATGTATAGTTCTTATATAAACTTAATTCTCTTATGCCAAAAACCAATGGACCATTGCTGAACAAATTAAGACAATTTGAAATAGTTTATTTATATGTTGTGCACTCCTAGTGCACTAACAATAAAAAGAATACTTGTTCTGCAGAAGTTATTACCTGATATCACATGCAATTTACCTTTTATGACTTGAAAACTACTGAGCACTGACTACATTTTGCTGAAAATGACAGTGCTTGTCAAATCTCAGTGAGAAATAAGAACTTATTTGTCTCTTGGGACAGCCACAATATAAATCACAGAACATAAAGAGCTGTTTTGCGTCAGCTAGACAATGCTTCCACTGATAAAGAAAATTGAACGCTTTGTATCTAAAGATTTTCAAATATAAAATCTAGATTCAAAACTTTGAAGAAACAGTCCTTCATTGATCTACTGAGTTGACCATAGCAGCCAGTGACAGTAGAAAGTTCCTGAAGCCATTCCTGTGCTGTTCTTCAGATCTTCCAACATGGTGTGCCTGAAACAGAACCTGGCTTTGTTCTCCATTCTGCTCTTTTTCCACCATACAAACTGCAGTGCCTTATCTCAGTAGAGCTGAATAGGTAAAATAATTTACAGGGTAGTTGCTCTGCTTACAACTGCTTCCAGTCTACCAATATATTTATGCAAGTTACTGAGCTGCCATTATGTGGTAATTACTTTTGACCCCTTCCTATCTGAGCTTGACAGAGCTAGTGACCTAGATCTGTAAAGTTTAATTCCCTCATTACTGTTCTCTTTTGACACTTTTAACCTCTCTTTGATAGAATTTGATTATAATGTCTACCCCTTTTTGTTTATCTTGTATTTGAAACATTCATAAAGCTTATTGGCCAGTGGTATTAAGAAGAAGGGGCAAAAAGATATTTAAGATTTATTTACACTAGTTTTGAAGTGAATAAACAACGATTATACCATTTTTATTCAATTTTATCAATACTTTTTATACTGATTTTTATAGCGTACAAAACTTTCTTCTAAATACTTTTTTTGACATTTGGTCTCCATAAATGTTCAGCAAGAACTGATGAATGTCAAAGGACATATTTTTTTCCATACAGAGGAATTAAATGACATAACTTTGCTTCATAATCACTTCCATGTCATTTAGTCAGACATGTCAGTTAGTTTGATGACCTTTCTACTGCCCTCTCTCGCACAGCAACAAAATGTAACGAAATGTTGGTGGAATGGTTTGGCCTCTACTGCCATATGATAAAATCTGTCTCTCATGACATCATGAGCTAACTAACAAAGTAATTAAATAGGAGGCATTACATTCAGAACATTCCTTGTAACATACCATTACGGTAAAAACAGATTTGACTTCGGAAGAGTAATTTGTTAAAATGAATTTGGATGGTGAAAAGCAAAGAGATTAAAATAACACATTTCACCACCACCACCACATTCCCCTCTCTCCCACTTTTAATTTTCATCTCTTTGATGCTCCTTCCTCCTCACACTTTTTCTTGCATCACATGGGGCCTCTGCACAGGCTGCAGTCCTTCAGGTTATGCTTCCTCCAGCATGGAATCTCCATGGACTGCAGATTCTCCACAACCTCTCCACAGGCTCTATTTCCTTCAGGACACATCCACCTGCTCCACTGTGATCCTGTCCATGGGCTGCTAGAAGGTACCTGCTCCACCCTGGTCTCTCCATGGGCTGTAAGGGACTCTCTGTTCAGGTGCCTGAGGCCCCTCCTTCCCCCTCCTGTTCTCTTCTGGATGCCGCAGGGTCACTCCACACCCTGCTCACCTCAATCCTCCTTGCTGAGTGCTGTGTGCCCTCTTCAAGCTGCCCCTAGGCACTACAGAGAGATTTCTGGACCCTAACAGGGCAGCCTTGCCATTGCCTGACACAGCAGCCCCACAGCTCCCTGACACCAAAACTTTTATGCCTATACTCAACTAGAATATTCTTAAAAGCTAGGATGTTTCCATCTTAAAAAAAAACTATCCTTATGAATTTCTTTACCCTCGTGGAAGGTGCTCTATCTACTGTAACCATTGAAGTCGTATTATTTAAGTAGATCATCAGTGGAAAATTTTTTGATTAGCATTTTCTCTGATGAATTGCTTTCACAAACTGCTAAATTGCTTACAAGAATAGGCTGATAATCAGTTGCTTTTTTCTTTTACAAATGTTTCTTTCCCACTGTTTGCCATCTGTATTTCCAAAACAAAAAATGTAGAACTACACAAATAGAATTGTTTTCTTTTTTATTATATTTTTCCACTTGCATGCCCTTTTTTACCTCTGAAGGCATTAATATTTTTTTCATAAAATATTTGCCAGAATATTTTGAAATATAGTCATTATTTGCTTGCTATGTTTATGACTGTTGTTCTAGGTCACACATTGCTTGAAGCAGACCTCTATTAACATGTAAATTGTAATTTCACACCAGTGGCCTCTTTAAAGTCAAAGGGGAAGTAAAGTTTTTAGATTAGTTGTAGAGTTAGCATAACAAAAAGGATAAAAAATGTCAAATACAGTGTACTTAAATTACCCTGAGTTTGCATTAAAAATTTATGTGGATTTCTTTATCCTCAAGAGAATGCTACATTTAAAAATTAAAAAGTTTTTCCAGGTGATGATGCTTTCCATAATATTTGTTTTTCTGTTTTTTTCCTGGTGATTGTTTTACCTTTTCATGCTTGTGGAAGACTGATTGTGAGGCATTTGTTGTCAGGAAAGCTGTGTCATATAATCACAACAATTTCAGTGATGCAACATGGCTTAACAAATTTTACTTAAATCTTTTGTTCATAGAATGGATGTGCTCACTAATTTCTTCTCTAATGATTTGACAACCATCTTACTGACATTCGCAGTTGTGCCAGCATAATCTCTTGACTTTACCTGTTTATTTTCACTGGTGTCTTTGGGTTTTTATGGTTTATATTTAAAGAATGTTATCACATACTCCTTCAGCCTTTTTTTTTACTAGTTGAAACTTGACATATTTCTCTGGTAACATCAAATAGGATAGGATGACCACTCCCCTTGCTATACGAAAAGGGCTTTTTAGAACTTTAATTTTTTAGAACTTTAATTGCATTAAAACAGCATACATAGTTCTCAATAACCACACTTTACATAGTAAAGTATTCTTTAAACATGATGCTTTAGATTGTATTAAACTCTATTAGGAAGAATGCTAAATTATGAAGATTGTTTTATCTGCTAATGATATCTATGCAAAGTCCGAAATTAGTTTGGTTTTTCCTATTGTATCTGTAGATTTCACTGTTATTAGGATGATTGTTTTTTCTTTTCTTTTTTTTTTTTTTTTTTTTTTTTTTTTTGCAGCTCACAATTCCAATGACATATACGACAATTAAATCACAAACACAGTCAGTGTTGCATTTCAGTCATCAAGATCTGGAAAGCATGTATGCAACCTTCTAATGCCTGGACATACAGGTCAGCCTACATATCTACACATATCTAAAATAAATAAATAAATACCTACATCAGGTATATGGCTGTCATGAATGAAATAAAGAGAAACTTTAAGAGTGAGAAAATGTAAGATACTATGAATGCTGAAGCAGAAATTGGCCTTAAGATGTGCAAGTTATAGGCAGGCATAATAGCAAAACATCAATGGAGAGAACATGAAATTTCACAATGGAATATGGATCTGGATGAGAAATAATGCTCTGATTTAAAAACAAAACAACAACAATAACAAAAAAAACCCAACAAAATAAAAATAAAATAAAATTAAAAAAACAAAAAAAAAACAAAAAAAACACCAAAGAACAACAACAACAAAAACCTGGAACCAGAGTACGGATTGTAATAAGTGCCCATTGCAGGCAAGTCTAAAAGACTTTCCAGTGTTATTGTAGATGTTAAGGTAAAGTCCCAGTGCCTGCCTGCCATGATCAGACAACAAAGAATGATATGCTTGTCAGAATTACTGTGGTTTTTTTTTCATAACCTAGGGCTGTATGTCCAAAATGAGCAGTTTCCCAAATGCTTCCTGCACATGGGACAAGTTAGAGCTTTAAAGATGTCATAAGAGTTTTACAATAATCTGTTCTACATTGTAACCTAATTTTCTACTGAGGCAGCAAAATTCTTAGGAAAAACATTTTAGGAAAAATATTTTCCAACAGGTGAATGAACTTCACTGCTGGCCTCAAAGAGATTTCAGTAAGTTCCTTTACTTATTAGAAAAACATAGGTAGAGAATTCAAGAAAGCAAGAAAAGTACTGTATATAATTAAAAGAATTTAGAAAACAATAATTTTCCATTCTACAGCCAATGAAATTTATCTCAGATGAAATTCCAGTTACATGATTCTGCAGAAAATCTGAGTTGACTTTTAAAGCATACCTTAACTTACTTTTTTTCCTTGATGTCTTCGAATTACAAAAGAAGAAAAAAAAAAACCACAACCACATTAGTTACTCAAAAGAAAGACAGTTCACACAATCAGAAATTATTAGGTAATATTTTGATGGATTGCACAGAGCTCTGTAGAAATTGTATTTTGAGGTACATAAATAACAGATAATCTAATTATTTTTTCATAGATTGTATTTTAAGATAGCCTTAATGAGTTTATAGGGACAATAGATTCATAATCATAAATATTTTAATTTTGGTGTTGTATGCAGAATTCAACCCTAAAATTAAGATAAATAAAAAAGATAAAATTAAGAGAAGAAGATGATGAATTTTCTTGTTTTCTGTGCAAAATTAGCTACTTTTTCATCTGGAAAAAAATGACTGAAATAGAATTGTTCCAGATACAAAGCAATTTTTCCAATAGCAGGCTAACTGGTGAATGAATATATCTTGTATCTTTCCTTTAGTTAGTTACTACCTAATGAATAGGTTGTTAATCTCATTAATTTAGACTCAAGCTCTTAAAAATCTTATGTGTAGATTCCTAAAATCTTACAATCCTACTGACTACATTTCTATAGCACAGAAGTTCAGAAAAAAAAAAAAAAAAAAGATAAATAAGAAGCGTAACTTAAGCCACTCTCATTGCAGGTATTGATTTGCCTGGGAAAATAATGTAAAAGAGGTCTTTTTTAACAGTCTGTGTTTTGCTAGCTCAAACTAATTACAGCCTAATTCAAATGTTTAAAGCATGTAATAGGATTATCATCTGTGAGCTTCTGGAAATTAACTGCTGCTTTATCCTGACACAATAGGAGAAGCTATTTTTTACTACAATCTTGCAAAGATTGAGAAATATTCTTTTCACCATTAAGCTCCTCTGAACAGGTTTCCAGTATTTTTCATCATTATTTCTCAAACATTCATAAAAAATTACATACATAATTGCACATAAATTTGACTTTGATAACTAAATTTTATTCTGTCAGGCACTAAAGCTTTGCAGGTTACTCTATATCCTGTTGTAAACCTTTTCCATACCAATTTGTAAAATCTGTTTCTTCCATCTGTCTCACACTGATGAGATGATTAAATGGTGCTAGAGTGATTACCACAACTTAACAGAACTGGTTGCTAGCTTTTTGATAATTAGGCCAAGTTAAAGTGTTTTAAGTTATCAAAATTTGTAATTAAGTTACATATGGCACCCTTAAATTTTTGCTTACACCATCCTCACCTATCATGGTAGTAAAGCATGCACCTTTTCAAAAGAGATAGGTTGGTATCAAATCGACTATCTTGGTACTCAAATCACATTGCTATTATCACAGACCATGGGATAATGACTGACTTAAAACAGATTATTTTTGTATGTTAAAAATACATTGTGCTTGGGAATGATGTATTGAATTCCAGAGAGGGACGTCTCAAAGGTTAATACTGAACTGCCATAAAATATGTCACTATGACCACTTTTTTTTTCTTAAAATTTTAAAAATAATCCTGTTCCTATAAATACAGAGCTTAGTTCTAACAAGGAGATGGATTGTTTTGAAAAACAAATAGTTTTAATTCTATCTATGGATTTCATCTTCTTTCAGAATAAAATATTTTGTTTTATAAAATCTAGTAAAAATCATGCAGTACTATTACACTAGCTTTATTTTCTTCCATCCATATTAAAAAAAAACAGCTGTTGTGATAGAATTAGAGATCCCAGATGTACAAATAAACCTATTTTCTTGTAAAACCCCATTAAATAGCAAGTGTGATATGGTTACCAACATGTGTGTCCAATTTGAGCAAAAACAAATACTCTTAAGTCTTTGACAGTGTATCAGCAATTGATAACTATGGAAAAGAAAACCCCTTTGTTCTGTCTTACTGGCAGTAAATGTAGTTGCATGGCAATACTCTTCTTGCTCTTTCTTCACTTCAAATAGTCCTACTGTGTGTTTGGCTTTCAGATCCATAAATTAGTTGTTATTTTTCCATACTTTGAAGCACTTATTTTAAATGTGGGTTCTTTTTATTATTTATTTTATTTTTAATGCAATTTATTAGATCAGTCTATTAGATCAGTGCAAAATCTTCAAAGAGTTCAATCTGAGAACATCCAATCTATTTAATTTGATATAAGTTTATTGATATGGTTTTCATTCCTCAGGAAATGGATGGGAACATCTACTAAGTGGAATTTTGCTGTCAGAAATATTGATGTATTCATGAAACAGTACTGAGTATTTTGATGCCTACACAGGAATATATGTGGCCCTATTATGATTGAAATTTGAAATATGCCATTAAATCACTTCATATCCAAATCTAAGCATTATTTCCTTGGCCCTGCTTCTCATTATTGTCTTAAGACTCTCTTGAAAATAAGTGGTTGAGATTGTCAAGTCTGATCTTATTAAAAGCTGAAAAGATAACAAAATTGAAGTCAGTCAGTGGAAATTTGTATATTTGCCTGCTTTATTTGGAGCTAGATGTATTCACTCAGCCTTTTGCTATTTCAGAAAATTCTCAAGTATCTTGGTTAAGCAGAAAACCCTTGCATCAGCTACTGTGAGAAGTTATCTTCCTTAGCCAGACAGTCTTCTCACCCAGACTGCACAGACAGCATTTTTTCAGTCTTGATATAGAATCTACAAGGACTTTTTGTGCACTTTAATGTCACTTCTACACTTTTAAATACCATGTTATTATTAAAAAAATGTAATGAATCTCTCATGGAAACAGTGACTCCTTTTAAATATGTGTAATGTTGCTATATTTTGAGGAGATATAATTATAAGACCTAAGAATTAAGCTTGAAATTGAGAAGATTTAAGTGTTCTTTCTAAAGTCCTGAAAGATTTTTTCCAGTGGAACTGCACAAGTGTAGATAGTGCCAAATAGATCATTCATCTCACTTCTTCAGTCAGTAAAAGTAAAAAAAATGTCAAAATGAAATCCTAGTTTAGAAATGAAGATTAAGTTTTAAAGCTGTAAAGTCAGTACGTAGATGGCAAATATTAGAATCAATACACTTTTGTATAAAAATCTAAAATTTGCCAATGACAACTATAATTTTAGACTCCTTATAAATTGTTTTGAATTAAAAATGGAATCCTTCAATTAGAGCACTCTGAATTTATGCACATTTGAGAAAAAGTAAGTAAATAAAAAAATTAAATACAATTTAAGCTTATTGCAGATTAATCTCTAAGTAAAATATATGGGTTCTTTTACTTCAAGAAAATATCATGGTAAGTCTCCAACCATTTGATATATATAAATTTAAAAAACATTAAAATATATAAAGAGTATTTTATAGGAGTCTAAGAAAATGAGTGTCAATGACATAAATATTTTGAGTACAACAATCCTTCTTTTTTTCATCTTGCCTGTACCTCAAACTTTTTATTATTATTTATATACACGATTTACAGAAAAACAAAAGCCAAATATACCATCAGCTAAGCGTGATTGCTTCTCATGTTTCTTCAGTACTTTTCTTTCTTTTCTCATCTCAAAGCCTATGCATTGATACTTTCTAGAAATGGAAGTTGATTGTATTCCAAGTTGATCCTCATCTCTTAGATGCTGTAGTAAATCAGTTCTACTCATCACCACTTTTGTCTTTTGATGCTCAACTGTTCAAGAACTCAGATACCATGTTTTGATAATCCAGCTGTATAATCAGTATGTGATATGTTCCATTTTTGAAAGTGACTTTGAATCATGTTTGTGGCATGAATTAGCATTTGCTTAGTAAGCAAAAATTTTTTATTTTATTTTATTTTATTTTTTTTCCCTGAAATAATCTATTTAGACATACCAGTATTCACTCCTGCTTTACGGAGCCAAACTCTTGTTGGCCCTGCATAGCTAATATATTGCTATTATACATTGGAGATAAATGAAACTCCACTAGAGGTTTTATGAGAAATCAGTGTTTATTGAAGTTGTAAATTAAGTGCAATTTAAGTTGTAATTCAGTGTAATTCAAGTTGTACGAAGGTTGCTTCAAAAGTAATGTCTCCTATTTATTTCCATAGAAACTACAATAGCTACCAAATGAAAAATAACACTAATGAAGCAAATTTGCAAATACAAAACAGTTTTTCAACAGTGGAGAAATTAAATTTTGCTTCATACATACTTCCATGTCAGACACTTTTTTGTCTGCTGTTACTTGTCAATGAATGTAACCGAACAATTGTGGGAAGGTTCAACCTCTACTGTCATACCAACATCCACCTTTGACATTATAGGCCAGTAAAATAAAATAGGAATCATTACTTTTGCATCAGCCTTCATAATTGTATTTCTTTAAGATATCAAGAAAGATGTTGAGTCTACTAACGTTTTGGAGCTGGAAATAAAGAATTAAAAAAAAAAAAAAAAAAGTTTATTTCAAATTTTTAAAAAGCTGCAAGTTCCAGCCAACTCATAATGCAGCTACCAACAATACTGTGAATTCTACAAAGAATACTTTTACGAAATATAAAGCTTTCTACAGCAATGTTAAAAAAAGGGATTTCTATTTCTTCTGCATAAAATTCTTCTGTTTCACTTCTAATAAAAAAGAGATTAGCTGTATTTTTGTGCATGCTAAACATCCTTTCCTCTGTGTTCATTCAAATTTATATTAAAATGTACATCAGACTAACCTTATTACACAAATAGATATATATAGCTCTATTTTAAATCTTGCTAGATGAATATAGCTAAATTCTAAATTACATATAGATTTTATTTATATGCCTTTGTGTAGGTTTAGGACTTAATACAGTATTAACTGATAGCCTATCTTGCTGGTTAAATTTGGTATCTGTATTGTGAAGACTATTCTTCAAGGAATACAATGTTATCTTAGGTGATTTAAAGAAGGAGTGAGTGTGGTAGTCTCAGAATTCATTTTCTTATCTTTAGTCCTTCATTAATTACTAATAAATAAATACATGCATTTTTAGTAAATCACCTCTTTAGATGGTCTCTTTAGGAACATACCAGTTTCAAAATTTTTTAAGAAGATGCATTGAATTATAGCTGGAATATTATTCCAGGTGGTCTTTTTTTATTTAACACAGTGTTTGAAAACTGGATGCACAAAAATGTGTATTCCAAATAACAGTTAAGATCAATTACCTAAGTGTATTCTTAGTGACATATATCATGCTTTTAAAGCATGAAGAGATTAAACTTGGATGTGCTATCATTGTATAAATTCATGAAAAATCATTTAGACCTGTTCCAAAACAGCTTCTTCTAGATGTGTTCTTCATTTTATGATTGATGATTTTCAACCATGAAAATACCTGACTCTTTCTTTCTTTTAGGTAATATGCATTTTGTCCTTGAGTTGTTGTGATTTAACTTCCCACATTTACTGTGTATTATTAAGGTTGCATCATACTATATACATGTCATTTACTATGGCTTAATCAGCCTCAGAAACTGTTTACTTCTTCAGATGAGAGCAATAAATAAAAAACTAAATAGATCAAACAATGATCTTCCATGATATTTGCAGATGACATGATATTTGAATGTGATAAAGAAATTTGAACTTGTCTAATAGTGATATTTGAATTTATCTCAGCTTTTAATTTTTAACTTTTGAAGAATGCACAGTTATAAACTTTACATACATATTTTATAATTTATGTGCAGTTAAAACTACTTTTTCATTTCTTAATTTAATTTCGTAGTAGTTGCTTTTATAATATAATGTGAGATTTATTTTCAGTTCTGATTTTAATTCAAAAAATTTGCCTTCAGGATGTGTTTAGCATTTCTATCTTTAAAAAAATATAACAGATAATATACAGGTAATAAAACAGAAGTAAGGTTGAATAAGATATCACTCCTTATTGAATGCATGAAGAGTTGCTTAGCAAGACTATACATGAGATACACTGTAGATATCTTTTTTATTAGATTTAAGAAGTTTTTAGAACTAGTGATTTTTTTATTTCTTCTGTAAGCCAAACTTCTTCTGTGATGATGATCAAGTATTTTGCATCTGTTAATATTTATTCTACATAAACAATACAATGGTTATCTGTCTGTATATGCCTTTAAGTTTTTTGTGAGATTTGTCTTCGTGCTTAATAATAAGCAAATTGAGAAAACATTTAGCACCAGGCATGATTTACTGTTACCCTTAAAAGTTCCTCATTTGAACATCTTACATATGGCTATGACTAAAGATCACACAGAAATGTCAGCTATGCTGTTCTCAGCTACGAAATGGTCACCATTGGAGCCCTAGCCATGACAAAGAAAAATCTCATTTTTCAGCACTGCGCATCCTAGACTAATAATTCCAGAAATGATCTGATTTTCTAAAGTGTATTTTTAGCTACAAAAAACACATGAAATCTTATACTTCATTCATCTGATCTTTTCTGTAATCCTGTAGTCTATGAATACAAATGTTACATAATTAATTTGGTGAAATTGTGTTATGACTAAAATTAATAAGTGAATTAAATGGGACAACAGAACTAAGATAAGTGAATAAACTGAATCAATAATATGAAAGGATAGAGGGCAGGGTTGTGCTTCCTTGTATTGTGAGGACCTGGTTAGGATGGAGAAAAAGGCCAGCAGGAACCCTGTGCAATTCAGAAAGGACAGATGTAAAATCTTCTTTTTTGAACCTTTGGAGGTGATAATAAGCTGCTCCTTGGTCAGGTGAGGAGCAATTCTATGGCAAAGGCAAGGAGGGTCACAGTGTATGGCCAGCTGAGCAGGAATCAATAATGCAGTGATGAAGACCCACAGCATCTCATGTTGCAACAAGTATTTAGGCTACAGATGGAGTGATCATTCCACTTTACTCAAAACTAATTAGAGAACCCTTTTTGTTTCACTCACAGTTACATGAAAGACACTGACAAAGTGGAGCAAGGTCAGGGAAGAGTCACGTGGCTGGCTGTGGATGAAGCCCTGTGGGGAGAGCTGTGGGAGTACAGCCTGGGGAGGAGACAGAGATGGTAGAATCTAACAACCACCTGCTTTATGGGTGAAGCAGATAACGCTGTATTATTGAGACAATGGAGGGGTGTGTTTACAGACTAAAATTAGGAATTTACAGAAGGATATAAATAAACATTTTTCACTTTGAGTGCGATAAAACGCTGGAGCAGGTTACAGGGAAGGGAAGGGAAGGGAAGGGAAGGGAAGGGAAGGGAAGGGAAGGGAAGGGAAGGGAAGGGAAGGGAAGGGAAGAGCATATGTCAGCACTGGATCAAGAATCTACCAACATGTTCTAATGAGGCTTGACTAAAAATGCACAGCAGCACTTTTTTAATTTATCAGATATCTACTTCCATTGTTGGTGCATAGACGATTTATTATGAAATTTTCATTCAAAAAATCTTTTAATTGAAAATTCATTTTTTTCCACTGGAAATCATTGACTTAAAGAAATCATATTTTTCTAAACAACACAATCAAATTGGTTTGGTTAACTGGTTTGTCTGGTGATTTTTTCTTTTTTTTCACTCTCTTTTTTTTTTTTTTTTTTTGTGTGTGTGTGTGTGTGTGGTCTTCATAAATTATTTCATTAAATCTCAAATTTTTACCAGTATTGTATTTCTGATCTTGTATAGGAAAAGCACAATAATTTCTAAGAACTGCGCTTCTTCATCACCTGTCTTTGTTTTTAATTTCCCAGTGACTCTTCAAGTGATTTTTCTTTCATTGAAACTCTTTCACTAATTGATTGAAAGTAAATTCTGGTTTGAATCTCTGGATATTCTTTTTCTTTTTCTTCTTTTTCTTTTTCCACATTGTTGCTTACACTTTGTCTAACTTCAACTAGCTCTGCCTGACACTGCTTAAATGTCATTCACGAATCATGCAGTTGTACTTATTTTTAGGTAAAAGTGTTAAAATTCACATGCGAGAAAAACATCAGTACTGTTTCTCATTACAGTGAGACTGAAATAGTGACTGGTCCTAACATGACCTCAGGGAACATGACCTCAGTAAATCACAAGCCATAAGAAAAGTTAGTATGCAGATAGCACATATTTAATCTTCTCATTATAATATAATTCAATATATACCATATTTCGTTTAATTATACTAGCTGCTTCACTGGGATGTCTCCCAGGGATATCTGCTGACTTAGTCCAGTGAATTGCAGTGGCTGAGGCGTAATTGGAACACTATTATCATAAATCTCTTGCTGTCTTTTTATTTTTAATGAATATGACTATGACTAATATCACTTGATTAAATAGTGTTTAATTAGGTGTTAAAAATTATTATGGTTTTATGTCTGATGCAGTAGGTGCCAAACAATAATGATAAGGAGAAACGTTATCAAGCAAAGACCTTGCAGCTGGTGGAAATTTATGCCCACAATATTTTCATTACAGCATTTATCTCCCTGAAATTAAAAGTTCTGCATCAAAAATTAATAAGTGAGGATTCAGTTTCTTGATTTGACCCAATAGAAACAATGTACTGAAAACACGAGTCATATTTTCTTCTCTCTGCATGAAATGCAAGTAAAGATAACTAGGAACCTGCATTGTAATTTGTATTGAGCAGGGTGTGTTTATCAGGTACAGGGCTGGAAATTCATTTTTGTGAATACTGAATATTGTGCATGAGAGCCAGGAAGAATATTTAGTATTGGTCACTGCTATGAGTAGACATAGAAAGTAATAGTGTGTGTGGATTTTTTTAATAATGTTAAAAAAGCACTTGATTTTATTTTGTCAAAATTGAACTTGGAGTTAGCATACAGATGATTGCAAAGACACAAAACAATGGTGTCTGGAATTTCCAAAGTTTGTCATTCTTCATATTTGTATTTTTTTATAAACATTCAGAGTTAATTTACTTATAAATTAAATTTGATACCTGTATTAAAACTTGAAGTATAATACTGATAAATGAGAGGAAAATAGTAGTGTAGCTTTACTTTCGATGTTGTAACAGAAAAGGGGAAATTATTTTTGCCCCTCTGTAGGTGAATAGTTCCTAGCAATAATTTAGGAAGTAGATGTTACAGACATGAAGTTGTAATTTTTTTTTTTGCTGTGACAGATTTATAATCTCAGGTTAGGATCATCGGTACTTCTGATGTGATGAAGCTTTCAATAACAACCAAGAGGAATTCAATAGGGAAAAAACAATCACAGGTTTGTATGCAGTTTACATGCACTGAAAAGTGATTTAGCATGATGATGTAACTCATTACAATAACAGAAGAAAGATTCTAAAACTTTAGATTATTGTGGTAATAGAAAACATCAGAAAGTAGATGAAAGACTTTTAATGTATGTATTTTTAACATTACTCATTATGATATTACCGAGCTGTAGTTTTGTAATGTTAAGTCATAAATTAGTTTTGAGAATTTATTTTCATTATTTTCTAATGAGGCAAAAGCTACGTTCAGTTAAGCAGTAAATTCTGCTATATGCTGATTACAGTATCTGTGGGCTGTGTTACAGTATGACATGAACATTTTGTCCCATCTTTGGGTACTGAATTAATAACCATACAGTCAACACAAACTTTCATATCCTTCACTGTAATCAAAGTGAAGTAAATGCAGGCTGAGAACTAGGTTACAAATTGCTTCTGACCAGGAAAGTGTTTGCTGTCAATGTGATAAACAGAAGCAGTCTGTCACAGTGAATTTGTATTTATGAAGACTGGTAGTAATCAGTTTCAAAGGACAGCTCAAGTGAAATGTCTATGATACTGCTAAGGAAGCATGTATTAGTTACTGCTACAAAGAAAGTATATAACTGTCTCGCTCCAATTTATAGGAGGGAGCAGAGGTTCTTTTTAACATATGTATTATATATTAAATATATTATTATATATTATATAAAATCTCACATTGTGAGATTAAGAAACGACGGTTATTATAAATCCTAATCAGAGGAAGACAGGGAAGGGAAGAAGGGCAATAGAAAAGATAGGAAAGAAACAAGAATTGCATAAAGCGGGGAGAGTCACCACCAGGATCCAGCAGCGCCCCATTGCACGACATTAAGTAATTAAGTAGTTGCGTATTGCCATAAGCAATACAAACTATAGAATGTGATCTTTTAGACTGCCTGTTTTTCCTTTGGAATCAGACTGTTGTCCTGTTCCTTGAGTAAAGTTATTAACAGGTCAGGAAGGTATCTGTGAGTGTGTGAACAGGAGCAAATGGCTGGAGAAGTGACGAAGTGTTAGAAATTCCATCTGCTAGCATACAAGCTACTCACTCAGTTGTGAAACTGCCCACTGCATCAGTGGCAGTGGCTGTAACATTGAATGAATTAGTATTTTTAGATGTGCACGTTTTATAATGTTCTGAGTGTTAGAAAAAGGGCTTAAAATATGACTCCTGTTGCTTTTTTTGCAGAGTGAGGGAAAAAACAAATTTTGGAAAAGAGTAACACAGCTCTCACCTATTTTTCTACAAGAACAATCATGGAGAATGTAACACATTTTTGTTAACTGTTAGCTTTAAAAATATTTTGTTATGTAAATGGTATTTCAGTGAGGTAAATAATATTTCAATTTTTAAGAAATTTAAATAATTCCCATGACTTCTACCATTTTCCAAATTATACCATAATCTGGAAAGGTATTGTGCTAATTTCCTATATTTGCCCCAGTGGTATCACATCCGCAGTTTGTTTAATGAATGTTCTGTCTTGTTTTATATCTTAAATAGATATTTCAATAAAAATTGCAAGATGAATTTCAGTGCTCTAAGGAGCTGTAGGGACATCTAATTTCCAGTACTGGAAATTGGCCACTCTGGATAATCTGCAGTTTGCTCTAGACATGATTAAAGTTTGCTGAATTGGTAATAATTAAAATTCAGATCTCTGTTCTACTTTTTTTTTTTTTTTTTAAACCATGAAACTACATTTTATTAAAAAAAAAAAAAGCATACCTAATATACTTGAATCAAGTTCAATAGATCCTCTACAATAATTAGTATCTCTAATTTGCCTAAACTGATAAAATTCTATCTGGTAATCTTAATCCTCCTCAGGTACCTCTGCATCAAGAATGCAGTCACTCTTGAAAATAATGATGAATCTCAATTTCACAGAAGTCTCATAACCGCAGAATCACACAACTGCAGGAATTGGAAGGGACCTCAAGAGATCACTAAGTCGAACCGCTCTGCTAAAGCAGGTACCATACAAATCGAACTTCTCCAGTTTGCCAGGATCTTTCAAAGATGATAGAGAGTAGTTCTGCAATCACCTCTGCTAGTTCTCTCAGCACACATGGGTGCATCTCATCGTGGCCCATGGATCTGTGTGCGTTGATTTTGGCTAGATGCTCTCTGACAAGAACCTCCTCAATCAACAGAAAGTCTTCCTTTCTCCTGACTCTCTCACTTAGCTCCAGGGCCTGGGATTCCTGAAGGATAGTCTTAGCATTATAGACTGAAGTAAAGAAGGCATTTAAAATCTGCATTCTCAGCATCCCATTACCAAGGCACTCACCTCATTTAGTAGAGGACACACATTCTCCCTATTCTTCCTTTTACTGTTGACATACTTAAAGGAACCTTTCTTGTTATCCTTCACCTCCTTTGCAGGATTTAATTCCAAGAGGACTTCAGCCTTTCTCGTTGCATTCCTACAGGCCCTGACAACATTCCTATATTTTTCCCAGGTGGACAGGCCCTTTTTTCACATTTCATAGTCCTTTTCCTTTTCTTTCAGTTTATCCATGAGTTCCAGTTGGAAAATTGGAAGGCTTTTCTCCACAGTTTACTAACAAGACAGCATTACTAGGCCCCTCTATATCTCAAGGAACACCATCACCTTTCCCTATTGAATCTAGTTTAAATCTCTGGTAATCAATCCAGCCAGCTTGTTCCCCAGAGCACTTTTGCTCCACCTGCTCAGCTGCATTCCATCTGATGTCCACATACTTGATCTCTCAAAGGCTACCCAAGATCATAATACCTAAAACCTTCATGCTGACACCATCACATATTTACCTATTTTCCTTCTTTCCAAGACCCAACCACCAGTTTGGTGGACAGAGAAGAACACTACTTGCATTCCTGATACCTTTAGCATCTTTCCAAAGGATGCAAAGTCCCTTTTAATATTCTGAAATATCCTCCTTGCAGCCACCCATGATCCTACTTGAATGACAACAAGTAGGTAGTAGTCATGTTTTATAAGATGAGATAGAGTCTTCTTAACATCCCTGACACATGCCTCTGGAAGACAGCAAACCTCTCTGGAGAGGTTATGCGAACTGCAATTAGGGGCCTCATTGCCACCCGCAAGGAGTTCCCAGTTACTAAGACTCTTCATTCTTTTTTGGTGGTGCTTGTTTCAATATGATTCTTTGGTTAGACCTGCTCTACATGCTTACTGCATTCTGGAATCTGTCTGGTATCCAGACACTCTTGTTTCCAGCGCCATAGACTTGTATCTGTTTCTCAGAGGGACTGTGGGGGTAGGAGGAAGGCACTTCATTCTGTTCTGAACAGAGACAAGGGTCTATCTCCCTTCATGCTGGGTTCTCTCGTGTACTTCAGCTTCCATGTGGGATGCTGGATTAGCTCCTTCTCCAGGCAGGGACTTAGGGGGGGATGGCCAGATAGCGTGTGTCAGTTCTGGACATCTCTCTTATTCTTCAAGAGGCCTGTCCTGTTGCATGTGTCAAACCATAGAGGCTTTGAACCTCCTGTCTGCTTTTCTGCCTCTGTCTGTCTAACGAGCGGTCATCATGTTGGTAATAACAGAGCTCTCCCCTTGCAGACCCAAATGGGAAGAGCAGAGGGCCCTGCTCACCTGTCCTGTGCAAACTGCCCATGCAAAACTACTGCGCCATGCCCTCCTGACACGTCTCGTCCTGTCTGCCCTTCCTGCTCGTTCCACTCCCTACTGGATGCTTTTGTATCTGTGGGATACAATGCCACTGCTCTTGGGTTTGTCTCGTCGTATCAGGGCATTGTTGCCATGGAAAGGGCAATGGCACCCAGCAAGCAGCTCCCTGACAGGGTCTACCCCTCATCGGCAGAGGTCATCCCTTGCTTCAGTGCAAAATGCATCCACTCTAGAGCTGAGTGCCT
Organism: Lagopus leucura; assembly: GCF_019238085.1. NCBI lineage: Eukaryota > Metazoa > Chordata > Aves > Galliformes > Phasianidae > Lagopus > Lagopus leucura. The sequence continues at coordinate 79,447,612 of NW_024962262.1, forward strand.
TGCAAAAAAAAAAAAAAAAAGTCACTTTCTTGATGTGATTTCTTTCCCTTACATGATCTTTGCAGAATTGCTGGATACAGCTCTAAAACTAATTAAGGATATGTTAAAATAAAATTAGTTGCCTGTATCATGCAAAAGCATTTGCATTTTTATTAAAATAAATGCATTTTGATAGAGATTATTTACTTTTCTCCTAAGCCAACAGCTGTTTTTCAGATGATTGAAAAAAACAGGCAAACATGGGACCAGAATTTAATCACAGGAAGAAATAATACAGACTTCAGAAACAGTGTACTCAATTCTTAAAAATATTAAACCTTATCACTGTAATACATAACAAATGTCATATCAAATGAAGTTCTGTAAAGCTAACACTGTGTTATTTATCTATTTTTTGTCTGTTAGTTAATGTTTTGATCCTTTTACAGAAACTATCCCTGACAACAAAATACAAACCTTTAATAGTCCTTTTGTTTTTGTTTTTGCTTTTTAGTTTTAACGTTTTTGAACTGGCAGATTCTTCCTACAGAATTTCCAGTAAAGTCATTATAGTAAGGAGTTTGAATGAGAAAATGGAAAAAATATTTAGGATAGTTAAATGTAAAATGTTGAAAAATAGATAACTTCTTTGCTTACTATACTGACTGTTGTGAATCTGGTTTTGAAGTACTTTATTGAAACTATGCATTATGTCATAAACTAATGCTGGGGACTTATTTTAAAAATCAAGGTTATTAGAAGTCAAGCGTTGACATACTCAAATACTCTTCTGTATATTGTCTTCTCTCTCTTTGTCAAAATAAGACTTTTGCTCCACTTAAACATTTTCGTGTTGTGGGTATCCTAGAAAAGACCTATCATGGTCGTTTTGAATTCACTGAAGCTATGCAGAATCTTGGAAGATGAAATATAGTGGGATGGGCTGTTTTCCTCATTCAATTTGAATCATTCCTTTTCAGCTACTTACTGAATAGTTGAAATTCATAATTGAGTAGATGTAGGGAAGAATATTCACTGATGAAATCTTTTAATTTCCAATGCCTTTCTATCTTTCTTTTTACTTCTGGTGGTTTTATGAAGTCATTATCCCCTAGTTCTTACGCTGGCTTGACAAAGTTGATCTTTTAGTCGAAAACAAAGTTGAGCTTATATTGCCTGACATTAATTCAAATTATATTTGTGCAACTCTAATAAACGGAAACCTTAATGAATAATAAAAAGGCTTACTGAAAGCTAAAAACTAATTTTCATATAACCTGAGTATTTACATCACAGAAATACATAATATTGTAATATGAATTTGTGAAAGTATATATTTGATATTTATGCAATTTCACATTTGGTGGGATCAAATGAAACGTACATCACAATAAGTAGCACATTATATATCTACTCTGCTGTTTAATTTTGTGAGAAATCCATTTTAAAATGCAAAAACCCAAAGGTCAGCCACAAAGAATAATTACATTAGTAGCAATTGCACCAAATGATTAACTCAAATTTACTACAGTTTTTAAAGCTTGTCTTAATGTCAAGTATTGTGCTGGTGAACGAATAATGCTAATTGAATTGTGGTTCTAAAGTAATTACAATTTGAGAATAAACAACGTTATTTTTTGTATGTATGACTGTTGCTGGAGATGCTAAGCTCTACTTCATTAATTAATAAAGAACCCATATGTTCTGATTCTAGTAGTGCTGAAGGCTGAAGTATTTTGCTTATCAGGGCATAAATCTTTTATAATGGTTTACTTCTGAAAGCAGATGAAGGATATGCATCATTTCTGTGACTTCCTTCATCCACAAGACCTTTTTAAAATTATAATTTAATATCAGCACTGGTATGTAATGTCTAAATACAGAATGTGAATGGAAGGCATATTAAACTATTTTAGCAAATGGAGTCATTTCTCAGTAATAGCTGATGTCCATCCTGAATGAAATTAAAATGTTGATGTGGCTTGGGTTTGCCTGGAATAGTGTTAATTTTCTTCATAATAGATGGCATGTGCTGTGTTTTTGGCTTGTGATGAGAATAGTGATGATAGTGCGCTGATTTATTTGTTAGTGAGCAGTGCTTACACAGAGTTAAGAACTTTTCAGCTTCTCACACTGCTCTGCTGTGAAGAGCTGGGGGTGCACAGTGAGCTCAGAGGGGACACAACTAGCACAGCTGTTCCAGACTGGCGAAAGAGAACAGACTCACTGCATGAGGCTGTGCTCAGCAATAAAATCTGAAGGAAAGTAGGAGGATAAGAAAGATAATCAGTGTCATATAAGTACTACTGAATTCCATCTTCCTAGAAATAGCTGTGTATCTGTTTGCCCATGGGGAGTAGAGAATTAATTCCTTACTTTATTTTACATGCACAGTCTACCTTTGCTTTACTTAGTAAATTATCTTAATCTCAACCCACAAGTTCTTATTTTAGAGAAGAGTTCTCTTTTCTACTTTTTTGATTTTTCATTTCACCTGATCAAGGTGAACAAGAAAATGTGTGGGATTCAGATACCTACTGAGGTTAAACCAAAGCATGAGGTCAAGTCATCAGTGAGAAATTTCAATTAGAAAAAAAAACTGAACAAAATCACCGACATAAACTCTTCCTCTACATTTTATTTTCATTGCCTCTTAAGACTGTATGTATGTAAACCAGGCTGAAAGCATTGATGAACGTCTCTTCAGACATCTATTGGCTCCTGATAAATGACTATGTACTGTTTCCTTATTAATTTCTCTTATCTTCAAATAAATCTTAAACTCTGATACACACACATACTTGCCCTTATTTCTAGTAAAGCTGAGAATAGAAATGAACATGTTTTTCAGCCCTGGCAGTATATAACCATGATTCTCTTTCCCAGGTATAATCAGAACCTATAACTTTATCTATTCCAGTGCAGTAAGATTTGTAATCAGAAAACAGCAAACAAACAAACAAAAAAAAAACAAAACAGAAAACTTAAAATGGAATGTCAATAATTCAGAAAAATTTTCAAAACAAACAAAAGCAGCACCATAATTATGCAGCTACCTCCATTCTGCAGATAGAGGACATCTTTTAGTTTGATCCTTCCTTTCAAATAGTTTCTCTTTACTTCTCCTCAGAAATTATTCTTAACAGCTCTCCTTTGGAAGGCCTGGCTACGCATCTTTTTAGTACCTTTTTTTTTTCTTTATAGTATAGTTGTAGGTGATCCGTGAACACTTGGCACCACTTAAGGATTGAAACATGGTAGATCCAGGATAGGAGATCTTTGTATTCAACATGAGCTGTAACACACAGGTTTTATTTTGAAAGATTTTATGTTATTTCATTTTATTTTTTAGTGACTGTTGATGTCATATATTATGGCACATGGCAATACTCCTTAACTTCAGTATTGTTTTTTGTCTCTATTTTTTCTGTACATAGAAAAAAGACAGTATATCACTAATTTGATATACTTTCTTATTTATTCCTGATCTAGTCCTTATTAATAACAGTTATGTGTGTATATCACCTCAGCTTCTGTCATATGTCTGTTTCCAGGAACCACGTCATCCTTCTTCGTGTCAGGATAATTTAGTTATAAAACTGCTTTATGTCATAATGACTGCAAAAGTTGCAGATTTTTTAATAGGATTATTTTAAAATCTGGATTTACTAGATTTTTAATGCATTTTGCAGTGGTTAATAGTTTTTGGGTTTGTTTTGTTACTCTCTTTCTCTCTCTCTCTCTCTCTCTCTATATAATTTTATTTTTTGCATAGAAGACCAAGTCTGTGTCCCTGAAAACAGAAATAACCAGTATACTTAAAAATAAATAAATAACTCAAGAATCTCTCTTTCATAGTAATGTAGGCTCTCATCTCTTAATTTCTTATTGCTAACTAATATTTTATTACATTTTTAACAGACTCATATGTAAATCATTTGCCATATATTACCATAAAAATAAGTTGAGATTCTTGCCAGTTGTCATGGTTTTGTGATTTTTGGTTTTCAGTATTCCACATCATAACATCATGTGGGGCATCATGTGGAGTTTAACTGTTAATGCTCAAGTTCTGGGTACCTGCCCAGAAGAGAAGAAGAACTACATTCCCCAGGGGACTTTGAGGTCAGGGAGGGGAGATTTAACTCCTGGCAAGGTCACCTGACATGCTCTTTTTTGCCTGCCCTTCGTCGTGGGCGCTGCTCCGGTCTCCCTGCTGCTCAACTGGACTGCTCATCTCACCTCAGCGTTGTGGTGAGGCCTATCCACCTTTTGGACATTCTCTCTCTCATTATATTTGATTTATTAGCTTCAATTCTGATTATATTGTATTATAGTGTGTTATCTTGCATTCCGATACTATATTTAGTAAATTAGTTTGTTTCTCCTCAGATCGGTGCCGCTGTTTTAAATATTTTGGGGTCCCCTGTTTCCCTTTTCCAGAGGCATGGATTTGCGGATCCCTCCACCCCGCTGGTCACGGAACCGGGCCAAACCAGACCGTAAACCGTTGACACCAGTCTAGTAGCATCAGTCTTTTATGAGAAGCATCCAGCTCTTCATGTATGTTTCCAAGTACAATAGTCATTCCATTTGCATAGAACCATATAAATAGAACCAATAAATGTGGTTCATTTTCACTGACTGCTGATTAAAATGAAGATCTCAAGAATGCCTTTTGACACAGACCTCAATATATTGTCTGAGGATGAACAGAACTGTGAAAAATATTATTCATTGGTTTCCTTAACAAAAAGTGTATCAGTGAAACATTTGGAAGACTACTGCAATAGCCCATTATATATATATATATATATATACATATATATTTGATGTTCTCAGTAGCAGTAAAATATTCCAGCTGCAAGACACGTACATCTCACTTTATTGTAATTATTAATCTACAATTAGGCAATGCGTTTGTCACTGTACTGAAATTATGCTGAATAGTAATGTAACTCAATTGAATCACTGCAAGCTTCAGCTATGCTGAGTATCACTTTGACCTGTCTATAATTACTATACACATTTGGACAAATTATTTTGCTCATATTCTGCTGACTGACTGCTCTCTGTGAATATGAAACATTTTAATGAGTAGCAGTGATATTTATGCATTATTTATTTCCTTATTTGTTTGAGAAATCTCATGCTCATGAAGTGTTTCAGACGTACTTGTTTTAGGTGGAACTAACAAATACCCAAATTGGAAAGAAGGTGACACTTATTTTAAATCTAGTTCAATCTTATCATTATTTGAAAAACTTAAACATTTTTACATGACCGTGTCTCTAAATTAAGACAATGGCTGTCCTTCAAAAGCATTGTTTATTGTAGCCTAGGTTGAGTAGGAGGTCACAGCCACAGCAGTTTGAAAATGTAAAGTCTTTAAGTCTTTATAAATCAAATGGCACTAGTTTCTGCTTCGTTTTCCAAACTGTTTATTCATTTTAATGTATCAAAATATCTTTTTCTGCATTATTTTTCCCCCTTAATTTGATTCTTTCCAGTCTTACTGCTTGAAATCTCCATACTGTTTTCTTCCACATTTTACAATTTGCCTCTTGTTAATCCCAGTAAAGATCATATTATTCAAGGTAATTGTATGCCAACTATTTCTTGTAACACATGGTCTTTTATTTTTTTTTTGCTGCCAGATGGTTGCAATCATGATCGTGCAGAACAGAACAGGATGTTGCAATAAAGTATTTGGGGGGGATATTATTCGTAAAGTATTTTGTTCACTTTTCTTGACTTGCACCTTCAAAGAACCACCCCTGAGATACATTAGCCAGTTGTGGTTACACTGCATCTTCCTGAAAGATGAAAATCTTCGATTATCATTAATACTGTGTCACTGTTTTTCAAGGTTTTTATAGCAGTTACAGGAAAAAAGATTAATCTCAAATTTCTCTGAAGTCAAATTTCACAGTTCATGCATTAAAAAGTGATAACAATAAAACCTCTCCTCCTACCCTTTGCCCATTGCTGCATGCAGGCTATTAATGTAAAAGAAACTTATCTCTCTCTAAGAGACATTGGTGAGTAATTACCTCTCAGACCAAGCTTGCTTTTTCCAGCCTTTTTTTTTTTTTTTTTTCTTTATTTAGAAAACTGTACTGAAATTACTATTGAAGCTGGTTTTGTTACTTCTGGGCACTTCTGTAAACAGAAGTTACATAGATCAAAGAGGTTTGACTTCAGAATAGTTGAGTTCAGTATCAAATAGCTAATCTTAGTGCAGCAAATAATATATTCCCTGATGTAATGGAAATGGCTTCTTGAACATTGCTGTGGTAAAACACACTTTTATTGCAAGTATATCTTTAAAGTACAGCAATCTGTTGCATTTTGTAGAGTTTTAAAATTGTCATAATAAAGTGAGGCACTGGGGATTCTCTGCCATTTATCACCTGTTCTTTGAACATTCCTTGAAATGCTGACATGTTATTAGGAAACAGTGTGAGGTAGCCACAAGGACAGAATCATACCACTCACTGTAATGTTTTAGATATAGTTGGGAAGAGGCATGCGTATATCAGATATGCAGCATTTTCTATTTTGCACATCCCGTACCAAGAGTACATTCACACCACTGTGGTCTCATAGGTTTCAACTGTGACTAGTGGTGTGGACCTAAAAGATGAGGCCACTTGCTGCCAGTCTTTGATTTAGCAGATCTGGCTGATGGTGCTGCTATGGTACCAACGGCTCCTGTTCCATGATGGACCTCTGAGCACAGACATTTCCCACATGGTTCTATCATTTTCACTATTGCTTTCTAACTTATACAGTTGGCGTTGCTGGTCACCTAACTCCAGGCTAATTTCTGGCTTTCACCTCCTGGTCTTCCCTCACCCCCAGATGTGTCACAGGGATCAAAATCTGTTAACAGTTCTACTATGCTTCTTTGCCTTATTTATCTAACCTCATAGAGAAGAGCAGATGTAGGCCTGTCCTAATGAGTAAGCCATCCCCAGAACAATAATCTGTGCTTGACTTGTTTGCTCAGTGCATAATAGCAGCATCTACTAAATCTAAACTGGATAGACATAGACAAAATCTCATTTATCTGAGCCATACTTCACCTCAGGATGAGATGACCCTATTTTCTTCATGATACTGTTCATTTCACAAGGTCATTCGTAGTTTTAGGTAACTCTGGGTATAAAGAAAGACACAGAGTTGCAGTTTTTTAGACTAAGATGATGTATGTTCTGTATGACAATCACTTGAAAAGGTGCCAGGGTAGAGAAGTATATACCAAAAGAAGAAATTTTCCATTATACGCCATCTGTTCTGAGCTACCCATCCAGCAGTGGAAAGAAGTTGTAAACCTCACTGCTTAACATGGGTTTATGTCTTCACATTCTGTATCATTTGTAAAGTGACTGAGATAGTCTGGTCAAGAAAGCCAATGTATTTATTTTATAGAAATAAACCTCCTAGAACTGGCCTATGGAAAAGAGTATTATTTCACAGAAAAGAAACTTGCCAAAGGGAATGTTAATATCACATTATAACTCATGGCTGCACATAAGCTGCATGCCTTTTTCCAACTTGACCCTTCAATTATTTCAGAAGGAAGCTCTTAATTAATTCCAGAAACATTCTGGATTACTCATTTACTGCTGCGTCATTCCTCCAACAGATACTAGAGTGGTGGAAGACCTCCATGAGGACCAGAGCTTGTAAAGGTGAGACTTCTGTTTGCCTATAGAGAGTTTCATCTGCATGGTCATTGTGGTTGGGTGGTCTGTACCATACCCCCACTGTATTGTGTACTATGCTTGCCCTCCTATTAATCCTGACTCATAAGCTCTGGACATCTATTGTTGGAACTAGCATCAGAGTGGCAGTAGTTGAATGGATTGAGGTTTCCTCCCATGGTAACTTTATTTTAAAGCCCTTTTCACAACCTTGGCAACCTGGAAAACAACAGATCTTTTAGTCGTACTTTCTTTTAGTCGTATTTTCTTAGCAACAATAATGTCTGAGATATTTGTCAGTTCTAATCCCAGTAGCATGCCTTCAGTTCACTAAGGTTTGAGCACAAAAATGAATGCATACAATTTCAGTCTTGCCAATTTTTCACTTGCTTGTCATTTTTGTTATGAAATTCTTTTGCCTTTGTAAATCTCTGTTTCTCCCTCTTTCTAATTTCAATAGCTTCCCACCTGAGTCATTCTCTCTTCCCTTTGTTGACAGTTTTAATCCTACACAGTTCTCTCAATATTTTGTGTGCTGCTGTATTTAAACAAAATGTATTTTTTGTCTCTGAAATAGATTGTACCTTCTGCTCACCTCAGTAATCTTCATCTGATTATGGCTCCCTTGTCTTTCCACCTTCTCCTCTATAGCATGCTTTAGGAAAGTAGCCATCACTTTGTTGTTCCTCTCACTTCATGACTTTGTCTCAGTCACTCTATTTTCCTCCATTTATTTTTCTGCCATGGATCTCTGTTTCCCCTTTCTTTTTACCTCTTCCAGAATGTTTGTCATCATCTTTTAAAAGATCTCTAAATCTTAAGTACATCCTTTTCTGTCTCTGCCTTTTACAGTGCAGAGAAAATAAATAATAATAATAATAAAAAAGAATAGTAACGGTGAAATTTAGGTCTGGAGATTAAAAATGTTTGCAAGAGAAGTTTGCAATGGTGATGTCATATAGTTATTCTTATTTCAGAAGATGATCTTCCATTTATTTTCTACCCTTTTACTTATCCAGACTGCCGGATTGAGATTCATGAATCATTCTTAATGAGAATTAGACCATAGTATACCTTTGTTCGGTTATCAGTGTTATTTTTCTAAAAACTTTGCATGTAAATATAGTCTTTTGTTACATTTACTTTGTATGTTTGTATGTTTGTATTTTTCTGTAATGAAGAAGAAGGAAACAATGTTGTCTTTTCTGAGTATCATATTCTTTAGAGTCTGAATCTTTTACTCTCTTTAAATCATTTTACTTCAGAAATAGTTTTATTTTTACTACTTGAACAGCAGGACACAAACATTTTCAGTAAATTCAAGTTTTAAATGTCTTCTTGCAAGGTAGAAGATATAAAATTGAGCTGGAAGGGGCATTCATAGATTACCATGCCTAATTACCTAACCATTTCAGATCTAACCAAAAGTTAAAGCATATTACTGAAGGTATTATCCAAATGCTTCTTGAACACTGACAGCCATGGGGCAAAACTTCCTCTGTGGGAAGCCTGTTCCAACATTTGACCATACTCAAGAAAAGGACATTCTTCCTAACATTTGTTCCAAATTTCCTTTGGGACAGCTTTGTGCCTTTCCCTTGTGTCCTGTCTCAGGAAGCTGCAGAAAGTAATGAAGTCTTGGCCTTCTTTTCTCCAGGTTAGACAACCCAGTTGCATTGATGAATTCCTAAATTGTCTTTTTCAAGAGTTTGAGAGAAAAAGTACCCTTTGGTGAATACTTTCCAGGTCAAATGTCTGCATATTAAGATCAAAGAGGAAGGTTAATTATGAGAATGCTTTACTAAAAATTTGCCAGCATTTTGCGAGTTTCCTCCTGTTGAAATAAGATTCTTCTTTGGTTATATATGTCAGTATAAATTTTTGCTAATACCAGGTGAGTATAAAATTTAAGTGTAGCAATAGTAAATAGAAAAAAAATAACTATTTGGACTATTAAATATGTATCTCATATCTAGAAAGATGGTAGAAACAAGGAAGACCTTCAAGACAATGTGGGATATGGTTACTGTGAAATGATGGGTGAAAGCATGGGAGATCAAAGCTCTTAATTAGCATGTATTTATAGAAAAGATATTTGAAAATATATTTATAGAAAAGATATTGGAAAGTATTTATTGGACTGTGGCAGTGAAAGGAAATAAAGCATTTCTAAAAACTTTATTTGTTCTTTGAAACATGGAAAAGATTTGAACATTTCCTTTTACATTTTTTGTTTTGCATTTTACTTTTATCAGGTAATGAAGATAGAAATATTTGGCTGGACTTTTGTGCCTGAAGTAATAAGACTCTTATTTGGAAAGCCATCAAAATTAAAAGATAGATCTTAACAAAGTGATGCTTTCTGGGATTTTAAGGAAATTCTGCATATTTCAAGCTTATTGTGACCAGTGACTTTGTTTTGTTAACATTTCTAATGTAGCACATTGAAAATTGACATTAACATTAAAATTCTTGCAATCACATACAGTGTACAGCAAGAGGAAGAGAAGATAAAACTATGTAAATATAAATCTGAATTTCTGAAATATTTGAGGCCCTTTTCTCAATATTTAAAAGCAAATGATGCATACAGTCCTTCATAAACATGTTCCTTGCACTTCTTTCCTGCCCAAGTTTTCTGTTAAAAAAATGCTTTGCTGGTGAAAGAGTGAGCTGACAGCAAAAATTAACAAGTAAACTTGCTTCTGTAATTACAATTGAAGCAGTCTTTGTGTACCTATTGGCATCATCATCATCTTCCTACAAGCCTAAATCACCACTGTCAGAAGAGCCCTTTATTCACAGATATCAGTCTCATGTTAGTGCCAAGAAAGGTAATGGAAGGGATAATGTCAGGAGCCATCAAGGCTCAATTAAAGGTCAGCCAGGGAATCAGACCCAAACAAGATGGGTGCATGAATCATAGATCCTGCTTGACAGACTTGATTTCATTTTATGACAAGGTGATCCACTTAGTGGACAAAGGTAAGGCTGCCAATGTGGTCTACTTGGACTTCAGTAAAACCTTTGGCTGTTCCTTACAGCATCCTTGTGGAGAAGCTGGCTGCCCATGGTTTGGATGGGCATACGGTCTGCTGAATGAAACATGGCTGGATGGCTGGACCCAAAGAACTGTGGTCAGTGGAGTTAAATCCATTTGGCAGCCAATCACAAGTGGTGCCCACCAGTGCTCAGTACCGGGGCCACTCCTATTTAACATCTATATTAATGATCTTGATGAGGGGATTGAGTGCACCCTCAGGAAATTCAGAGACAACACCAAGTGTTGATTTGCCAGAGGGTAGTAAGGCACTACAGAGGGACCTGGATAGACTGCATCGATGGGGAGATTTTATTGCTCTCTTCAAATACCTGAAAGGTGATTGCAGCGAGAATGGGGTTGGCCCTCTTCTCAGTGGTGACAGGACAATGGAAATGGCCTCAAGTTGTGCCAGGGGAAGTTTAGGCTGGATGCCAGGAAAACTTCTCTACAGAAAGGGTTGTCAAGCACTGGAATAGGTGGTTGAGTCGCCATCCCTGAATGTGTTTAAAAACCAGGGACGTGATTTAGCAGTGGGTTGTTAGAGCAAGGGTAGTATGGTTATGTTATGGTTGGACTTGATGATTATTAAGGTCATTTCCAACCTGAGCGATTCTATGATCATATGAGATGAACCTGTTTCAGATGAACCTTACCTCCTACCCTCCTGTTAGTTTGTCCTCTTCTTCAGACAAAATAAAATCTTCTATAAGAAATTTTGTTTATAATATTATTTTTATCTGATTCTACTCATGCATATGGGCAATTTACAAGAAAGTTATTTATAGCCCATTTGCTCAAAAGAAGTTTACTCTATACTTTAATATGTTTGAAACATCAGTATTGTTTTAGCATGTATACCTGCTAATTTGGAATATCTACTTATAGACGGATTTAATAAATCTTACACCAATATTACCCAGAATAATTGTTTCTACTCATATTAGTGAAATGATGTTGAAGTAGTGATATGGCTGTCTGTTTTGGTTATAATATTTAATTGTTCACTTCTATCTGTATAGGAAACAGACTAAAGACAGTCAAAAGAAGTGGAAAGAATAAATTATTTAGTGTATGTAAGATAAAGTTCAGGAAAAGTTAAGCTACATTTTGTAGTACACTTATATATTGTTTATTGGGTTATTTTCAATTTTCTGAACTATGCTTAATACTTTCAGTAGGAGAGAACTTGTGCTATTTTTTTTTTTCCCATTTTGTTTTGACAACTTCTATATCTTCACATGTAATTTAACTAGGACCTTGTAACTTGACAATGTGTTACTACTGATATACCTTTTAAACAGTTACCTGACAGGAAGTAAGATGAAGTTGATTTAGGCAAAAGGCAATGTGTAAGTTTATCAAATAAAGAAAATTCATCTTGTTATGTCTATCCTATAAACATACGAAAGATCACTGATAATAGGCATTTTATTTTACGAATGCATGCGTTCAGTAGCTTGCATCTAGATAAGGGGAAAACAACAATGAAACATACCTTTCTGTTCCATTTGTGAACTGTCAGAGGATTTATTCCTTTGATCTCAGACTTCATAGCACCTGCTCTAGCCTACAGACAGCCACTGCTGTCAAGACAAAAGGATTTCTCTGTCTATCTACCAGCAGACTCTTCCATACTTTTCTTAAGAATTAACAGCTAGTGCAAGACTTTCATTATCTTCTGTTGACTACATTTTGAAAATCTTAGTTAAAACCTTACTACATGCTGAAGAGAGGGCTAAAACCCTTCATACAACTTGATAGCTATCTGACAAAGTAATCTTAGATTTCAGAATGGTTATGTGAAGTTAAAAGAAAACAACTATATAGGTTGTAAGAGACCTTAGTTGTGTTTGTGTATGTATTCACTTCTAAATCGTAGAATCATAGTCACAGAATCACAAGGTTGCAAAGGACCCAGATGACCTAGTGCAACTGTTCTCCCATTACCATTGCTACCACAAGCCACTAAAACATTTCATATCTCCTCATCCAAATGCCTCTTGAACACTGACAGGGACGGCGACTCCACCACCTCCCTGAGCAGTGCCAGACCACTCTCTGAGAGAAAAAGCTTTTCCCTATGTCTAATCTAAACCTCCTCTGGTACAGCTTGTGGCCATTTCCTTGGGTCCTGTTTGTTGTCTGGGAAAATGTGTCTATACAGTTAGTCACAAAGAGTTTATAATATCTATATTATACCTCCCATGTGTGGCAAATTGTTACTTTGGTGTACATCCAAAACAACACTTTGCAATTAAATAGTGATGTTTCCTGATATTTCAGGAATTCATGGCATTATAATGACTTTCACCTTCCCTGAGAATGCTGGAGATGTGTTTTTTGTTGTGAATTTTAAAGTAGGCTTAAACTGCGTTCAGGGGTGTTGGAAAATAATCTGTGGCATGTGGTAGAACCAATAATTGGACACAATGATCCTTATGGGTTCCTTCCAGCTTGAGATATTCTATGATTCTTGATTCTACGATTCTATGAATTTAGGTGTGGAATAGACGTTTCAATAGAAATGAGTGCTACCTGATAGTGAAGTATTTCCCTTGACACATTGCTTTCACGCTAATATGAGCCACATGTTTGTCATCTCCAGGCTTTGATTATTTCTATTCATATTATTTCAGAGTGTATTTCCTGAAAAAGTTCTGATCAATAAAGAGTATCTCTCCTATTGCAGGGCACAGCACTGAATGCACAAGGTAGTTCCTCTATTCAGGTATCTCTATACAGATGCCTCACTAATTGAACAAAAGAAGAAACAGTTTTTCAGGCATATGACTTGAAAAAAAATCCAGTAGCAATGAGATTTTTCCTGTTTATAGTGTTCAGTACTTATTCTCTCCCTTTATATGATTGTTTACTGTGCCACTTATGCATAAAAATGAGATATTTAAGAGATGGTTCATATAAATTTTGGCTTTATTAATGTATCTTGAAGATTTACTCAGCAAGCAATCAAGCAGTGTAGGCTGTCATTACTTTTTTTATCACTTCCACTTGTTTGAAGGTTGCCATTAAATTTCCCTGTTCAAGTTGTGTTAGCCAGTGGCCCTCTGTATGTTATGTTGGTGCCATACACCTCTAACTTATCTCTGTATTTGAAATGCACACAGTAAGAACTGCTTTCCAGTGCTTACTATTTTTAACCCAATTTTCCATCTGCTCTGTCAAACTGAGTGGTTGTATAAACAATAATATGTTTTCCCAGCTTGGCATTGATTCTCAATTAAAACACAAATACAAAGTTAAAAGCATACTTACTCATTTTTATGTATGTTGAATGTTCATGCATTCAAAGTATAAATTTTCTATACTGTTTCCTACAAGTAGACAAATACAAAATATATTTTTCTATAGTTTCTGAAGTAGCATAACTTCATAAATCTGAAAACTGCTTGTGGAGTGAAGATGTTGAAAAAAGTTGGCAGGAATAGCCAGATTAAATTCTTTCTACAGGAAGGAAGTAAAAGGGAAGTGGTAGATTTGCTAAAATATTCAATGTGGGTTGTGGAAAAGTTTGTCAAAATTCAGCCTTCAACTTTTTAAGAAATAGTAAGTTGCTTTTCCACCCCCTTCTTTTTTTTTTTTTTTTTTTTGCTTTTATTCATTGTGCTGCATTAAAAGGGAGAGATTTTGAAGAGAAGAATAAGCATTAACTGATTTTTTTTTTCCACTTTCCCTGCTGTCCTTGGCTGTTTGAGAATATAAAGTAAAATAAAAATGAATGAAGTAGAGTCAAGCAAGAAAATATGACTGTTGCTTCTATTTGGAAAATTAAGGACAACCTTCATCAGTTTCTTTCTTCCTTTTTAACAATGCGCTTACTGTTGATAGCTCATGAGTTACATAATTTACAGTTTTTTATCTACTGTTTTTCTTAAGAGTCTTAGCTAAAAACTACTTGAGAACACCCAACTTCAGAGTCAGTGAGCAGGATGTGTGCTGACAAGACCACACAGAGCAACTGAAAGGGCCAATTGAGAGGGGTGCCCTTTGGGCAATAAGCCCTGTCACTCAGCAAGACCATGTCTTCCAAGAGTGCCAGAGAACTCATTACAGGCAAGCTTGCTGGCAATCAGAACTATGCTGGAGCTCTTCAAAGCAGACTGGTTCTGAACAGAGCCTGTTACAGGTAGTGTAACAGCAGTTAGGGCAGACAGAAAACATAATTGCAGAAAGAACAGTAGGGTACTGATAACAGTACCAAGACAGGTGGTACCAAAAGGAGAAGGAGAAGGAGATGAAAGAGTAACAAAACATTAAGTTTTAGAGAAAAAAAGAAATAAACAGTTTTGAACATGATGTGTGCAGTGAACTTTCACTGTATAAAAAACAAGAGTTGATATTTCTAACCTGTAAGAAGATGAAATTTGAATTACACTGGTGTTCATATTAATTTTTTTAAGGTACTCTAAGATATACACTACGCTCAAGTTCCTGATGAATTAGCCAGTATTTTGGAAAAAGAAACTAAATATTTCACACTATGTATGCTCTTTCAATGTCATTGTGCCATAAATATTTGGAAAGTGATGACATCTACCTAAAAAAAACGCAACATTTCTATTCAACTTTTGCTGTTGAATAATAAAAAAATGTATACATGTTTCAACAGACCCAGTGTGTAAGGAGACAATTCAACAAAACTTCAGTCACATCTTTGACTGCTGTATAAATATGCTTTGCTTTTCAGGTGATTAGAAATACTCCTTTGGGGGGATAAAAAATAATTTCACGCATATCACCTTCACAAAGTTCTACCTAGCAAACTGAAAAAATGGCTAGAAAATGTTCTTGCTTGCCCTCTCTCTCTGAAAGTTTGCATTTCTATCCATATAGGAATGCAGAAAGGGACATTATTATTATTATTATTATTGTTGTTGTTGTTATCATTATTAATATATAATATATAATATTATATATAATATATGATAATAATAGTAATACTAACATTTTCATGTTTTACACTATCATTTCTTTTTTTCTTTTATGATTTCATTTTTTCTTTTGTTATATTTTTCCATTACGAATCCCATCAGACCTTCTATTATACATGTTTTTAATGACATTTCACAAATGTAAGTGAAATTTGTATGTGAAGTTAATAGAATGCCATCTTAGCAATTCTTAACTCTGTTGTTTTTTGTTTTTTGTTTTTTGGAAGATTTCTCCTAGTGACATAGTATGGATGACAACAGAGGAAGTAGTTTTCAATGGTACCAAATGAATGAAGAAAAAGAAGGGAAATTAGACGAAAATAAAATTCAACTTATTCAATGGTGTTCTGAAAAACAAAGATTAAAAAAACAACAAACAAAAACTAATAATAATTAGCAGCCCTGCAATTCAGAAAATGAAAATTAGATCCCCTCTACTGTTTTCATTTCCTATGGGGAAATGACACACACATACACACAAAACAAAAACAAAAACAAAAACAAAAACAAAAACAAAAACAAAAACAAAAACAAAAACAAAAACAAAAAGTAAGTTCTTCATAATGGTCGTAAAAAAAACAATTTAAAATCGATTTAATATTTTGTTATAATTGACATCAAACAGTTCAAAAGATACTGAAAATATGTAAATCACTCTGAGAAAGTAAACTGAAGTAAATTAAGCAAGATTTCTTGATGCTGAATTTTACATTCTTTGGAATTTTATTATTCACTCATTCTATTTTAACATTTAAAAAAATTAACTCAGGCACAGTAAAAAGTTTTCTAGTTTCTTGACAAAAAAAAGTTGCTATATTGGCAAACAGCATGTTAAAAACTAATTTATTTAATGAATAAGATTTGATTGTTATCATAACAAAAATACATTTTTACATGTTCCCTTCCTTCAGTTCACCAAATTTTACTAGAATATGAACTGATTAATTTTATTTACTAACTAGACATGATCATATAGATAAACAGGAGTATCCAGGCTGACTGGATGTGTAGAATGAAAATCAGCCCATCTGAGGTTTAAGAACAAACATTTTAGGCTACACATAGACTGATATCATTGTGGTATTTCTCAAATTCATCAGGCAAATCTTAATACACTCCACAGTGAATTTTGATGCAGCAAGAGAAACACCAGAAAAAAGTAAAGAAAGCAACAAATAGGGTGTTTCTTATCGTCCATAGCTGGAGTCCTCATATGAGCTCTCATAAAAGAATGCTACCCAGTTAGAATGGGAAGAAAAGAATGAAAATATTGAAAATAGCAATTTTCAGATGATTCCCATTTGTAATACTGCTTAGGCTTTCTGTTTTCTCACATACTATGTTCATCACAAATCAATTTTACCTCTCATACATAGATAATAGAATACTGAAAGCAACATTTAAGTGTTCTATATGTCTGTGTATCTTACTCTTCATCTCAAATTATTTCCTTATCAGTCCATTTCATAATAGATTTAAGTGAATGACTGCAATTTTTCTGTGTCAAAATTGAAAGAAAAGAAAATGATATCCTAAGTTTTGAATGTAATGGAAATTCTCTGTCACCTGCAAAGATGGACATTAGCCTGATGTTAAAAGTAATGAAACTATCCTTGAAATAATAAGCAAAAAACCCAGCAACATCTAGAGGTTAAAACTGTCTTAATATCAAATCAGCTGACACTGGTATGCTTGTGGAAGCAGGAGGATTTATTGATTATTTATAATGCATTCAAAGGCACAGTGATTTTGGTTTTGAATAAGCTCTTTCTGGAAAAGTCTGGAAGAAGTTCTCTCACAGTAAGTGACATTACTTTAAAAGTACACTTTTCTCTCATTTAGTACAGATTTTATTTTTTAATTTATAAATTAATTTATAAAATTGATGATCTGTAATACGCAGTCCAAGAAAGAGGTACTCTTATTCAGACTCTGATAGAACTACACATTCTTTTTCAGGATTCTGATGTTTCCTGTAAAATTAAATCATTAACTGAGATTTATCACCATGCGAAAAAGAAACCACAGAGTAGAATGAATAGTGTAATCAATAATACAGCCAATAGGAGGAAGATTTGATAATAGTTTTTTAACCTGCTCTGCAATTTCAACATTACATCTTCTGGAAGAATCCAAACCTCTGTCAACTGCCATGTGGGCCATCAGCAGAACTGGGATCCAAAACATTGTTCTGTGGGCTTGCAAATTCGCTGCTGAGGACCACTGACAACAGCAGAATTTATTATGATATTACTACAATACTCATTAAATGTGTAGTTCTTGAATTCTTGCAGAAATGAAGGGTAAGAATTAGAGAGGATACATACAAAAAAATTGTCCAAAGTAGAGCACAAATCCAGTTATTAGTTTTTCATTCCTCTGTCCAATTCTCCCTCTGCATCTGGCTGTAGTTGTGGTATTAGCTACTTAACAGATATTTCCCCCAGCAGGATGTAGACCTTCAAGGACACAGAACAGAAAAAAATACAGTCTATCTGAGTTTCATCTCTAATTTCATTATGAGGAGTATGCTGGTAGCTAAAAAAAGATGAGAAAATAATATAGTGACAATTTAATGATGACTTTATTGGCTATTCTTCTGCCAGTAGAACCCCAAAGCCTGGCTAACAGGAGAAAGGTTTGTCAGAGATTACACACAAAGCTTGCTTATAATTTGTCCACAATTTAAAGATATGTTTGGCTCCCTGATTTTATTCAAAATTGTATTTTTACAGCAATGAGAAAAAAGCTGTATGCCATGTCTACTGTATTTATTTGCTGCCACAGGATTTAGGCTTTGTGCTGATGATACTTTTTATTATGTTCATCTAAAATGCTGCTTTCTTCATCAGACAAATTAAGCATATAATGGATTATTATATATATTATATATTATATATATATATAATATATTATATATATATAATATATATATTATATATATTATTATAGCATATAATGGATTATTGGAGCCTGTATAGCACTTTTGAGAATGTGTACCAAAGGAGCATACTGATAACTTTTTATTGTACTATCATATGATCAGTATGACAAGTTTCAGGATCTGGGACAGGTTTGATGAGTCTGTATTGACTTACAGTAAAGAATCTGGAGATATTTGAGGTCAGGTGTGAGGTCAGGTCCTCAGGAAGCACTTGTTGATTCAGTTCTGAAATAGTGCAAGATCATTTATTAAAGCTTGCTTATACACTAGGAAATTTTCCCTGCTGAGTCACCTGACCCTAGGGAAAAACAACTGGTTGATTTTCCCAAACTAAAATTATTTTGCTGCAACAGCTAAATTGCTGACCCGGTTTTGAGGGTAGACAATTCTGAAGAGCATGTCTGCAAATAGAATATGAAATAACATATTTTCTTGTCTGTCTCCTGTGAATTTATTTCCTCAAGCTAAATAACCACCCTTCCATAAGCACACACATACAAACATGCACCTGATTTATCTCAGTATCTAATCATACGTAAAAGACATTGCTGGTTCCTATGGCAACTGTGGTTCAGTATATTCACTGACCTTTTTCTTGTCAGTATTTGCTTTATTATTCAGCATAAAAAATTATTGTAATATCAATAAGAATTCTAATATAGAGAGATCCTAACACTTTCCTATGTCCATCTAAAACATATTACTTTTCAGAGGTCCAGACTGTCACTAGAAAACTTAATTTAAATGTAAGAAGTATTGGGACTGGTCTTGAGTATTATTTATGTATGCTGCATCTATTATTTGAACGAACAGCAAGATTTTTTTTCCATCTATTTTGACAGGCTTAGCTCTCCAGAGAATTTATTTTATCTCTAATGTTAGAAGCTGATCTCACCGACATTTCTAGCACAAACTTAAAACACAAAACACAAAAGAGTCAGTATGACTATTCTTGTCTTGGAGAGATAAAACTTATTGTAGAGAGAGAAGAGAGCTACAAATATTCTGCTCAACTGTTTTAAACTTTTTATGGTAAAGGAACCAATAACGCAAAAATGCAGTATTTCCTTGCATCACTGTGAGCTTTAATTTCCAAATGAATTTTCCTTTCATATGTTGTGATTTACTACTTGTAGAGCAAAAGTGGACTTCTCTGCTTTCCAGCTGAAGTATGAAAGAGCTAGGTACTTATGCTTTCATTGACACAGTGTGAGATATTACAACCTGAACATTTTTTATTGCTTTTAGAATATGTATATATGTATATACATATATATATTCTATACATACATACATATTTGTGTATAGGTATGAAGGCTGCTCTAAAAGTGATGCCTCCCATGCTATTCTCCTGACTCATGACATCATGGATGTTGGTCATATGACAGTAGAAGTTGAACCTTCACACCAATATTCCATTACATTTTGTTACTGTGCAATACATGTTAGCAGAGGGGCAGTCTGATAGAATGGCATCTGACATGGAAGTGTGGATGAAGCAAAGCTGTGTAATTGAATTCCTCCATATGGGAAAAATGGCGCATATTGACATTCATCAACATTTGTTGAACATTTCTGAAGACCAAACAAAGGATGTGAGCACAGTGAGGTGATGGGTATTGCATTTCAGCAGTGGCAATAGTTACAAAGGTTCACCTCCGATGGTGCAGATTTTCACACAAATGGTATGCAAGCTCTTATTCATCACTAGTGAAAAATGCACAGCTAATGGTGGTGACTATTTGAAAAGAAATATTTTGTAGCTGAGAATTTGGTCTATCAAACAGTGTTATCGTGCTCCTCTTTCCTCTAATCTGTTGTTTCTATGAAAAAAAAATAGAAGGTATTACTTTCAGAGCAACCTACATAAACATAGGAGTAGTTGCATATAGCTTTTCTGTCCCTGTTCAAGAGCTCCTGATAACTTAAACATGTTAAATGTTAGATATGGTCAGAAGCAAAACAGCAAAATATGCTTACATTTTTATTTTAAATTTCTGCATATGTAATAATACTCTCAAAACATTTTTAGCATTAGATGTTAGAAAAACCATTCTCTCTGTTTATATTTTTGTTCAGACATCGTGAAGCACAGCATATGATCACTATAGTTTGAAAGGATTTTCTGGATTTTTGTCTAACTGCACTCTTAGTGGTCTGTCATAACTGTAAAGGCTGCTGATCCAAGTTTTGTGTCTCTGTCTATATTGTCTTCAAAAATTACTAATGTATTGTGGAAATTAAAAAAAAATCATGCTCAAAAAAAGTAATGTCATGTATTCATAGATTTGTTTTCTGTGAAATTCTTATATTAAGTTTTGACGTTGTAAGAATAATGTAAGAATGTTTTTAAATAATAAATTATCTGTTTTAATAGTTATCATTTGAAAAGGAACTTTATGTTTACTTAATTCGGATTTTCACTTAATTCAGAAAATTCATTGTTACGAAATTGGCACACGCATATAAGCACACTGTAAACGATTGTGAATTGTTTTTTTGAAATTTGAAACTCTCTCAGAAAAGCATCTAACATTATCTCAGGCACTCTTCTCAAAAGACCTTCTAAATAGTCCTGCTAAAATCACTGCAACACCTAAACAAGATAAAAAGTCTCACAGGAGGAGGAGAACTAAAAGGTATTGGAGACCAGCTGTCAAATTCAGAAAGCGTGTCCTGTATTTACACAAAACTCTCTGCTTAGTGGTCATCCATACAGAAAACAGTAATTACTAACTAAAGTTACCTGCACTCTTTGGGCATTTTGCAGATTTACTAGTATTCTAGGGAGACAGAGATAGTGTTTATTCTGACTGCGTCCTGAGCAGGAAAACCTCCCAGCATCTCTGACACAATAAATCTGTTCTACTCTGTATTCAATAACTGCCTTTGGCTTCCAGTTCTCTCCCCTCCATCTAGCACCATATTACTGACTGCAGTTTTATCAGTCTAAGCTTCTGTGACTGTTGTTCCTATCAGTTTGATTACCAGCCATCTCCTATCTCAGCCTGCCTGGTAGAATTTATTATGTGAGTACATGGCTGTAACATTTCCAGATTTTCATCTAATATTGTATTTGCATCAGTTGTCAGGAGTGCAAAAGGTATGTTAAGAGAATTTTAAATCAGAATTCTCTCTCTTATGCACAGTAGAAGATAAAAATGATTACACTGTTGTTATGAAAACAGAAGTTACATAAAACTTCTTCATTGATACAGAAAGCATTTTCATTTATTTTAAACTTTTCCTCCCTTTCCTGTACCCCATATTTTAGCTTGAATGAAAGACATTTCGGTGACTGTTTTCAGAAGATATTTAATCTTATCTCTAATCATAATTTCCTATATTCTGATTTGTGTCAGTTGCCTCTTATCCTACTGCCATGTTCCTCTGAGGAGGATCTGCCCTCACCTTCTTTGTAAAAGCAGACAGCAGTAAAGTCTCCCTGAGCCCCCTCAAGGCTGAAGAGGTATAGCTCCCTCAGCCTGGGCTGCTGCTGGCCAAATGAAACATTCTAAAAATACTTCTGAGCTGTAGACTTTTAGGCTTGTAGAGATTTTAGGCTTGGAGACTATTCAGTCATACAGTGTTGTATCAGATAACTCCTAGATCATGTCCTTTATGTTATCCTGACTGATTTGATGGAGTAAAAAGCAAACAAAAAATATGTTCTATGGGGGAGAGCAAACAAGAAGCAAAACATTAACAGTTATTTAACACAGTTTACTGAATGCTGAAGATCTTTGAGGAAGAACTGAATGAATAATAGATCTCATCTGTCTTCAACTTAGCAAATTTTATTCTTCTAGATTTCAATGTAGGATCAGCATTTAGCACTTAAACTTCAAATCTCTAGACCTATTTCAAGTAAGCTTAGAAGGTGTTAAATTTATTTTAAAATATTGTTTGCTATTCAAATATATAGTCGAAGAACTGTTGGACTCCAGATGTCAACATCTTGAGAAACATGCTAGCAATCAAGGTTGTCACCTGAATGGTTATGCATTACACCATGAGGAAGAAAACTGCTGAACTGTAGCTTTGTGTCATTTTGGCCTGTACTATTCAACAACTATTTATTTGTGAACATTTTTTCTTTCTGTTTAAATAGTTCACAAACCTTTGAAAACAGCTTTGTTCCAAGAGGCACATTAAAATAAGGAGCTTTGTGCCTTCCCTAGGAGGAGCAGAAAACATGGCATCCAAAGATCATTTCAGTTCAACAGAAGTATTTTAATGTATACGAAGAGCAGCTCAGACTGAGTTTCCTGAAACACAGGTGAAACACAGAGAGGAAAAAAATACTTATTTGTATTTCCTTCTTACACATGTAGTAATGTAGTAACTTTATTTGCCCAGCCCTAAAGATTTATGTATTCAGTAAGAGAGGCATTTGAGAAACAAATTTCTATCATTAGTTAATGATCACTCTGTTGTTTTGTCTTGCCTTTGTAAGGTAAGGTTGTGTCTGATCTTTTTTAGATTTGTTACTTTTTTTTCATGAAGTTGTAACACGTATGTTCAACTACATCAAAGTTTATGTTTCATATGTAAGTTTGTTACCTAAATACTGTTTTCTTTCTCTTTTCATATTTCTATTTTTCACATTTATATTGTTTCTTTACATATTTTTCCTTGTTATATGTAAGATTTGCAGTGATGGAAGATTTTTTTTTTAATTATTTCAATTGAAATAGAATAAATGTACCAATATATAGAGAGAGACAATAGTGTTAATATTATATATATATATATATTATATAGACTATATTATATATATATATATTGTTGCCTTTACTTCGGCAACCTCTGATTAATGTCCCGTCGTGAAGTGCTCAGACAGCCCCGGCCAAATCACACGCTTTTATGACACCAATGTGGTGAGCGGCAAATGGCGTTTACTGCAAGCAACACACTCTTCTTATAGTTGTCCCTTATATCATAGTGCTACCAATCACCCTTGCTACGGTTATCTGTGCCCAATAGACATGTGGCATGTCTTGTCTTGCCATGTCTCATCATGGTTTTCTTATGAGTCAAGGAGCCCCCCGCAGAGGCTGATGATTGTTACAGCCCCCCTTTCACGTATTAACTAACCACGCAAGGGGCCCACACAGATTACGCCTGGTTACGCCTGGTGACCTTGACAGGCCCCGCTTTACGTATTTTGTTGACTACATCTCTAACTTGCATATTTTGTTAACTACATCTCCCCCTCCCTAAGCTCAAGCAAATCTACTACAACTCGAGAGGACCCTAATCGCGTGCACCCCAAAATCCCCGCATTGCGCCTATACATGCCATTGTCCTCTCGGTTAAGCCTTTTGCCCCGTTACATCGCGATTCGCCAAATAATCCTACCCTAATGTCTTAAACCATACTTATAAATGTAATATACCTATATGCCTATATATAATATGACTATAAGTGTAAAGCATATTAATATTAGACTTAATGCAACTATAACTGAATACAGAATAGAGTTAAACAGAGTTAAACATTCTCGTCGCTTTGGTGGACCATCCCAGAAGCACTTCCCATCAGTGGTGTTCTCCGTCCTTCTTTACTCTCTCTAGGACACGACGTATCTCTTCTGTGTCATGGTGAACGGTGATCAAGGTTTTCTGTCCATTGTCTCTTACACGTTTCAGCAACTGGTGCAGGTCATCATGTTGCAAAATGTTCCTTACCAATGTCCTTCCTTGGTAAGCCAAAACGAGATTCATCCCACTTGGAGTAGGGGATAAGTCTTTAATCACCGTATAATTATCCTGCAAGAACTGATGTGATGTCACCGACACTAATTAAAGCCACATCCTACAACACTAGTAAAGTTATAGACAGAGAGGTTAGAGATTAGAGCGATTGCTGATAGCTCTAGTGGCACTATCTATGAGTATCAAATTACAAAGATCCTTATACAAACATAACCTTTCCCAATATATACCAACATTGTCTTAGGTACCTGTTGGAGTGTACCTCAAAAATGACAAACATTTGTTCAATATCAAGGCAGATGTCTCAGGCTTTGAGAGCATTGCTCTCACAAACCAGCTGTATGGAACTGCTTGTTCTCCAGGCCTCAATCTGGCCACCTGTCCCTGAAGGGAAACCATTCTGATGCCCACAGTGTATACTGCACTGGCTTAAGCACCATGCACATCAGATTTGTTACATGAGGAAAGAGAAGGCCTGATGCTGTCAGGACTTCTAATGCATTTAAAGTGAGGAGTGATTTCAATCCCCATCGCTCTGCACAATCTATCAGGTGTGTGATGTCTTTCAGATCGAGGGATACCTCTTCCGGGCCTCTGTTATCGTTCCCTACTATCAGGAAGATCTCCAGTACTCTTCCTTCCTCTATCAGGCTAGATCTAAACTTCTCACCATCTGTTAGTGCATCTCTCTTAACTCCTAAATGCAAATTCACCTCTCTCCTTTCGCTATCCTTTTCAGTCACAGCTGGAAGCTGCGGGCTCCGCACCGCTCCCACTGTGCTCATCTCCCTTTGATCAAGCACTGACTGTTGTAGAGGCTTCTGATTGGTTGCATACGCACTCAATCTTGTGAAAGGATGTGTGGGTCGAGTCAATGGGCCTGAACACTGTGGCAGAGAGTGGGTCCGGAGACTATCGTTATTTCTTTCTCCATCGGGTGCAACCTGAGCAGAGGGCGCCAGCCGGACGCCACCTACACCTTCAGGCGCAGTCAGGGTGGACAGTGCTGGCCGGACACTATCACCCCAGCGCCTGTAACTTACATCGCTTCCCTCTCTCTCTGCTGTTTTTTCTTCTACTACCTCCCTAACTTTTGACCAATCCGTACCCAGGCCTTTCCCGCAGTCCCCACCCCCCTGGGTGTTACTGCATTCCACCTCCAGAGAGGAGACAGCAAGTGTCCCATCCCAGCTCACTTTTTTCCCTGCCCCCACAGGTGGTGTTAGGTTACACAGAGAAGGATAGAGCGGTTGTCCTGGATACGGCTGGGGAGTTTCAGCGACCTTGGATTCCTGCACTTGAGCCGTTTTGCAAGATAAAAGTGCAGACAGTTCAGCGCAGTCTTCTTCTATTTGTTTATGCGAAGCTGGAGCCGAGAGGGGAGCAGAAGGGGGTGCTGAAGGTGCGGACGAGATGTTAGTCGCCATAGCTGAGGGCATATTTGCGGTGTTCTCTTCCTCGGGGGACCTGCAAGAAAGTACGCTTTCCGCGCCGTTTCTCACGGTGTTATTAAATTCCAAACCCATCATAACGCGCGCAGCTTCAGGAATTCTATCTTCTTCTCTCGCGGCTCGGAGAGCGCCGAGGACCAACCCCCAAATTTTAAGCTCCGCAACTTTCTGCTCCTCTATCGCACGCTGCGCAAGCGCGGATGTAAATGTAATGTAAATGTAAATGTAATGTAATGTAAAATGTAAATATTTTGTTAACTACAATATATGACTTCTCAATCACTGTAATCACTTTTGTTAATCCTTCTGGCTAGTTTATTAAATAAAATCATTATCATTTGATCAGACTCCTGATGAAGTCAGTGAAAGCTTTACTGTTGAGTTATGAAAGTAGACCTCAATGTTTTGGCATACTATTTTGGACATGAAGAAAATCAAAGTCTCAGCATAAACAAATCTATAAAAATAGATTTTTAACAAGGAGTAAAATTATTTGATTTATCTCCACTTTAATAATATTATAAATCAATATTTTGTAATGTATTACTTGAAATAATGTATGAAAGGTACTCCATCAACTAGGATTTACAAGTTATATCCTGAACACATTTTTCAATATTGTTCAAACTGCACACTGATTTACAGATGCTCTTTCAAAGACTCTGCAATCTTATTCTGAAAGCTCTTTTTAATAAACTTATTTTTAAAAAACGTAACTTTTTTTACTTTACAAATGTAAACATTATTTTAAATGTAAGTCATATATTTTATTATTATTAGTTTGATCTTGATATACCAAAGGCAAATAGATAGGAAAATGAGGGGTTTTTTGTACTTGCAGCTGAAGCATGTTACTGAAGAAGGACTGCGTTTGTTCACTCCACTCTGCTAATTTCCTTTCTGTGAAAACACAGTAATTCATTAATAGTGTAAAGTTTTCAAGAAACAAATTGTAAGACTGAGCAAAGATGGGCAAAGGTGAGAATACAAAAAAAAAAAAAAAAAAAAAAAAAAAAAAGAAGCATTTGCCTGCCTTTTTTCCAAGCATATCATCAAAGAAAGTGACTTTTCCTGTCTGCTGAATACTACTAAGGCCACATCTTAAGTGTTATGTCCAGTTCTTGGCTTTTCAGTGCACAGAAGACACAATCATATTGGATACAGAATGAGTCCAGCACAGGCTCAGCAGGGTTATTAGAGCACGGCAGCATATTTTGCAGGAGGTGGAACTGACAGACAAGGGACTGCTGCATGAAACAGCGAATATTCATGGTGGCCTCAGACATATATCTAATTGGAATGAACAGAAGGAGCCAGGCTCTTTTCAGTGATGTCCACTGACAGAAAAAGAAGGCAATAGGTATAAACTAAAACTCATGAAATTCTATCTGAACACAAGGAAGGAATTTTATTTTTATTTTTATTTTTACTTTTATTTTTATTCTTACT
The DNA here is from genome assembly GCF_019238085.1 of Lagopus leucura. Lineage (NCBI taxonomy): Eukaryota > Metazoa > Chordata > Aves > Galliformes > Phasianidae > Lagopus > Lagopus leucura. The sequence continues at coordinate 79,474,853 of NW_024962262.1, forward strand.
TTTATTTTTATTTTTATTTTTGTAGTGTGAGTGGTAGTTTTTGAGTGTTTTGAGTGATACTGAACAAGGGGTTGTACTAGTTGACATCAAGATGTCCCTTCCAGCCTCAAGTATTTTATGATTGTTTCTAGCTCACTGGCCCATTAACTTTGCTTTTAACCTGGTAGTTTTCTCTTCAGGTAAGAGTAACAATATCATGGAGGAAAGGAAGGAAGGGAAGAAGGAAGGAATGAAGGAAAGAAACAAAAAAGGAAGGAAAGAATACTGATGGAATGAGGCTTTCCAAAGCAAGAGAATGATCCACGGACTATAGTACCCAGTTGAGTTTTCTGTGCTTTTCCTTTATTTTGGTGTGTGGCCTAGATGTATTACATTGAGTTTGCTTTGTTTTTGCCTTGTTGCCTTGTTTCATTATATCCCTTGAGGGATGATGTACTAATTTCTCCAGACAAGATTCTTGTTGGTGGTGGGGGCACAGATGAACTCAGGACACAGCTTTTCCCTTGGCTACACACACACACAGCATGTGTACAGAAATGTTGTAGCATTTTTGAAGGGCATCTTACATAACAACTATCCAGCTTTTACTCTTATCTGTATCTATACCAGAGGGTAGGAGCATGAGCATCTGCTAGTCTTAAAGCAATATATTCAGGCATACCAAAGTTCTGCAAATGTTCAAGAGCACCTTAAATCTAGTGGTTTTTGGGTTTTTTGTTTGTTTGTTTTTGTTTTTGTTTTTTTTAAAAAAAGTTTGTTAGCATAACTGGAATTTCATATTTGAAACATTATGTGCTGTACACGCAATATAGCAGGATGAATGACAACATTTTTCATAAATGAAATATATTTTTCCTTTGGGGTTAGACCACCATTTACTTTAATCAATTTAATTAAATGGAATGGTGGCATAATCCCTCAGGGAGTACATGATTTACTTAAGAAGTATTTCATCAAAATTATTTGAAATCTGAGCATTTTTCTCTCATTAGATGTAAAAAGCATATTTAAATAAGAATTGCCAGAGCTCATACAATTTCCCAGCTGTGTAAAAAAAATGTATACTTTTTGTACAGAGATAGGATAAAAGAATGAGCACAGTAAATTTATTTGCATATGAAGTTATCTTATTATTGAATGTCATGATTTCCAAGTTCATTAGAGCTATGTATTTGATAATCATCGTGTCTAAATGACACACTAAGAAATGGTTTTCAATTTACTTCATTTAATTTATTATAGAAGAGAGGATACATTTCTCAGAGTGATATCTGTTCATAGTAAAGCAAATTATCACATAATTTGGGTGTCATTTTCTATAATGACACAAAATTCTAGAAAAAATTTTTTTATAATTAAGCAAATTTTGATAGGGATGCAAAGATGCCAAAGGAAAGAGAAAAAAAGAAATAAGGAAATATCTTCAAGCACTTTTCCACAATTTACTTTCAAGATTAAATTTTCAGGTGATTTACACTATTGAAGAGAACTTTAGGAAAAGGTTTTTCTGCTCAGTTATACCTTGCAGTGGACATGAGACAAGGCAGATGCGTAATTTCAAAGTGAATTTACAGGAACTGTGAAGACTTTCTGATTTGAATGGATTGGTGGAAAGAGGATCTGATCAAACTGAGACAAAGAAAGGGATCAGCAAGTCTCTTTATGGGTAGAAACCAAGTGGTTGGAACGAAGCATCATTGCCTTAATAGATGTGATAGAAACACTTTAGAATCACAAAAGCATTTGGGATGGAAGGAACTTTGGGAGGTTGCCTTCTGCAATTCTCTGCTCAAACTGGGGTTGATTTTTAGATTACAGAGCATTGCTCAGGTTAATGTCTAGTTAAGTGTTGTGTATTTGCAAGGATGGAGATTCCACAGCCTCTCTGGGAAACCTGTTCCATGTTTAAAGCATTTGCATGCTGACATATTTCTACTTTACGCCTAATCAGAACTTCCCCTTGACATTAGCCATCTCCTTTAGTAGACTTGGACTAGTCTTGAGCTAGCCCAAGTTAATGGAATATGCAACCTATTTTAATCCATTTGTGATTTTTACTGAAACAGGAGCCAAAATGCTGAAGACAGGGGAACTAAGTATTTTAGTAGTCTTTAAAGAAAATATATATTAATACAAGTATACTTGAAAATATATATTAATACAAGTATATTTCAGCACCCTGGCATTCTGAGATGATTCCAGTTTTGGTTTATGTTTGGTAACTTACTCTATTGTTGTAAGTTTCTAGCATGTCATTTATAATATCTGATAAAGGAATCTGAGTAACTGGTAAGAAAGATCTTTTTGTATCTCTCCTGCAGCGTTAATCAGAAACAGACACACTATTTTATCAATAGTCTTGGGTTTCATCTTGTTTTTTTTTTTTTTTAACCTGTGGGCTTTTATCACTTTTTTTTGTTTGTTTTGTTTTGTTTTGTTTTTTGTTTTTACTATGTTTTGTGCAGTGTCCTAAACATGAGATTTTGAAAGGAGGGGTAAATAAAAACAAAAAACTAAATCTTTGCTCCTAATTTATTGAAGCTAAAATAACATTGCCAGTGTAGAGTCAAAGTAGGGGAAAAAAATGCAAATAAAGAGACTACTACAAGAGATTCTGAAGAATAAAACTACTAATATATACTTAATGAACTTTGAGTTATTACTATGCGGATCTCAAACAGGGAAAGAGTTTCCGAGCAAATGACATAATATTTACCTGATTAGTAATGCTGTTTATTGACTATTGGTTTCACATTGTACTTGATCACTGCTTTGGAAAAGAGAAGGAACAAATCTTCCTTAAGGATTCTGATTGCATATGGGGCTTAAAACTGAGATACGGAATATTATGAATCGTGGGAAACACAATAATTCCTTCTCTTTCACCACTATCTGGACACTTCTACTACCTAGCAAGTTTTTCATACTGCGTTTTAATTTTTTAAAGCTTAATATTCAGTGAATAGGTTTGTTGCAGGACAAGAAGTCCCCAGACAATCCACTTCTTGCATTTGTATATTAGAATAATTTCTGCCATGATATTCCAGTATTAAAGTACTTATCTGCCCATATTTATTACAGGTGTGACAATGACTTTGTGGGATGAAATTACATGGGGTAATTTGATTTAAGAGAAATTCTAGATTAGTCCTCTTTCTGCTCTTGAATTTCTTCAATAGACAGCACTCAATATTGACAGACGGTGCATGTGAAAGACAAGAATATTTGTCAGCGATAGTTTTTCTTCAGTTATTGTTACATAAAGTAAGTTTGATTTTTTTTTTTTCAATCCTTTGAAGTAACTGTTTAGTCAAGCTGTCTAAGCCATTCACCTCATAAGGAGAAATTTGTCTTGCTTACACAGTTACAGTTTTGTGTTTATAGCTTTCAAAAACTCCTTGTCTAAGAATCATTACTACTTTCAGTACCGAAACTTTTTCTAGATTTGTCATTTTAAAAGTCTTATCTCTGGCCATTGCAGAAAGATGGGATCACATTTTTCTTTATATGCTCTTGCCTCACGTATGAAAGTGCTCATGTCTAAGCATACTTAGGATTGATATATGTTCAAATGGATTTTTATTAAAGAGCTCTATAAGAACTGCATTTTCCAAAGTTTAGGATATTATTTCATTTTCCGTTTTCATTGATGTGGACAAAATAATTTAATTTCTTCCGCTAAAAAGAAGCAACTGGCAAAATGCATTTTGTCTGTAGAAAGGCTGTCAAAAATTGAGTTTAAAATGCTGTACTAAATGACTCTTGCTTCAAACATATTTTACTACATTTTCACTTTTCGAAATCAGCTTTTCTTTGTATTAATTGAAGATTTTGTTTCAATACCAATTCATTTACATAATGAAATGTATTTAGAACAGCTTCTGAACATTACATTCCCTAAGTGTATAACTCAAAATACATAAAAAGTAACTTTTCATCCAATAACACTTAAAGTTAGCATAATCTTGATTATTGGAATGAAAACAAACTATCTAATGAATATACCTTCTCATTTTAATATTAATTACATGCTCTGTGTGTTCTCTCCAATATACGGAAAGAAATTTTGTCCTTTATCTAGACTTTCTGAATGATGCACGTATTAGTATAATAGGCCACATACTGAGATGCTAATAGCATTCCTGCAAGTTTTCTCTTTGAGGCTAAACTATTTTCAATAAATTTTACATGATTCTAATGCAGATTATGCCACTCTCTTGCTTTGAAGGAGTATTTTTCTCACTGGGGAATACTTTACAATATATTATAATTAAATATAAATGTATTTAGTTATTATTCATGGTTTATAATTGTCAAATACTAATTGTAAAGTATATCTCTGATAAAGTAAACAATGTATCCTCCCACATCACTTTTCTTGCTTTTAATCTGAAAAAAAAAACAAACAAAAAAAAAAAAAACTTACAAGCAAAGTTGCATGAAGAATTAGCCCAAGGCAAACCTGTTAAACACATCAAAATCTGTTAAATTACATTAAAAGACCAAGAAACATAAGACGATCATTTGTCGTGAAGAAAATTCTGGCATAGTTCTCAACCGACTTCACTAACTCTGCTCTTTCTTTCACAGTTTGGCCCCTACTCTTCTGATGTGACTTCCGAAACCACAGACTTGTTCTGTAATCTCTTTTCTCTTGCACATAACCAGTTTAAAAGGCTTTGGAAATAGCCACAGGGCTCTGCAGAGATATCCAAGCTGGCCTTGAATAAATTAGTTGTAGGTTTGGAAAGAAAATAATTATATAAGCATCATGGTACCCAAGTGACACACGAACTCCTGAGCTCACCTATAAAAATTACATAGATTATAGGAAAGCAGCGCTAATTAGTTTGTGTGGAATGGCCCAGAACTACTGCTTTTGGGACCTGGCATTCAATTTTATTTATGGTATGGCTCTTTTGATATACATGCACTTTTCTGTTTCTCTCTAGAGTGGCATGCATTGCACAGCATAGACAAGCTTACAGATTTACTTCTCCACCAAATGTAATTCTTCCCTTCCATTTTACATCTCAATTCTTTCTTTTTCTTTTACGTGACTGTCAGTCACATCGAGTCATCCTGCATATCCATTCTGTTTTTCACTTGGGTCTGCTATTTAACTCTTCTTCCTTCAAAGACTTAATGGTATCATGGTCCTTGTAGGTTTGTGTGTTTCTTCATGTGGTCAACAACCATCAAGAACACCCATTTTTTTGACCAGTTAAAACATTAAATCACAGAAGCAAAAAACCAGAATGACTGAGGTTGAAAAGGGCTTCTGAAGGTCATCTGATCCAGCCGCCCTATTCAAGCAGTGTGGGTTGCCTAGGCCTATGTCCAGAGAGCTTTAAAATATTTGCATGGAAAGACTCCACAAATCTGTGAATAGTCTTTTCCAGTCTTCAATTACCCTTACAGTAAAGTGTTTCCTGATGTTCACGTAGAATCTCCTGTGTCCCAGTTTGCATCCATTGCCTCTTGTCCTGGTACTGGGCAACACTGAAACAGCCTGGCTGTGTCCTCTTCACACTATTTCTTCAGGTATTTGTGTACATTAATAAGCTCATCCTCTATGTTGTACAGTCTGCCCTGGTTTCAGCTGGGACATGGTCAACTTTTTTCATAGTGTCTGGTATGATTATATGTTTTGGTTTCAGGAGAAAAACAATGTTGGTAACACACTGATGTTTCTAGTTGTTTATAACCAGTTCTGCACAGATACAAGGACATTTTGGTTTTTCACCTTTTCATACTGTCCTGTCAGTTAGGGGGCTGACAGGGAACATGATCCAGCATTGTGCCCTTTGAAACAAAGAAGGTTAGCAATATACTTCCTGGGCTGTATATGGAAAACTCTTGTCAGAAATATAAATATAAGAAATATAAGTGGTACTTCTTTTCTGTTCAGCACTGATGAGGTTACACTTGTGATCCAGTTCTGGACTCTCCAGTGTTAGAAAGACATGAACTTACTGATGAGAGCCCAATGATGGGCCATTAATAGAATCAGATTATATTAGGAACTGAATCATGTCACCCAGATGAGAGGGCTGGGGCTGTTTAGTCTAGAGAACAAAAAACTCAAGGGAGATCTTAACAATGTCTACAAACACCTGAAGAAGAAACAGCTCTTTTTACTAGTTTCCTGTGGCAGGACAGCAGGCAGTGGACACAACACAAAAGCCTCTACCAAAACACAAGGAAAAGCTCTTTTTAACTCAAGGTGATTGTGAACTGACCCAGGTTGCACAGAAATGTTCTAGAATTTCAATCCTTGGAGATATTCAACAGCTATCTAGACATTGCCCTGGGCAACTGGCTCTAGATGGCCTTGCTTGAACAGGAGATCAGATCTAATAACATGCAGAGATCCCTTTCAACCTCAACTATTCTGTGATACTGCTGTTATGACCTTATGATAGCAAAATAACATATATTTATCTAAAAGTAAGCTTTTCATCTCTCTCATTTAGTTTTTTTCATGATATGAGGGATATAGATTAACACAAATGATATGAAAACCTTTCAATGGGAGTAGTTTTCTATTTCAGATACAGTTATACAAAACAGTCTGTGGAGAATCCATTACAAACAATGCCTCAAGTCCAGTTATGAGTGATTTCAGAAAGCCTTTACATCACCTCTCTGTCAGTGTTGTATTCAATTATACCACTTATTCTAGTGGGCAGTTCTAATTAGGGTTGTTGTTTAATTTACAATATTAATTTAAAAGCATGTCCAGGTGAATCGAAGGATGTTCAACAAATCTAAGTGTAAGATCTTGCATCTCAGCTGAGTCAACCCTCACTACCAATACAAGCTAGAGGATGAAAGGATTGAGTACAGCCCTGCTGAAAAAGACCTAGGGGTACTGGTTGATGGCAAACTGTAGATGAGACAGCAGTGTGCCCTCACAGCCCAGAAAGCCAACCATGGAGGGTTGCATCAAAAGAATAATGGTCAACAGATCGAGGGAGGTGATCCTGCCCTTCTACTCTGCACTGGTAAGGCCTCATCTGGAGTACTGTGTGCAAATGTGGAGTCCTCACTACAGGAGAAACATAGATCTGTTGAAGCACGTCCAGTGGAGAGCCACAAAAATGATTCAAGGGTTGGAGCACCACCCTGCAGTTTTATAAGAAAATTCTGAAAGTACTTTTTTGGTGTTATCACCTGGTGCCTTGCAAGTTCAGAGCATGTGAGATCATCCAGAATAACTCTATTTTGAACTTATAGAAAAGTAAAAGAAAGAAAAATGAGAATTCTTTCATCTGCAACCTATTGTCCTCTTACTTCACTTGATTGACCGAACGTGCTCCAGGAACTTCTTTTTTTTAAAAAAAACAGCAAGTTCAAAACTCAGTGCTTGCAATTTTCAGGTAGTCTTTTCTGAAGTTTTGGCTTTGTGTGGATGTGTTCTTCTAGCTTTCTATTTTAATACTTCTTTGCAAGAAATGAATATCACCAAACGTTCATTAAATTAGGGAAAAAAAAGTATTTACATGAATTCAAAAACAATATTTGAGCCAGAGATAATCATATCTTCAAAATGAAGAAAGAATAATCTATTAAGAAGGATTTTACTGGAGATTATCTCTTAGTTCAGACATGAAAACAAAATTAATAGGCAATAGATCTTTAAGAATTAGATGTTTTCATTTTTGAACAGTATACAATGATACGATTCTGCATTTTCTAATCTTCTTCCTTGTCTGATGGTGGGATATTTGCATTTTATTCCTTTAAATGTTTTTTTGTCTTAAGTAGATGTATCTTGTCAATATATTTTTATTTATTCACACTGTTAAATAGACAAATTGCTAAATACTGAAATAATAGGAAATGTGAGGTGGATGCTTTTATTTCTAACTACAGTGCAGTCTGCTTTAGTACCAGAAAACAAAAATAGGATTTCTGCAAATCATGACTTATGGCTTCAAAATAAACATACTGGAAATCTGTTTATGGAGTACAGACTGTCTGGATTAATCTCAGCCATTTCAGGATTTCACTCTGCATATTAGGCTGTGATGTACACATCTCTGCTCTACACAGCTGTGTTTATCTTGGTTGCTTATAATGGCAATAAAATGGTTCCAAGAGAAATGTCAATTGCTCAACCAGCAAATGTGATTTCTGGATTGGTATCCATGATGGTATGTCTAACAATCACGTGATGACACGACTGTGTAAATTACATCTCTGTATGCTATATTGTATTCTGTAAGTAATTACCATCAACCTTAATTTCATTGAGCTTTAAATAATAATGATAATGCTTTTTAATTACTTTTAATAGCAAAAAGGTGCAAAGAGGATGAACAAGCTTTCAGAATTCCTTCAGTATATTTACGCCCCAAATATTTTATCCTTGTGGAAGAATGTTAGAAAAATAAAACATTCTGTCATTTACAGTGAATTAGCTATTTCTTGAATCTTTTTAAGATGTTGGTACTAACAGTCTTTGCCAGCACAATATCTAAATAATAATATTTCTACTGATATCATTTTTTTGTTTAATTTTTTTATATTTGACTGCTTGTTGAGACACCTAGAAGGGACAAGGTTAGGGGAACATTTTCTGAACTTAGGAGTAGAGATACTGCACAGAGATTCTCTGGACAGTCTCTGCTATTATTACTTCTAAACATTATTATTTTCAATCAAAGAGATACACGGCTGAGGAAGCAATTAACAAAGTACATATTTAATCATGTTTTTCTAAATAGAGAGATTATGAATAAGATTAAAAATTAAAGTTGTCTGTTTTTAATAAAAATTTTCAAGTTTTTACTGCACAATGTATGAATATTTTCACTTTTGCAGCTATGGTCTTAAATAGAGTTTCTTGAGTTATCATCTCCTTAGCCAAGGCCATAAAGAATATCTGCACTGCAAAATGTTTTTATTTGGAAGTATTTTTTTCATTCTAGCACAAAAGGTTGGAGGGAAAGAGATCTCAAATTGGTCTTTCGAGTTTGGGTTTGGTTACTCTCCTCTTCACTCTAGTAGCATAACAAAGTTTCAATAGTATGAAAAATTGAGGTGATCCATGTGGTGAGGAGTGTGAGGGCTTTGGAAGAATATAGGGAAAATGAATGCATAGAGAAAATTCAAACACCTTCCCCATCTTATCTGAAGTCAGTAGAGGACAGAGTGTGGAATGAGACTTAATACTCAACAGCAACTGAGTAGAAGACTAATGGAGTATAAAAATTCGCTATGAAATTAATTGGGATATTGCAGCGGATTGTATTGTAGTATTTGACATGGTGGTAGTCTTAGACTGTATACTCAAATACTGATACAATATAATATACTTCAGATATTGTCAAGAAAGGACACATAGAACAGTGGCAGTCAGGAAAGTAGTGTTTGTCAAGATTTGCAAAATAAAACATTCAGCCTCAGATAATTAAAGTTATCTTAAGTTATGTCAAATTTATGACTCAGTTTTGGCAAGATTAGATCACTACACAAGTCAAATGAAAGCATACATTGTTATTTTTTTTTTCTCAATAGTTGTAAATGACAGTGGCAATGCCCAATGTCACTTTTTGTTGTTGTTATTGAGATTCAGTGGAAATTTTAATAGAAAATTCAGTAGTCAACTTTGTGTTTGCACCTGCAACATTTGCATGTGCATGTGTATACAGAGAAATAAATAATTTTTTAATTTATTTTATATCTTTATTAACAATATATTAGTAACAAAACAAGCATATCTAGTTATTGATTTTCAAAAAAATGGCTGTTTTCAGAAGGCTTTGTACCTTTTTCCTGTTTGTAGGCCATCCTACTCCCTGCAAGCTAAAGAACTAAAAGGAAAAATTCTACTGATGTTTAGTGTGCAAGAATGGCATTCTTATGCATATTATTGTGCTACTCTGCCACTGTACTGCTGTGTGAGGTCTGTTCCAGTATGCTGCACTAGCAGGCCTGGTGCTAATGTCTGCATTGTTCAAATTCAGCACAAGAAAAACTTAACACTCAGAAGAACTTTATTGAGAGACATTTCTGTGTGGATCCCATTGTATAATCATAAAATCTGCTTCTACTACCTGATCAAGCTAAACAGAAATAAATCACAACTACCTAGTAAATGTATCTGGAAAATCAAATGCATGTCATGTATTTCTGTATAAAAACATTAAATTCTTGCACTCATACCAAATGAGATTCTACAAAAATTTAGAACTAGCAATGGAGAGCTACACAATGCTCATTGTCTTGTCTGTTGCATAAATATCACTTCTCATTTCAAGAATGATATGCTTAGCAGTAGGAAATATTTGAATTAAATTAGAGCCTCAAGTCTAACATTACAGTTCAAGAAACAAATTTATATTTTTATTAGAATATGAATTATATAAAAAATTATCTAGAAATGCCATACATTTATCAGCAATTTAAAAAGAGAATCTATTTAAGTAATACAATCCATTACAAGATAATGTCTGTTCTCCTTTCCAGGCTACAAGAGAAATTCTGATACTGACTTACTATCTGCTGACTGATAAACATCTGTACACTTCTCTCTCTCAAACTTCCATTAGTTAAACTTGGTAACAGGTCTTCAACTTTTCAGGGGCAGGAGAGGATTTTATTACATCTTTTGCATTTACTTTAACATGCTTTGAGCTGTGTTGTCCCTCTGTGGACTTAATGGACATAACCTCCAAAAGTCATTTGATAGACTAACTACCACACCTACAGTAGTATCCGGATATATCAGTTTTTCCCACTGACCATAATCAGGCATGTCCAACCTGTGACTGCCCCCCACCCCGTGTCATCTTGATGACAATTCTGCCCCTCAGAGTGGCCTGGACCAGCAGCAGGGACACGAGGTTATCACTGCACAGCTGAGAAATAATACAGCACTATACTTAATTTGCAAGGAAATGATGCCAGTGTTCAAAGATTACAATTTGAAAAGATATTATATACAGAAGCAGGCTGCCAAATTCAATGCATATCAAGGAATGCTTCATAAAAACAGCAGAACTGAAAAAAAGTAATCTCAATAAATTATTTTTTAAAAAGTGAAAAATCAAATGGACTCTGTTGAAAAAGCTAGTTCTGTTATAGCAAATCTAACTGCCAGAAGAATCAAAACCATTTATTAATGATGAATTTATGAAGCAATGAATGGAATGCAAGCAGATATAATGTGTCCTGATAAAAAAACCACATTTTTCTAAAAGTAGTTTGTGTCACCAGACCATAACCAGACAATATGAAAAAACAGGAATGCCTATCAAAATAAATTTGGAGAGTAAAGCTGCTAATTTCCAGTTTTTTCTTTGGTGATAAATGAAAGTACTGATGCTACAGATACAGCTCAACTTAACATTTTCATTAGAGGTATTGATAACAAACATAATGTCACCGAAAAAATGGCTTATTTGGTGCCATTAAAAGACACAAACAAATCTCTTGATTTGTATGAAGCAGTAAAAAATATTTTAATGATATTTTCTTCAAACCTTTGCCATATCTGGCATTGCTACTGATGGTGCCCCTGTGACGGTTGGTAAAAAAGAGGGACTTATAAAATTAATAGAAGATGATGAAATTGCCCCCAGCAGATTGCATTTGATGAAATATCACTGCATTGTACATCAAGAAAATTTATGTGTGAAAGCTTTAAAAAATGGATAATGTCATGCAAATCAACATCAAAGCTGAGAACTTCATTAAGTCCAAGGGACTGAATCATCATCAGTTCCAAGAGTTCCTTAGGATGGATGCTGATTATGAGGTCATCATTTAGTTTTCTGAAGGAGGGTGGGTAGGTCAGGGTAAAATGCCTAGAAGACTTTCTGATTTGCAAAGTGAAATCAAGTCCCTCACAGCATTAAAAGGAAAATTTGCACCAGCATGTGAAGATTAAAAATGGCTCACAGATAAAGTATTTTTTGTGGATTTCACCACTCATTTAAATGAGTTAAACATGCATTTTAAGTGTGAAAATCTATTTATCTGGGATACGCTTCTAACCACAATTGCATCTGAAATTAAACTTAAATGGTGGCAAGCTCAAATTATGGCAAATAATTTCATACTTTGTGATGCTTTGGCAAAGCATAATCCTGTAAACAGTGAAAAATATGCTGCCTTGCTTTCTATTTTGATAAAGAAATTTGAGAATATGGTTCAAGATTTCAAAAAAAAAAAAAAAAACTTTTTTTGTATACTTGTGACTCCATTTTCAGTCGGCATAAACACTTTTCCTGCAAATTTTCAAATGGAATGTGTGGAGTTGCAGTCTAATGTTCAACTCAAAATTTGGTCATGTCTTTTAACTAGACTTTTATAAGACCTATCTTACAAGACAAAAATATCCTTCTCTTCACAGTCACACCTTATTCAACTCATCACTTTTTGGTGATGAGTTCACTTTCACTAATGTATGTAGATTAGTGAACAATTATTCTCAAGGATGAAGCACAGGAAAAGTAATATTTCATTAAAAATCTCTGATGAACACCTTGAAAACTCAGTAGGAAAGAAAATCATTGCCATTAAACTAGAATGTTTCACAAAACCAAAGTAAAACATCCCATTAGTTTTATGCTTTTGTTGCTCTTTTTTTATGTTCTAATTAAAAATGCATAAAAATAAGTTCTGCTACTTATATACATTAATTATATTATATATTTTATATGCGACCTAAGACTATTCCTGTTTGCTCGGTGCAGCTCAGGCAAGCCAAGAAGTTGGACACGCATACCAGGAGTAATCTTCAGTTTTATTCTAAACCAGAATATTCTTCAGTAGTATTGTTCCTAAATCCACAAAATATTCAATATATCTTAAGTATCAGTAAATTTCAACAAATTCCATTGAGATCTGATGCAGTACCCGCTGTAGCACCTCAGACATATCTGTCTCTGAGAAAACAGAGACAAGCAATTTTCACTGTATAATAGAAAAACTAGTTTATTTCCCTTTTGTACTTAAATTTATTTATTTTTACCAGAGCACCAATGAGTGCCCAATTGACCTTTATAATGTACAGAGCACACAAGGAAGGAAGATTCATCATTTGTTGACAGCAGATAAATAAGTTAGAGTAAAATATATGATTTCCTTATTAAAAATGTTTTCTTTATACAAAACATCACTAAACAGGGAAAGTATAGACGTTGATTCAATTAAATCAGGGTTTAATTAGCAAATATGCGTTGCCGTGCAGGAGCATTATTGATATGAGTATGTATTCTGCTGACCTACTATCTTCTTCATATTAAGGGCTATTTAATTGTATTGCAACTTATACTTAAAATGATAGGTACATTAAAAACTTAATAGCAAAAATAAAACTCTATACAGTGTATAAGAATACAAGTAATTGATAATGCTGATGGTGATCATTTTTAGAATATAACACTACCCTGTTATACACTACTTATTAAGTAATTTAAGAAACACCTTCCCAAATGAGGATAAGTTGATAGATTTTTCTCAGCAAGTTGTCAGTTCTATAAATTTAGTGCTGGATGGATCTAAATTAAATATTATAGTTGTCAAAAGTCTGAAGAGTGAAAAAAGCATATGCCATGCTTGAGTTGTTTTTGTACTTATCAAGCCTATGATGAATTAAGCAAGAATACAAACCAAAATAGCCATAAAACCGCTTGCTTAGGGAATCACAATGGATTACCATAGGTAGATTTTTCTTCCATAGCACTGAATGTGTACATGCCACTAGAACTCTAAATAACTTGCCTCTGTCTTCTAGAACATTATGTTTGTACCTTCCTAACTCTTTGAATGTTAATTTGAATTGTTTGTTGTTCCTTTTTCTAAAGTTATTATGCTTCTGTAACTGTGATACTGAGAAACTCCATTTTGCAGCGTTTTCATCTGCTGCTGACCTAAAGCTTTATCAACTTCTTTCTTGTTGCACAGTTACATGGGGCAGTCAGTTTCTATCCCTACTGTCCCTACAATCACTACTATCACTGAATTCAAAATCCATTAGCTAAACTTTGAAGCTTAGTCATCTGATTTGCCTTAAAATATTACATAAACACACTTTCTGATCCTGTCCAGGAAGAAGACACCAGATCTGTGGAAGACAAATGGTTCTTGTGATAATCCAGTGTGGTATAAATCAGAGTCTTAAATATCAAAACATAGTTAAATAAGTATGTGTCTACCTGAATCTGCCCATCAATATTCAAATTATTAATTACTAAAGTGGTACCAACACTGGTAGACTCTGTAAAGAGCTACAGAGTCTATTAATAATCTAATAAATTAATAACCTAATAAAGAGAAGTTACTTAAAAGTCAGAGATACATTTGGTATAGAATATTTTAAGTCCTCAAACTGGCCATGAACTGCAAAACTTGAAGGTGAAAAAAAATGTTATTGTCATTTTTCCTTTTTCAGAGTTGTTTGGACAGTTAAATTCACCTCATGCCAAAGAGATAGATTCTCTTCTTTAATTAGATATTTCAGTTATTTTCCAAAATAGATGAAGACATTGAAATATTTGGTAATCATAGCATTTAATTTGTTCTTGGCATATTTTCAGGTTCCTTTTTGTTGATGATTTTTAAACTATGGCTGTCTTACTGTCATGGTTTTGTGATTTTTGGCTTTCGGTATTCCATATCATAACATCATGTGGGGCACTGGGACTTTAACTGTTAATGCTCAAGTCCTGGGTACCTGCCCTGAAGAGAAGAAGAACTACATTCCCCAGGGGACTTTGCGGTCAGGGAGAGGAGGTTTAACTCCTGGCAAGGCCACCTGATCTTTCTTTCTCGCCTGCCCTTCGTCGTGGGCGCTGCTCCCGTCTCCCTGCTGCTCAACTGGACTGCGCATCTCACCTCAGCGTTGTGGTGAGGCCTATCCACCTTTCGGACATTCTCTCTCTCATTATATTTGATTTATTAGCTTCAATTCTGATTATATTGTATTATAGTGTGTTATCTTGCATTCCGATAATATACTTAGTAAATTAGTTTGTTTCTCCTCAGATCGGTGCCGCTGTTTTAATTATTTTGGGGTCTCCCGTTTCCTTTTTTTCCGGAGGCGCGGATCTGCAGAACCCTCCGCCCCGCTCGTCACGGAACCGGGCCGAACCAGCCCGTAAACCGTTGACACTTACTATTGGACACCCTTACAGCAATTTTTCCTGTAATAATCAAATATATGCTTCCTCCAGAGATCACTTAAGTACTGTATAAATGCTTGCTCATTGCAGTTATTTTCTAATGCCTTGGAGCACTGTGCATTGATTATTAACATATTGCTTTTAGCAAGATAGGATTCACTACTTGACAAATTTGTATAATTACTCTATATTGATATCTGACTTTTGAGGAAATTCTATTTCTAATTCTCAATTATTATAACTCCATGTTAATTATCACAGGAAGTTTTTCTAAGTAAATGTGTGTAATAAATGTGCTGAAAATTTGACAAAGCATTCTCTGATTTATAATCTTATTTTGACAAAAGCAATGAGCCACTTTTCAGATTCATTCTTCTCAGGTTATTTCAAAACCCTGTAGCAATGCAGAGCTGTACAGTGCTTCTTAACATATTAAGCAAAATGACATCTTTAATCTTCACTTTAGAGATACATCAAAATTTAGGACCTGGTTAATCTGACAGGATTGGTATTGCCATTGTGAAAATATTCAAGAACAAATGAAATTATGCTATTTTAATGATACTTACCAAATTACTCTCTGTTTAACAAATCGTTCTTTTCTCTCAGTCAGTATTATTTTTCATGAAAATCTGTTGTTCATATGAAGAAGTTTCAGAAAATTAAAAACACTCTAAATGATGATGATGATTTTGACTTTGCAAAGTATTTACTGGTGAGATTACCATAATCATATTAAAAAATACAAAACAACAGAGGTTATGAAGTTCAGTGAGTACAGGAAATTACTGTTCTACTGGCTTACATTTTAGAAAAGGGAAAAAAAAAAGAAAAAGAAAAAAATAAAACATGATGAATTAAGTGTAGTCTACTGAGGATATTTTACTGCATACTAGTCTTTATTGATATATTTCAGACTACAGAACTAAAAAATGAAGAAACAAAAACTGATAAATATTTCTAAAGCATAATGCAGATTTTATTTTGCTTTTGCAAAAGTAATTTAAAACTTTCATTTCCTGCACCTTGTTCTGCAGGAGCAAAGATTTCTTTCTAGGTACATTTTGGTTCCTGCTCCTAGAGCCTTTCCTCACAGCCTGCTTTAAGGATAAGAGCTCTGAAGGTCTGTCAAGGCTTTACTCATTAGAGGACTCCTTTGGCTGCCTTCTACCCAGGTTGTGACAATACAAGATCTGACTGACAGAAGCTGAACAGAGGGAGAATAGGACTAGATCATGACATTTGTTTCATGTTAAATTGATGTGAAATCTAGTGTTTAGGTCATTCACTGTTTCAGAAAAAATATAATATATGAGGGCTACCAATTGATTTCTGCTGTTACGTCTTAACTAGGAAGAATTAACCAAGAACTCAGTGATAGCAGCCTCTTGATTGAAGTGTGAATTTAGAATCTTCTAGCTTGTTCCAGGGGAAGAAACAAATAGGAGAGTGTTTTGGAGATTCCTTTTTGAATTCTGAACTCAGACATGAGTATTATAATTGCTTTTCAAAATATAAACAAAATGTTCAGAAGGAACTGGTCTGTGACCCCTAAAAATAGCAAAAATTGGGGACAATGAAAGGTATCAAGAGAATCTCCTGACACTTAGACAGATTATATATCAGGAGCATGTTTTAATCATTTTTCTCAGATGATAAAATGGTGTCTGAATTATTCAGGCAGTGCAAAATAGGAGTCAAAGAAATGGCAACTGCATATTTTACAGCAAAGTTTTGTTAGATGTCATGTACAGAACTGAAAACTGTTTTAAAGGAATTCTGATTTCTATTCATTGCTGTAACGTGCTTTCTCATTAGAAACTAAATTAGTGGCTGAAGAGAAAGAATAACCATAAACAATAGATTATAGAAATGTCCTTAAAAAAGAGGTATACCAAACTGTAGTACATTATTCTGGAGCTAAGATTGAAGCAGCTTTGTCTGAATATCATAGGAGATTGAACCTTCTGTATTAAAAAAAATAAACTCTGAAGCATATTGTTAAGATAATATAAATAATTTAGAAGCTCCTGCTTTTGGGATGAATAGCAGCAATAAATGAACACCAGGAAATGTTTTTCCTTAAAATAAATTAAAAATTATAAGTATTTACGTAAGATTTCAGAAAATGTGAATATTCTGTATGGATCTAATTATGTTTTCAATTATTTTTAGCATTTCTATCACTACAATAAAATCAATAAATTTTTTCAGCTTCCAAGAATACT
Source organism: Lagopus leucura (assembly GCF_019238085.1). Lineage (NCBI taxonomy): Eukaryota > Metazoa > Chordata > Aves > Galliformes > Phasianidae > Lagopus > Lagopus leucura. The sequence continues at coordinate 79,492,218 of NW_024962262.1, forward strand.
TCCTCTTAGTGGAATTATATATCATTTTGTTATGAGGTTTTGACTTTGTTAGCAAAGAGGCTTTCACATTATTGAAAGTTAAACTGATCTTTCTTCCTCTTAAGACTCCTCTGAATTTCCTTCTTCATACCTAGAACTAAAGTTCATTAATCTCAATTAATATGCAGTCTGAGCAGTTACTGTTTTTCTGAGCATTGTGAAAAAATTAATTTATCTCAAAAGTCAGTTTTAACAGTTAATGCATAAGTCGTTATCATTTGTGTATATATAATGTTTTGCTCTTATTGTTCATATTTGCCTAATCTTATTTACACAAAAAAATTCTAGAAGATTTATTTATGTAATTATTTTTCTTGTGACACATACTTCTAGATTTATTTTGCAATATACAATAATGATGGTTTGTTGCAATGTATTTTAATATAATGAAATATTTATCTAGCACTGAATTTGAAGTCACGCTTTGGATGAAAGGAGGTGAAACGCTAATTTGATTGTTTTAATGGCATTACAGGCTTGTACTTAAAATATCTACTATAAATATAAACCCGATATATACTTTTAGTTTCTACCATTATAACAAAGAAATTGGTAACATTCCATATGTTAATAGCTAATGTTTAATGCATAAATGATACATGTTTGCTTATAAAAGACAGTTTTCATAGTCATTTTATATCAAAGCAGTTAGATAACTAAAAATAAATTCTTACACTAGCAAAAGAGGCAAGTAAGAAATACAGAATCTTGATGTTGATGAAAAAAAAAGTGACAACTAATGCTTCATTCAGTGAACTGAATTGCCATTGTAAACAAAGTTATTTATCTTTGAAATATTTACTCATGGAAGAACCATTATTAAAAGCATAAATATTTATGAGTTTGGACTGATTTTAGAAAACAGTATCAAATAAAATGAAAAGATGGAAAAATAGAGGAAAATGTTCTGATATGGATTAGTAAATGAATGTTCAACTGATAAGCAGTGAGGTTTTTGAGAGCAGTTTATTCTCCGATTTGTAATAAACTGGATAAACTACTGAATAATTTTACTCTGTTTTCTAGCTGGGTTATGATTACAATGTAATGTATTCATTTATAATGTGAATATTTATATTTTCAGATAATGGCAATAATAGTATAATAATTAAATGAAGTAATATATATGAAACCAAAATGACTGATTTTACAAGAGACAGGTTGGACAGAAAGGTCCCCAAAGGGACCGGGCAGGCATGAGAATTGGGCCCATGTGAAACTCATGAAGTTCACAAGGACAAGTGCAAGGTGCTTCTCCTGGGCCAGGGTAATCCTAAACATCAGTACAAACTTAGCCATGAATCTACTGAGAATAAACCTTCAGAGAAGGACTAGAGAATGAAAAAAAGGATTTGAGCTTGCAGGGTGTACTTGCAGCCTATGTGAGAAGAAGTTTGGACAGTGGGTGGAAGGAGGTCATTCACTTCTACTCTGCTCTTTTGGGACCTCACTTGGGATACTGCTTCCAGTTCCGAGGCCCCATAAGAAAGACATGAACTTATTAGAGAAGTCCGCAGAAGAATCACAAAGATGATCAAAGATCTGAAGCACCTCTCCTATGAATAAAGGCTGAGAGAGGTGGAGTTATTTAGTGTAGATAAGAGAAGACCAGGGGGAAACTTCATTGCAAACTGTCTTTTTATAATCTTTTTCCTCTAATAAGAAAGTATTTTGAAACCCCTTTCTTATTGTGTTTCTATTTTTTACATATATTTTTATTAGCACCCTATGGCTTATATGAATTTGCAACTTAATGATTAAATGATATTTTCTTTCATGTATTACTATGTATTGATATTATTAAAGACATCAATTTATTGATTTCCTCTTTGAAAACAGTAGTTCTTAGATGCTCTGATCAGTGTTATATAGATTCAGAGTAAAAGGCAGCTCCTACCCTAAAGACTCACAGTCTATGTATAGTAGTATAACTTTCATATATTATTGATTATTCTTTTTCTTTTCTTTTTTTACTTCTATCTCTCCTTTTTCATTTGCATTTCGCAAATACTGAAGGTGTCACAATTGCTTCAACGGTGTATGTTGCTCACTTCTTAATCTTGGAGGATGGGAGGGAGCAGGGGAAAAAGGGGGGATGGTTGCAGGGAATTTTTGTGATCCACTTTGTGCAGTTCTTATCTTCACTGTTTCTTAGAGAAGAAACAAAAAAATAATGAATATGATGACAGAAGACCTTGACAGTATTTGAATGCTGTCAGTAAATAAGAGCCAAATAGAAGAGCCATATTATTTCAGAAACTAATTTCATAGGAAAACTAAGGTTACCTTCAGTTCATTGTTGTAGGCGAATGCGAGCCCCCCCGCACGGGATGTGACGCAATAGGCCCACTCCCAGCTCTATGATTGATGTGTGGCACATGCCTTTAGGGGTGTAGACGAAGCACATAAGGTATATAAGCTAGAGTTCACGTGTAATAAATGCCGTTTTGTTGTTCATCATATTGGTGTGTACGTGCAGTTATTTGGACCTGGCCTGGTTAAGGTCAGTAGCGTAGGAGGCAATGCAACAGTTCATTAGCAAGGCAATTTCGATTTCTGGTGCAAAATCTTGGTTTTGGTTTTCAAACCTGACTTATGCAAGTTGTGCTTTTTACAGTCTAATAGTTTCATACCATCTTGTCATGGTTTTATGATTTTTGGTCATCAGTATTCCACACCATAACATCATGTAATGCACTGGGGGTGGGGTTTGATATCTGCCGAATGTTCGTCC
>NW_024962262.1:79495000-79509014 GCF_019238085.1 Lagopus leucura
TCTCTCTCTCTCTCTCTCTCATTGTATTTTACTGATACTATATTTAGTAAAATCATTTGTTCCACCTCAGATCAGTGCTGTTGTTTTCAAGTATTTTGGGGTCCCCTGCTTCCCCTTTCCCAGAGGCGCGGATCCGCAGATCCCTCCGCCCTGCTGGTCACGGAACTGGGCCGGACCAGCCCATAAACCGTTGACACACCTGCTGGGACTACAATAATAAGACCACAAATGACATGATAAACTCCTCAAATGTCCGGAAACTCATTATAGATTGATACTACTTCATTACTTGTGAAATGCTTTAATTGAGTGGATTTATCTTTGGAACAAATGGAAATTGGGCACTTTTAGGCATCTGATTACTCTTAGTTTCCTCACAAGTGGTTTCACCAGACAGGACACATGCTTTCAAACACCATGACTGTCAGAACAAATAGGAATGAGAAGTTCTGAAAGAGTGTGTTTTTTCTTCTTCTTCTTTTTCTTCTTCTTCTTTTTTTAATCAAATCTCACCCTATATTTATTATGGTAAGTTAGCAAAAGATAATTCAGTCATATCTGGTAAAGTATAATGTTTGAAGTGAGGAGACAGGATTTAGTATCGCCATCCATTTAGCAATGACTTTATGCAATGCCAAATATGCAAGTAGATAAACAAACCGTTTATCAAAATATAAGGTTTCCAGCACAAAATCTGCGGCAGCCCCTAGAAATGTAGCTGAGAAATTCCAGCTGATTTTTAAAAAATGTACCTTAATATTTTAGCAGAAAGTAAATAAAACCTTCCCCTCCTCTAAAATAGCCATGTTTTTTAGCAGAGTGCAATATTTAATTTATATTTACTGCTATTTGTTTTTCTCAGACAAAAGTATTCACAGTATAAGTTTAAATAAAAAAATATTAGAGAGTAATTAATGTCTAAAATTAATTCTAGTTATGAACTGGTATTTTGAACTTTTCCCTATTGTGGTCTCGAAAGTACTGTTGTGTCTTCATTTGTAAGTATTGCACTTCTTGTCTCTTAATGATGCTTTATACATCAAAAGAAACAAAAATTAGACTTTTTTTTTAATTTCTCAGCAGAGTACATTCCATGCTGTCTAATATTTTTCCACAGTGGAACTAATCTAAAAAAATCATAAAAGGCAGAAGATAACATAATGTTCATTCACTCTACATTTCAGGAATGTTTTGCGTTAGAATTTCTAAAATCAAGCAGCCACAAAAGCAAGTTTTGGAAGCCTGTAGATGATATTGAGACACATGACATTGGCAAAGAAAACATTTTACTGTATCATGTTGCATTCATACAAAAGGTAGAAACATATCACATCTCTAGATATAACAGTACATGAAAATATATTAAGGATTTTCTTTGTAATGGTTAGAGATCAAAAGAGAACAACTCCTATACAAAACATGTCTCTCACTGGAAAGTCTTTCTTTTTAGTTTTCACCTAAGCCAATGGTATTTAACATTGAAGTTGAATTTCTAAGCATTTCCCAGGAAAATAGGAATTATCTCTCTGGATGAATCTCAGCAATTTGTGTTTATGCATTAATTTAATCCAAACTCTTTGAAACCAAGTCATATATTTTAAGGTATTTTCCATTAAAAATTTTTAGGAGGATTAAAATACCATTCTGGACTAAACTGGTACATTATACATCACAAAATGCCTCCAAGTATAATGAATGATGGATCTTCTTTAATACTTTCCTAATAAGAATAAGACCCTATTTGATAATGCCAGCAATTGTAAAGAATACGGGACCCACTCTGATTGCAAAGACATTACTGATGGGAGCATTAAAGGAATGAAATCGAAAACTGAGTAAAAAGCGACACCTTGAGTACTGTGTTCAGTTTTGGGCACCTCAGTACAGAAAGGACATGGAGGTGCTAGAGAAGGTCCAAAGAAGGCAACAAAGCTTGTGAAGGGCTTGGAGAATATGCCTTATGAGGAAAGATTGAAGAAGTGGGGCTGTTTAGTCTGGGGAAAAGGAGGCTGAGGGGAAACCTTATTGCTCTCTTCCAATATCTGAAAGGTGCTTACAGCAACAGCGGGGTTGGTCTTTCTGACTGGTGACAGGTGACAGGACAAGGGGAAATGGCCTTAAGTTGCACCAGGGTAAGTTTAGGTTGGATATCAGGAAACACTTCTTTATAGAAAGGGTGGATAAACACTGGAATAGGATACCCAGGGAGGTGATTGAGTCACGATCCCTGAATGTGTTTAAAAACAGTTTGGATGTGGTGCTCAGGGACATGATTTAGTGGAGAGTTGTTAGGGTAGTATGATTAGGTCGTGGTTGGACTCCATGATCTTTAAGGTCTTTTCCAACCTGAGTGATTCTATGATGAATCTTTGCTGCATACCTATAGGTATTATGATAATTTCTGGGGTAAATGAACATCAGTGTCTGAAGGCTTAGAAAAAAGCTCAGCCCTTGAGGAGACTAGGTCAAGACAAAAATAACTAGCATGGTCATCAGAAAGACAACATACATGTGGTAAACTGACAGTTCTGTGGCAATTTGACTCAAGGCCTGAAAATACAGGCTCACCATCCCATTTTTCTGTTACAGATTAAGGTCAGTAAGGACTGTTTTTTTCTCACCTCCCTCATCCTCTCACCTGTGGACATGTAGACTCCAGCATGCTGGAGCACCTGTAGGAAAGCCTTTTTAGTTTTTCTTTAATCTGCTATTACCTTTGTAAAATTCATTTCAGCTCAATCACCAGAGATCATTCTATCATCATTTCCTTTTACTGTACAGACACATTTGTGTTCTTTATGAAAACTTGAGTACAAAATGAAAATGAAAAACTTAAGTACTTTACTTGTAAGATATGTCTTTTACCACTTATGGCTTTATATTAGCCATAATAATGATTTTAAAATCTTCTTTTCTCTTCCACTACTGTTTTTTTTTTTCTTATTCTCAACTGTATGACATTCATATTGTATTAATATATACTATATACAATCAAAACTTTATGGTCTAATGCACTGATAGAAAAAGTAGATATATTCTCCTTGAAATTTCTTTATTGTCTATGGAGGAAAATTATATTTTAAATTAAAAGCTTTCAGCATTTGTTTTCTGACAGTGAATATTATGGCAGCTGTTGATTTTTTTTTTTCCTTAAAAAATAAATCAACACATCTTTATATTTAACAAAAAACTCAGCATGTTCTGCTTCTCTCCAAAATTAATTTGTTTTCCTAGAAAGGATAACAGGTTAAAAACAAATCTTTTTAATTCATCTTGTAGTCATGCATATCAGCATAGAGAGGCAGACTTCTAGGTAAAATGAAGTTTTATTCTCCACAGGAAAAAAAAAAAAAAACAAAAAAACTTTTCCACAGATCAATTTTATATTAATTAATACAAAGATTCAGTAACTTCCTCAATTGCATCTTCATATTCAGACTACCAGACACTATCCCTTATCCCATATGTCCTTTTATGTTCCCGATTATATTATTGGATTAACTTGCTTAGATACCTTGTCAGATTTGTCTGCAGTAAAGTATCACATTGATGGATTAATTCAGTTTAGATTACAGACTCTAAGTACTTCTACTTTGAGTTTTTGACATGCTGCCTATGTGACCTGTCTTCCTGTTATTCGAAAAGAGCCTAGGAGCCTTGCTTAGGCTATGAAGTGAAAAAACAGGAGAGAAACAAAAGGCCATTTGTACTCACATGATCAATACTGCATTCTAAAGTTCTACAAGAGATTTTGCATCAGTTTCTGGCATAAATTGACAAATGGATCTGTAGTCTGATTGTTTTGTGAAGTTTTATTTTCTGCTGCTCTCCAGTGCCAGAAGGACAATCTGTAGCTAATTAACATAGAGAAAGGTGAAAGGATTGTTGCTTGTGCAGAAAGAATGCAAACTTTCAACGGCTGCATACCATAAAATGTAATCCTGGCCTCCAAACCTGCTTGTCTTGCAAAATCAAGGGGCAGGAGGATGTCTCGAAATCTGACAGATACATGGAACTTTACTGTTTGTGTAAGCAGGACTTGATCTCATGAGGTAGTCGATATGTCGGCAAAGAGAACATCATGGTAATTCTTTATCTTTCAACTTCCTCACTTCTTGCTAATAAACCAAAGGACTTAAGTACATTCTTTTGAATGTGTGAATCAAATTCTGCTGACATAGCATAATCATATAAAGATTTAAAGATATAAATGTCTACAATTAGCTTTTGGAAAATGGTACTTATCATTAATCCAAACCTAGCCACCACTCAACTGTGCTTAGCATGTCAATGAGGGTGTGCTATTCACTCAAATTTCCTACTGCATCACTAACTGCTAGGGTAGTCGTCTGCGTTTCCACATCACCTTTTCCTCCTTCTTAAAGTAAATAGAAGCTGCTACACAGAAGGGGACAGTTAAGTCAGTAAGAAAGTAGCTGAGATGGCAAGGCTGAATGTAAGTTCAGAGGATCTTCCAAGAAAGCCTAGGAGAGTAAAAATTTTTTGAGGAGAAAACTAGATTTTGTGTGTGTGTGGAAAAAGAGGAGATTTATGAGTAAGTTACACTGACATATAATTTTTAAGTGTTTGGAATGATTTAGTTGGCAAACAGCGATTTTTCAAGTGTTCCTTATAAGAGAAGGGGCTAGAAATGGTAGGAAGCCCTTCCAAAATGTGTTATTTCATGCTATGCTATGCTATGCCATGCTAAACTATGCTAGCTATGCAGCACTATGCTATGCTGAAATATGCTCAGCTTCTTCGACGCTACTGTGTTACTAACACTATACTTCAGGGGTTGTCTTCTGCCTCAAAACTCACTGATACAGCACAGCCTTTACTTAAGGTAAAATTCTGTTCCTCTGCTAAAATGGGATAGCAACATCTGAACTAATCATCAGGAAAGACCCTGTGACATGATTTCCTATACCTGCCTTAATAGCGTTTGTGAGACTGTTAGCTGTCACTGACACAAGGCTCCACTATGCTATTAAACATTAAACAGCTATTTTATTTTTCTATTTTTATTTAAACTATTAAACAGCTCTGAAATCTATGCTTTTCCCCACACTGTCTGTTTCTTTTTCCACTTGTATAGGTGTAGACAGAGTAATTACAGCTGCCTCCTATTTGAGTTCTATTTCCCATTAGAAATATTTGACATCCCTATGCATTTATATGCAGTTGTTTTCTAGACTAGGTGTGGGTAACAGTAAGAGATCTAGTTCCTCCAGTGTGCTGTACTTGAGCTGTTACAATTGCAGACTGACACCACTAAGACTTCTAAAAGTGTTCTGATGATAGCACACATAAGTTAGAGTGGAATAAAATCTATGCTCACTGCATACATAGACAAAGACATAGACATAGACAAAGACAGGCATAAACATAGACGTAGACACAGACATAGATAATTGGGCAATGATAAATTAATACCTTTGATAGCACACACAGTTCTGAAGAGTCCCATGAAATTTTGCACAGTAGCTTCTTTCTCAGTTTCTCCCATTTTATGCAAAAAAAAAAAAAAAGAAAAGAAAAATAAAAAAAATAAAAAAAAATCACCAAGTTTCTGAAAGCTACAGGTACATCAGCCATTATAATGTATCACAATTGAAATACAATGTAGGAATATTTATTTAACTACCAAAATAACTGAAGCAAAACAAAACTTGCAGTGTGAAAAATTTATTTTCTTATTTTCTAAAATTAACTAATTTTTTTAGTTATTTTTTCAAGCAATACAGCTGAAAAGATAGTTTTCCACTTTTAATTCTTACACTTTTCTATTTTACTAAGCTGTTGCATTGTATGCATTATATACATATATATTAATGACATTCTTTAAAGTGCATCTGCTGTCTTGCTATTTAATTCTCCCTCATTTTTCCAATTACCAGATTTTGCTGCTTTTCTTTACATTTTCTTTTTCTTGATGAACCTGCTTCTCCTCATTCCCATGTCTTTTTCCCACTGATGATATATTAGCAGACTCTCCTGAAAGCTGGTCTATCAGCTTCCTAATTGCTCTGCCAAGTCCAAACATGCTCTACAATGTTCCCCTTGAGGCATAATATGTGGGATTAGAAAAAAAGGAGCAAGTTCACTTCTCTCATTTGTTTTTCTGATACTTGAAAGTAGCAGAAATTAATTTCTGATCATATACTAAAAAGGTTTAAAGCAAATTCATCTAAGAACATATAGATTAAAAAATAATAATAACCACCAGTCAGTCTTTTTATTTATAAACTATTTGCACATTTGTTCAATAAATCAAAATTCAAAACAAGGAAGTAGATGTAAAAATAACAACTGAACTAGAACAGGCTTAGAGAAAGAATTCATTTAAATTCTACTCACTTTATATTGCATAATCAAAAATCTAATTCAAAAGACGAGTGAATATATGACATGCAACAGAAGGGAAATAATGTTATGTAAATATGTGTCAGTTTCAGCTGGGACAGAATGGCTTTCTTCAAAGGAGCTGGTATGATACTACATTTTGGTTCTAGGAGAAAAACAATGTTGATAGCACACCAGTGTTTGTAATTACTGCAAAGCAGTGCTGTAAAGAGCCAAGGCTGTTCTCAGCAAAGGGCCCAGGGACCTGGGAGGGAACAGAAAAAGGATAGATGATTTAAACTGGATAAGGTATATTCCAACCATATGACATATGAAGGAGTTTTGATGGGGATGGGAGTTCATCTCACACTATTCCACCAGTTTGGGGCATAGCTGGCCATGGGTCAGGAAGTGGTGAGCAATTACTTGTGCATCACTTTTTATTTACGTTTATATATATATGTACATATATAGTCATAACTATTTTCCTTTTTCATTTCTCTGTCTTAGTAAATATTTTTATCTTAACCAATGAGTTCTACCTCATTTGTTTATTTATTTTTGTTTTTTTTTATTCTATCCCCTGTCTTACTGAGAAGGGGTAGAATGAGAGAACGACTGTGTGGTGCTCAGCTGGGTTAAAGCACAACAATATGTAAGCTGTAGAATTTTTACATATATAGTACATTTGTATAATACATAAATACACTTTGCAGATAAAGTAGCCTGAATTAGTCTCAAATGAGTAAGAAAAATGATCGATCTTAGAGTGTTATATGCTGATGAATATACAACAATAATCTGAAAAATCTTTTCTACCTTTCCAAAACAACCAAGCAATGATTCATCTTTCTTACTTTCATCTTATTTCTCATATCTTTTAATTTTGTTTAAAACATGAGACTCTTCCGGCTTTATCAGAGATCTAATAGAAAATAGAATTTTTTTTTGGTAGTCTATGGACTAAACTCAGATTATACATAAGAAGATGCAGCTGTGTTGATCCATTTATTCAGCCTTTCCCTTAAAGGAGCTGACTGATAACAGATTGTTGATTTAGTTTAACTCTTTCTTCAAACTTTGAATGAGTAGTTTTTCAACTGAATATTTTCTGCTACACCACTTTCATTTTTCAGAATTTTTTTTTAATCCAACTTTACTAAGACCATTTGTTATCAGCTTATTTTTTCTCATTGCTCATTCATTCTTACATATTATTAATCATCATATCTACCAATACAAATCTGTTTGCCTTTAATACACATCTTAAGTTATCCATTAGCACACAGCACCACAATAGAAATGCCATATGGTCTGAGGGGTGGAGTCTTTCATGGTTTTTAGTTGCCAAGATCAAGGTGATTGGACTTCGGAATGGTAAAATTAAAAACTCCTGTTTTAGGCTTATCTTCTCCAATTTTTCTTGCTGATATCTCTTGCTTTTCTTCTCCCTTCAAAAAACAAAAACAAACAAAAAAAACCCCGCACACGATATTTCTGGCTTGTTGCATTGTTTATGTTGTCTTCTTTCACTCTTTCTTGTATTTTCAGCAGGGTGTCCTGTCTGTTCACAGTATCTTGTGCTTAGCTGCTTCTTTATCTTGCAATCATTAGTTACTTGAATGCCTTAGAGGTGGTGCTACTCCCATCTTTCTTTGCCCTTTGGTGGTCCCATTGCATGCTTACATTCCAACAACATCTAGTCCTTTTTAATGCTTGTGAAATTAATTTCTGTAACTTTGTGCAGTGACAATGACAATGTGAAAAAGGTAAATGTTCTAGAATGATAATATGAAAAAGGTAAATGCTCTAGAAGCTTAATTCTCTCTTTCTCCCTTTTCCTGTCACCAATAAAGTCTCCAAATGCTTGTACATGCTGATGAATGCCTACTTTTCAGAATTCAGATCACATCCAGTTACAAGGTATTTTATATTCAGCCAATGTTGTTAAAGAAGTGTATTTTAAATCAGTCGTTTCTTATCAAGGCAATTTATATTGCCCTCCTACAACTGTAGAAATGATTTACAGTAAGTGTCCTTACCTCATAAAAAAGCTAAATGAGTTTTCTGCTTCAAAAGTGCTTAAATCATGGTACTTTCTCCATTTATGAAACAATTTATGTTTCCAGACACACAAGCATAATGACATCAAAATCTGTTAATTGTGTGATCTCTTCTTACATGCTCTTTACTTATATTCTTGGTTTAATCTTTTATTATCTTCCAAAACTCTTTTATTATTATTATTATTTTTTTTTTTTTTAATTTGTTGTGGGGTGTCATATCTGCTACAAAATTGTTGTTAATTACTTGTGAGTTACTTTTGAATCATGTGGCTTTTTTATGCCTTTTGTTAATTTCTTTTCAGGCAGAAACAGTGTAAATTTTAGCATATTTTAACTAGATTTTGTAACAGCATCTTTAACCCACTGTTTTAAAAAATGTAGGGCTTTATGCTTCCTTTCTTTTTTATGGGGTAGTAATTAAGTTGTAATAGCACTAGTGGAATCTAGCCAAGAACAGAATCTTATTGTGTTTGTGCTTCTGCACCTACATAGTTTTTACACAGAATTTAGACCAGGATGTAAGAGATAAAGTCAATTTCTTTTTTTCCCTCTTTTTGAAGATAGAAAACTAGAGCAGAAACCTAAGTAATTTCCCCAAGGTGATATATTAAAACTATGACAGTATTGACAATTCTGCCCCCTACTTTGCTGATTTATCCCCCACCCTTTGGTTGTGAACGCTCTACCAGTAATATGTGACTTGTTGACTTTATCATGGAAAAACTTGTTGCCTCACTGAACACATGAAATGAACTATTTGGTTCTAGAATATAGCTATCATGCACAGTGCTGACTAATTCTCCTGTGCATTATTCTGCATTCCAATGCTCAGCATACCTACCTATGTAGAGACAAGCAGCCTTGTCAAATGGAATGTTTGAAGCCAAATGTCTTAATCTACATTATAGACTAAGCACCTGTTTAAAAACATTTCCTAGTAAGATTTCTCAAGCTCACTGTTTATATCAAATATATGTAGATACAGGCAGCAAAAATAGCTGTGTAAGCATTATTATCTCAGTGTCAAGGAAAAAGTAAAACTCTTCTCTAAAAGGTAGCAGAATCTAATTATTCTAGGGCTTATAAAATATTACTTAAAAATGTTTATTTACTCTAATCACAATTCTACTAATGATCGTCATACAACTGAATGTGGTTTATAGAGCAAATGGTAAATATTTCTACTTCTGAATAAATTCAGACTTTGCAGTACACTTTAAAGATTTGTAAATATACAATGAACATTACTGCAGCAAAATATTTCAATTAATCTCAGTGTTATTTTAGAGCTTCCTTTATAGCTTCCTTCACCAGCAAAAAGATTTATATATTTATTTAAAATCACCAACATGACTAAGAATTTTCTTTGGATTTAAAATAATTTCTCAAATTGGTTGTGAGGGGGTAAAGCTAGTTATTTGAAAAATATTCAAACTACTTGAGCATATAGTAAGCTAGGAGAAAAAAAGAAGAGGTAGCTATCACTAATTCATGATGTATGATATTGCATTCTGAGCAAGTGAAACTATGTCAATACCTTAATATTAACACAGTAAATGTGTATGGCAGCAGTCAGCAGAGAAAAGTGACCAGCAGTGCATGAAATCATTTCAACAAAGTATACAGTGTGCTCATGGCAGTCAATTGTACCTAAGAGGCCAATTTAAGTATGGCTATAGGCATATTCTTGTGTAACACAGCCTAAAAAAAAATATATATATTCAAAGGTTCCTAAATTGCTCTCATAGCATTTGCTTTAATAACTGAATTCTGGCCTTGTGAAGTATATTTACCCTTTGAGACAGATGCAGGAACAAGGTTTAACTAGTTCAGAACACAATCCTTTAAAGAATTTGGAGTTGTTCTAGAGCATAAGTTGCTACAAGGTCTGCTCCAAAAGCAATGCCTTCAATTTTATTATATTGGTCCATGATGTCAGGGGCAGATGTTGGTAATATGGCAGTAGAGGCTGTACATTCCCACCAATATTTCATTCAATTTTGATGTGTGACAGATGGCAGCGGAGGGGCAGTCTGACAAAATGGTGTCTGACATGAAAATGCCTATGAATCACAGAATGATGGAATCATAGAATTATAGAATCAATAGTTTGGGTTGGAAGAGATCTTAGAGATCATCTAGTTCCCACTCCCCTACTATAGGCAGGAACATTTCCCACTAGACGAGGTTGCTTAAAGCCACATCCAGCCTGGCCTTGAATGCCTCCAGGGAGGGGGCATTCAAAGCCTCACTTGGCAATCTATTCCATTGTCTTGCCACTCTCACAGTAAATAATTTCTTCCTAGTATCTAGTCTAAATCTACCCTCTTCCAGTTTAAAATCATTTTCCCTCATTCTGTTGCTACCTGCCCTTATAAAAAGTTCTTCCCCAACTTTTCTGTAGGCCCCCTTCAGGTACTGGGAGGCCACTCTGAGGGCCCCCAGTGCCTTGTCTTCTCTAGGCTGAAGAGCCTCAGCTTTATCAGCCTGTCCCTATAGGGAAAGGTGCTCCAGCCCTCTGATTGTCTTCATGGCTCTCCTCCTGACCCACTCAACAACTCCATGCCTTTCTTGTGTTGGAGGCCCCAGAACTGGATGCAGTACTCCAAATGGGGTCTCAGAAGAGCAGAGTAGAGGGGAAGAATCACCTTTCTCGACCTGCTGGCCATAGTTCTCTTCATACAACCCAGGATATGGTTAGTAAAGATGTGGAATTGAATTCCTCCATGCAGAAAAAAAATGCACCTGTTGACATTCATCAGTGCTTCCTGAACATCTCTGGAGAATTAGGAATGTGAGCACAGTGAGGTGGTGGGTGGTGTGCTTCAGCAATGACAACAGCAATGTGAGACAAGCCACGTTCCAGGTGGCCATGCACAGCTGTCAAATCATGAAATGAAAACTGTCTTGATCAGCTCATCTGCATGAATCATGGTGGTGACTATTACAAAAAATGGTGTTTGGTAGCTGAGAATTTGCACTATCAAATAGTATTGTTCTTGTATCTCTTTTAGTCTCCATGGGAATAATTAAGAGGCATTACTTTCTGAGTGATGAATGCAAATTAAACATAATTGACACCAGTGATATGAGGCCAGCAATAGAGAACTTTTGGCACATTGTGCCTAGGAGAGAGGATGCTGTCCATAGAAACATCAGTGTTCTTCCACTAATGACATATAGACATGCATGAGTAGCATGCCATTCTTTCTGAAGAATATATACTATTTAAATACATTACATTTGGAGGAAGAAAATGCCTTCTTACGGTCTGATGTTGGAGGTTTGCAACTTTGGAAGGCTACAGAGAAACACAAAGGACAAAGTAAAAGATATGAATTCCAAATTAATTCCTGACCTGCAGATGCAATTGTCTCGCTCGAATTTATTGGAGGGAGAGGAGGTTCTTTTATTATCTATGTACCCAAGGTGAGATTAAGAAACAACGGTTCAAATGTTGGTCTGACCAGTTTATTACAAATCTTAATCAGGGAGATGGGGAAGGGGAGGACGGACACTATTATGAATTAGGGTAAGGGGGAAGGGGAGGAGGAAGATAGGAAAGAAGAAGCAAGGAGTCTTTATAGGAAGCAGGAGAAAGATAGTCACCACCATGGATCCAGCGAGGTTCGTAGTTCAGTCTTTGATCTTCAGTAGTGGTGGGTCATCGGGCATTGTTCTGTTGTGACAACGAGGAGAACGACGAGAACAACGACGACGATGACCATGGCGATGATGGCCCCTTTTCAGTGCTTTCAAAGTGGTCGAGTCAGCCGTCGTTGGAGTGACAGCTCAAATCCAAAGTGGTTGAGTCAGCTCTCCTTGGAGTGGCAGCTTCTGGCTCTGGGATCTCAGCAGAAACTCCTTTGTTCTCCTTCTGGGCCTTGCCAGCAGATAAGAGGGAGCAGGGGTGCCCATCTGCATCCTGTTTTTCACAGAACATGATGGTATCGTTCCCCAATTTTCCCATACCTAGCTGGAGCTGTTTAGTCATAGGTCAGATCTTCCGGCAGTGAACACTCCTGAGCACTCTCTTCTGGAGGCAAGCAGCTCTGGAGGAAGGGGCTTTCAAATGTTCCCAAAGTTATGTCAATTGTCACACGGTTAGCAGCCATCACTTGGCTCCTCAATAAATCAATCAGAGTCTTATCACAAGAAATACCTCAGGAAGCAAGCTTTGAGCCAAAAAACAAAGAAGGATTCTCACAGCAACAAATTAGTAAGAACACTGGAGAGGTACAACATACATTTAAGGGTTATTTATATCTTGCATCCTGACAAAAAGTGGATGATTTCATTGCTACCACTTTTTCCTACAAAGTATGAAAAAAAATGTTCGAAGCAACTTCCTGGTAAATGGTTACACAAACAAATATAGAGGAAGAGATTCAAAAAGTACTTCATATTAGAACTCCTGAATGTAAATAGGCATTCCTTCTTTCAGTCCCCTGGTACAATTTATGTTAGCATTACACCAGTGCACAGCTGGGAAGGAAAACAAACAAACAAAAAACTACCATAGATACAGTAATACCTCAATTATTAATGACAGCAATACACTAAAATCTTGATACTGTTCTATGACCGTGTTGTAGCTGTAGGTACATTTTCAAGTTGTGGATTATGTTGAGAATTGTCATTTGTCTGAAAGCAAGATTTGTACTTCACTCTTCATACTTAGGACAGATGTGAAATGGTTAAGCTTTGAGAAACAACATAACTAAACTTTTCAAAACTATTTGGTGTTTTGTCAATATTGATTCAAGCTTTTCAGTGTCAGTGGAGTAAAAAATAATAAAGTTCTGTTGCTGCAGGGACATGAAGAAAAGATGTCTGATTGATTCTTTCATTATCCAATGACAGCTATTATGGGGCAGGGAATAAAAATGACAGTTATACTCTGCTTTGTAGAGGAAAATGGAAGGGAGTATGAACTGTGCTAAGATTTGAAGAGCTGGCATATGAGAGCTGAAACATTCAAAATACAGAAACTGAAAAAATTTGCTTGTTGTCAACTCTGCTTTCAGAAGCACAGAACTGTAGTATTTGTATGCAGCAATTAAAGCTAATATATTGATATTTGAAGACATTAGCTTTAATGTCGGTATTTATCTACACTGATACATTAGCACATCTGAGAACAATATGCACATTAGGAAATGCTATAGTTGTACATGCATTAATGTATTGAGTAACTTCTAGTCATAAAAAAAACAACAACCTGAAAAAACTTTTTTACTCCTTCCTTTATTATTAAAATAATTATAATAAAACATTTTCCAAATAATCAAATACAGTACAAGGGGCTACTTATTTTCATGTTGGCAAAGATAGATGCCTTTTTTTTTAAATATTAAATCTATTAAGAAATAACTTTTATTCATCACATTGTATTTTATTTTATGGAAAAAAATCATAACTCATTATCTTAATTGCAAGTGTAAGTGGTTAGTTTGTATTAAACATAAAAATCACAGTAGTATACACATCTTTAATTTAGACAACCAACCAACTACTCACCTCCCTTCCAATTCTGCAATAAAATCAATTTGGTGTCTCTCCTCTCCTCTCCTCTCCTCTCCTCTCCTCTCCTCTCCTCTCCT
>NW_024962262.1:79509024-79549626 GCF_019238085.1 Lagopus leucura
TCCTCTCCTCTCCTCTCCTCTCCTCTCCTCTCCTCTCCTCTCCTCTCTCTGACAGCCTCAAGGAATGCAGTGGAAAGTGGAAGTAAGAAGATATTAGACATTCTTGTTTCTTGTGACAAAACAAAATTATATTGTCAAATTGGGCTTTAATTCTATTGAAACATCACCTAAGGCTGCCATTTTAATGAGAAGTTTTGTCTATTTCTGTATTCCAGTGGCACATTAAAATTGTTATTTACACGTCTTTGTCTTATTTTGTCTAGTTTTATTTGTATAAAATACGATGTTGAAAACAATTCCTTAACGTAGGTACAGCTTTCTGAATATACTTTACATTAATAGTTCTTTATTTCTCGAGTCATATAGCTGAAGGCAATAGCAACATTAAATAAGCTGAAGGACAAATTAAAGAACTAAATTCTTGTTATTAATGTTATTAATAATGATTCAACAGGCATCTGTTTCCGTAAATCACATTTGCATTTGAGTAACAGTGCAATTGTACTCTTAGGTAGCACCTTGCTAATGTCTTTTGGCTATTTACAGTATCTGCTGTTATAATTTGTACTAAATATTTTCCCAAATTGCTAACACAAACTCTCTCGTCTAGCAAAACCTTCTACCCTGGTTAAGAAAAAAAATAGATAAAACAGTGATTGTTCAAGCTACTAGATATTAGAATGTCTGTGTCTCTTTCATTGTCAGCTACTCTTCCAGGTCCTAATCAGATGCACAATTCACTCTTCCCTTTGAATCCTCCTATTTCATGCTGATTAGTTGCAGATGTAAGGTCTATGTCAGTTGGACCAGAGCCACCAACCAAGTACCTGGTACCCATTCTCAGTCAGCAAATGCATAGTTAAATGTTAGTTCTCAGCCTCTCATTTTTTTACATAGATCTCTTCGAAATGCCAAATTTTAGAGCACTCTCTGAGTCTTTTCTTAATTCCTGAAAAAATGTATTCCTTTTTTAAAAAATGGTAGTTGTGCTTGTTCAATCTCAGGGAAATATACTTTCTTGAAGAGGTCTAGGTTTCATTTAGCAGTGGAATTGTTGGCCTTGCTTGGATGAGATGTCACCAAGGCATGACTGGTGAGGCTGCAGTTACAGACAGGTACTTAACCTTATTTTCTGCTGAAACCTGAATGCAAAATTTTTCTCTGTTTAGCTGGGATATGGTAATCAAAATTGAAAGAATGAGAGAAAATAGGATAAGTAGTCTAAAAGGTTTTATAACAGATAGCAAATGAAAGCAGCTGGCATGTGTGCTATACCTTTCAATAGCTACCTATAAACAGACCAACATTGTAAACAACTGTTTCGCTGGGAAGATCAAATTACATTTCATCAAATTGAATGTGTCATGTCCTGTATTTTCAGAAAAGCACAGTAAAAGTGAAGATAAATATCAATCAATAACTTAAAATGTAGAAAAGAGTAAACATATTCTGTCAGCAAAAATGTATAATGATTGGCATTTTGCAGTGGATAACACTCTAATATCTGATCATATATCAGTACATACTAAATGCTATGAGAAAAATACAAGACATTTCTTGTAACAGAGACCTTTTCTTTAATTTTCTCACTAGTATCCCATAATACATTTCCTTATTTTATCAAAATAACTGCTACTGCTACATAAGAGAGTCACTGTATCTCACAAACTATGTTCTAGTCTCGGAGAGGGATTTAAACAACAATAATAACAAATTCTAAAACTTCAGAATTATGGATAACAAACTCAAGGACTGTGGGTGGTAACTCATCCCAGAATCACTGGTTACTGCATGTTTTATCAACCACACCATCTGAGTTTGTTGGCAAGGGAAAAAGGACCTTGCCGAAAGACAATTTTCAGTTTGTTTCCTAACACAGGCTAAAATGCATTTAACTTGTCTGTGAAAATCATGGTCTGTGCATTGCAAAGTATTCTTCATATTTCAGTAGTTTAATAAGTCTTCTGGATCAGCTAGTAAGCCATTTCAGAAGTATGACTTGGGGTTTCCTAATCTATAAATGAGGCCAACAGACATGAATTCTCCAGAATCCAGACATCCGTCTCCAGTTTTCTGGTATTATCTAGGGAGAGGGGAAGCAAGGCTCAGTTCAAGAGGGCATTACAGCATGACAGCTGCAGGATTACTGAAGGCTTGACTGCAGCACAGTGCTGAAGTGGCATACGTTTATCCTGAATGTTTCTGTCAGAGTTCCCAGGGAAGGGGGAGCATGACTGCTGCCTGATGAAGGCATGTGAGAGAAAGAGTTAGGATTATTTGTCCAAAAAGGTCCCCTTTCAGATAAAAGCAGATGATCACAGGGAACTCAGTATTAAGAATCTTTGTCCCTTTGGTCTTGTCAGGAACACAGGGCAGCTGTCGGCAGAAATTAGTTTGGGAAAGACATTTGTTGAGTAAACTCTTGTAGCACTGAAAGGATTCTGTTCCTCTTGCCTCCATGAAGCTGGTGAAAGATGCCCTCTTTTACTGATGATCAGAAACTACCTACATATGTGTCCCTAAGGCAGATAAGAAAGGAAAGAATAAAGAGATTTTTTTTTCAACGCCTCTTATCCTTATGCATTCTGCAAAGTTTTCTATACATTCCCTGGCAATCATATATGCCCAAATTGCATCTACATCTGCTGTCTAAATTAGTCTTTGAATGGTATTTTTCAATAATTTTTAAAATGAAATGTGGATTTTTAAAATAATAAAAAAAAAATCTTCAAGGACTTCAATCTTTTACCAAAGAAGATTCTTTAAATGTAACAACATAAGTAAATGTTCTCTTTTTTTAATCTTTGAATACATTTATTTATTTATTTTCTCTAAATAGATCCACGGAAAATTCATCTTCTAATACTCTGTGAAGTAGGGATTTTTTTCTTTGAGATTTACAAGAAAATATGTGGTCACTATTAACTGCTATTCCTGGAATAGTTATCTCTGTTATTTTGTGCATTAATATATTCAGCCATCAAAGACCAAGCTCATCTCTCAGTATTTGCACCTGCCAAAATGGGACAGTAGGAATAAGGATGAGTAAAATATGACCAAAAGACAAAATAACTGCTACTGGATTGTGTTGTTGTTTTTGTTTTCCATAGCTTATGAGTTTTAATATTTCAAAACTAAGGTACCACTTTTGAAAATAAACTTTCTCATTATATTATATCATTCAATATAGTGTAAAAAAATAGGTACATTACATGAGGCATTAACCATGGACATTTTTGTCAGTAGAACTACAGTCATAGCATAATAGAATGGCTTGAGTTGGAAGGGATATAAAAGGTCATCTAGTTCCAACCCCTACAATGGACAGGGCTGCCACCCACCAGCTCAGCAGCCCAGGGCCCCATCCAACCAGGCCTTGAGTGCCTCCAGGAATGGGGCACCACAGCTTCTCTGGGCAGCTTGTGCCAGTGTTTGATCACTATCTGCGTAAAGAATTTTCCCCTGACACTTCATCCAACTCTCCCCTCCTTTAGTTTAAAAGTATTGTCCCTTGTCCTTTCACTGTCTGCCTCCGTAAAAAGTCAGTTTCCTGTTTATAAGATTTCTTTAAGTACCAGAAGGCCATAATGAGGCCTTTCCACAACTCTTCATTCTTTTCTTGTAGGACTGTGCTCCAACCCTCTGACCATCCTTGTGGCCTTCCTCTGGACCTACTCCAAAAACTCCATGCCTTTCTTGTGCTGGAGGCTCTAGATCTGGATGCAGTACTCCAAGTATCGCAGTAGGTTTGTCTGTACTTAACAGAGATCAATAGCAAATTTAAAATAAGTAAATACATAAATCAGCTTTATTGTAGGACATAGGAAAAGTGCGCATCTTGTGGCTTGACGCAAGACAAACAAACCTGTGGTCTTCAGTGATTCTTCTAAAATGCAGAGCAATAGCTGGGGAAGGGTCCTTATTACAGAAGATAGATCAATAGTAACAGGAACCTTTTATGCTTTACAGTTGCTAACACTGTAGACTATCTACTTAATTTAAGCAGTTTTTTTAGACAAAATTTTTAAAGTTCATTATGTCACTACTATTACTAAGCTGAAGAAGTGAGTCTTGGACTCACTTTATGCTATTTCTATCTGAGGGTGCTTATCAATATGCAAGAAGCATATTTTGATGTGTAATGGGGAAAACAGCAGGATACACTTTATCTTTGTCTTTTCAGTAAGCAATTTTTAAACAGTATGCAGAAATGAGATGGCAGGACAGGTGATCTGCAATACAAATAATTTCCGCACTGCAGAAAGCAAACTAGGAATAAGTCACTGAACAAATCTCAGACTAGAAGAAAGAGAGAATTGTTGAATGTGTTCAGAATTACCCTTAGTATGAAATATTATATCACAAAACCAGAAAGACTGCTATTCTTTTCTTCAGTCAGTCTGTATAAAAATACAATGTTCATTTTCTATGAACTGTTACTTTACTAGTTTCATAGTAAGGATTATAGTTTCATAGTTTAGAGTACAGCAAAACCACTCCAATAGGAAAACATACTCTAAAACTTACACAGAACATGATGTATATCAACTGTAACATCTACCTTTATCTACTCACTATTTTTAAAGCTGTTTGTTGCACACTGGCAAGAAAAACACAGCTATAATATTAAGAAAAGAAATGAAACAAAATGCATTAAGTGAAAGCAAATGCTAGAGCAATTAGCAGGAAACACTGGCTGTTAAGACAAACATATTCATCTGTTACAAGTTATGCCTGTTTTCTTCAGTTGAGGCTCTAACCTCTAAATCTTTAGATTCGTTTATTTGTCTCAGATATATATGCAGCAGCGTATGTCATCCCACTTTCATCATTTTTCCACTTACATCGTTCTAGACACAGTCATTAAGGATAATAAATACCTTTTTCATATATTCCAGGAAGATATTTTCATTACCATATATGATTTTATTGCCATCTCTCTGCCAGATCACTGACAGTATGTTTCCCATCACCCTAATTGACTGTTTAGTGTGGAAGGCTACATCTGAAGAAAAAAATATCTTTTGATTTGCTTATGGCTTGCTATGCCACTTATGAAGTTTAGTGTTATTAATACATGTTAAGAAAAAGTTTGGAAACTTTTTTGCACTACATATACAGTCTTATCAAACATAGAAATGCAAGTGTGTAAATGACTTTGTAATGGTCCTTTTCAATGTGAAAGTTTCAGAAACAAAATGTTGTCTGAGTATATAAAAAACTGTGGGACAACCATGAGGCTTGTTTTGATATTTCTGTAGACTGCCTTACCTTGCAAGGGAGATGGAACTGGTCCAGATAGGTAATGGAGTCAACAGGACATTTTCAGCACATAAGGGATGCTAGAGTCGTTAGAGCATCAGAGAGTTATGGAACTGATTGAATGCCATATTGTCACCAGGAGATAGCAGTAAGAAGTGCTGAGAGCGGCAGCAATGAATCCAGCACAAGCATTCATTTCAAGAACACAGCTGTAGGTCACAGAAGAATATAAAGGTGAGCAATTTGCATAGCCTTGTCTACAACTAAAGTTTGCTGAGCTGTTAGCTAAATAAGAAAAGGTAGACTTAAGAGAAACAGTAGCTGGTAAAATTTGTCATCTTTTGAAACTTTTTGCTTCAAGTTAGCTAGATGACCCCTAGGAAGAAATTGACCTTTGAAAGTCTTCTAATACAGAGGCAGGCACAGGCATTATTTTTCATGATATCTTACATTAAATGACAGATACAAATCAAACATAATCAGTGTTGAAGGCACAGGTATCCTTAAGTTTAGCCTTGGATTAAGCAATATGCCACCTTGTTTAATGTAAGCTGGAACAGACTCAAGACTCATTGACATTAATCAAGTGCTCTTTGAGCTAATGCATGCAGAGCACTGTCCTGCTTGTGTGCCTTTCTCAAGTGCATCACTGTTACTGATTTTGCTGCCTGGGGAAACTGAAAGTCCTAAAACTTGTGCAAGGGCAGTACAGCAATCAGCAGAGCTTTTCTGGAAGCTGGAGTTTTCATCTGATCCACTCATGAAGATAAGAAGGATTCACGTGCCGTCTGTCTGGCCCTGAAAGGGTAGCAGATGATATAAACAAGTGCTGCTGTCAGCTGTCATGTGCCAAAACAAAGGTAACTGCCTCCAAAGGACCTCTGCCATCTAAAGACTGCTCACTCCAGAACCATCTTTGTGCAGGCAAAAAAGAGAGAACAAGAATGTCATCCTGCACTGTGACTTCTCCATCCTCTGTGGTGAGACAACTGATATTAAAGAGAATTTGCACCTTCACAGATCTGGTGCAGAACAAATCATCAGCACCAAAGCTCTACCCTGGGATTTATTAAATGTTCCTATGATCAACTCTTGTCTGGCTATGAAGGACTGTGGGTTAGTACAGGACTCACATAGAGTTGAACTGCTGTGCTGCATTGCCACATTTTGAGCCAGAAGCAGCATCAGTACTGACAATAAGGAGGACAGGATGCTGGAAGGTGAATAAGAATATTTTATACGACATTTCACATGCATATCCCATGTATTCCCGTAAAATATAATTTACTTGGTAAAAAAACACTTCTTTATTTAGTGTAAGTCTCCACAGTAGACACAATTTTTGTTTCCTTAGCTTTACTTTGTAAGTAATCTCCTGAACTGGCAAATATGCAATGTATTTTAAAATCTGTGATGCACAATTCTACCCTTCAGGTGGGAAAGTGAAAACTTTGGGGAGTTCTAAATGGCAGCTGCAGCCTAAGCCTAGTTTCTCTACTTTTCTTTTAGAGTTTATACAGAGATGTGGGCCCTGTACAGAGAAAATAATTTCTTGTGTTAAAGGACTGTTTGAAGTGCCTCTTTTTCCTCAGGGACCCTTAGGGAAGTTATTCCTATCTGCTGGTTTCTTCCAGAAATTTCCTTCTCTCTCCTGACCACTCACTCAAAAAGAGTTCATGACAGAAAAAATTTACTTACGGTATGAAAGCCGTACTGCACCATTACATTTCATAGCTGTACAGGGAAGGAGCATCAGACAGGCAATCTTAATGTCTACACATCTCAAACTGTACAGGTTGGCATGGACCTATGAAATGGGAGTTTGCAAGGATGGTTTCCGTTTCCACCTTACTCACCCTCTTCTACAGCCACAATAGTACATTGTCAGACAGAAAAAAAAAATCACTGAAGTAATACTGAATGATTCCCTTATGTTTTTCTTGTCAAAATGATCAGTTAAAAGCTTACAGTAAAATATTTCATGCCAAAGGAAATGGTCTGTCTTACCTTTTATGACCTTTTTTTTTTTTTTTTGCCTTATCTTTTTTTTTCTTCTACTTCAAATATCATCTAAAATCTGAAGTAAAATATTTCAATCCAGAATATCATAACTTTTAATTTTAATGCTCATCCCACCCTCTAGTGAAATAAGTCAGCATGTTCAGCAACAAGTTGACAGTTGCTTGGACCAGTCAGAAGTTACCTTTACTTTGAAGAAAAAGAAAATAAGCAAAGAAGAACTAAATGCCTATATGTTATTTCTCATTCCTCATTTAGAGAGGTCTGTCTTGCCAAGCAGTATATCCCCTTTTGCTAGAGAAATTCAATATTGATGCATTTACCTGTCTAGTAAAGAGATAAACAAGAAGAGTCACTTTGTTTTTGGAAGCAAACTGAAAGCAATAAAAAATGACAACTTATAGATTGCCTTATTAGCCTCTTGCACTCAGTCAGGATGGGATTGCACCAAGTGTCAGCTGGCAAGCTCCTGTGCCCCATCAGGCCCAGCCTGTTGCAGGAACAGCCGTACAGACAGAAGTTTGTATGCAATATCAAGTGCTTTCCTTTCTGGGCTGGTTCCTTGTTGCTGGAATTGGAAAAATACATAGGTCTCAAAGACCAGTTCATGATGTATTTACTTCTGCTATGAGGGCAGAAAGTACTGATAAACCACAAAGCTATTATCTGTTCTGATCTAATATCCTGTAAACTGAGAGAAAGGGGATGTTTTTTTCCTACTCTGCGTAGATGAAATTCTTAGCTTTAAACATTTATTTTGGAGCCAGGAGAACTTGAGATCCGACCTTAAGATAATTGTGTTGTGATTGCTATCTGGTTTTATTACCCTTTTTCTTCTTTTCTAACGTTATTTGAGAATGAGCTGATTCAAAAACCAAGAGTAGAGAACAGCTAGACTTGGAAAATGAACACAGATTTAAGGTGTACAGCTAGAGCTAGAGAAGCATATTTTAGTGTCACATATAAGTGGAATTTCAGCTTTCAGGTAGCATAAAATATTAACCTTTCACTCCAGTGTTCATGAGCTATTGGCTGCTAAAATGCACATGGGAAAAGAATGTAAGGCTTTATTTGTAGGCCTGTACAAATGCTTTCCAAATCAATATGCTTTTCCAAAAATTGTTCCCAGACTATAGAGTGGGCACAAGAAAAACCTTGTCCTCATGTAATTGAACCACAAAAAAAAAAAAACAAACCTGTAAGAATGACTCTTAGTTTGTCAGCCTATCTTCTCCAGAGACACAAGAGCATGCACTTGTGAACACGCACATAAAAGCACATACACACACACACTTCTGGAATGGAAATTGTCCACTTTGTCCTTCTTTATCTGACAGAAGAGACAGGAGAGGGTGATTGCTGATCATCTGTGTAATCCAGAAACGTGTTTTATTTTCCTAATCCCTGCTCTTTCCCTACTTTCAGGAAAGGTAAAGACATTAGTTACCTACACATTTCCGATTATAAATGCAGGAGTTCAGTTATCTCATTATGCTTTTTGCTATGTCTTTAAAAAAGTGGGATAGGAGAGGGATCAACCAGGCGCTTTCTCAGACCCAGAAAATTTCTGTGCAATGTAAGGGGTGATTTTTACGTTATTATCCTAAAGTGGGCATAGTATCCAGTCACTTTTGAAATCAGTGAATTTTTTAACATAGTAGTTTTAGGTGTGTTTGTTGTTGTTATTGTTTTATAAGTGAAGAAAGTTTGTGCATTTGTGGCAGCATGTTGGTGTTTTTTTTTTTTTAAATTCCCATAAAGTTCTTTATTTTGGACTGCACACTACATACACATACATTACCCATGCCAAATTGTATAGATCCATATATATAGATTGGCATAGTTTTTTAGATCTCAAGCAATGGTATTTGATTACACATGTGAATAGTACAACAAACGCTGTCTCAACTAATGCTATTTTGAAGTAGCTGTACACTTCTATTTTGACCCTACCTGAAATCAATCTTTTCCAAATTTTTCTTTGCAATTTTTTTCCATTATTTTTCAAAAGTTAATTCTCCTTCTTCCCCCCTCCCCCCCGCTATTTATTTATTTATTTATTTGCAACTAGTTCTGAAGTAGCAGAAAGTCAGGCCTTAAAAAAGATGATGAAAAAGAAAAAAATATCAAATTAGTTTTGTTCTTAGATATACAACTCCCAGGATCAAACTGACAAATTAGTTGGTGTTAAGAATTGCTGACTTTGGGCACGGTTGACTAAATAATATCGGATTTGGTCACAAATTTATGTAGAAACTCTTTAAACCTCTTTAAATACCACACGGTTCACTGAAGGATGCAGACTTAGATTTGTTAGTAGTTTTGCAAAATGTCTGCAAAGAAATTTATTGAGAATCAATCTTTGTCCAAAAGGTAAGTGAATTTTGGAAGCATAGGTCCTTATGAACTTCCTCTGTGGATAGCAGCCTAACGATGTTACAGACAGAATAAAAACAACAAAAACCACAAAACTTGATGTGCCGCTTTATGTAATGGCTGAGTCAAATAACAACTCAAAGGAAACAAATTAATACTGACGGGAAGGCTAACTCACTTTTCATTTTCTCTTCTTTTCCCAGCCATGATAATCTTGTCCCTTCCCTTGTTCCAGATTTGGTGTTTGTTTATGTAATTCAATTTATTCTATTAACTAAATGACAAGAATTAACCTAATGTATCATGAACATGGCAGCAAATACTTTATTTTTCTCTTCCCAACTTAGTTTTCTGCCAGCTACCGATTGAAAGGAGTTCACCACCTGACTGAGTGCTAGAGCCAGCATGAAAAAAATGGCAGGAAAGAGAAAGGTGATAGGTAGATGGACAGTCTCTCGATGGCAGTAAGCTGCTCTTCCAGTTCAATCCACCTCTCAGCACTAAGCCAGAGGTTATCAACTGCTGTCCTGAGACCATGGTCACAGTGGGGGTTATCAACACAGGATGGTATCAGAGGGAGGTCCCTGAGCCAGCACATGCCATGCAAATGGAAACATATAATCAAGCATTTTCAGCCTCAGAGCACAGCCACGTGAGCTCATACAGGAACTGTGGAGGTGAGCAGCTGGTAAGAGAACAAACAGTGCTCTGATTCTATTTGGATACAGAATAGATATTTTTCTCTCCATCTCATTTTTTAAAGCTGTTTCCATTCAAGCAACTAAGTGAGGACAAAAGCATAGCGAGTTTCTTGGCTTTTAGGCCCAGTATTTCAAGAATTCTCCTGAGCTGCAGAAGACTGGAGTACAAATCTTTGGTGCCAGGAAATACAAGAAAATTACTTCAGGACAAGAGGTTGGAAAAGACCCATCTCTGAAGGACTATAAGCTTGGCAATCACCTGGCATGAGCACTAGCAGGAGTTCAAGTGCTAAGAAGAATCAGTAAGAGAAATGGGATTTCACACTGATGTTCAGCTTTTCTTGAGAATGCTCCCAACTCCAATTTGGAATCATCCTTCTTTCTCATTAAAAACTGCAAAGTGTAGCAATACAATTTCAGTCTTGGCTGTACTCAAGATCTCCAAGCTCATTTAAATATATACAGGAATTGTGTTTTTTTCATACTTTTTAAACAAATAAAAATTACTTTATCTTTTCCTTAGAGAAGTAAAATACTAAAAATTATGTAAAAAATAGTAACATATAACAAAGGACCAGAAGCTATATGTCTGAGGGAAAAGTTAAACCCCATTTAGTCTTCAATAAAAACAAAACAGCCTACCATAATCATTTACTGCATGTACTTTAGCACAATTAGTGCTTCGAAGAGCTTCTGGATAGTGTTAACATGAAGGCTCAATTTCAACTCACAGAACAGTGATCTCTCCAATAGTTTTCATTTGCCTGCAAAGGATGGAATGTTCCTTTTATGTACATTCATAAAAGTATCCTTTTGTTTATTAATTAGACCTTAAATTAAACACTTAATTGTTATTTGAGCTAATTATAGCAATATATAAATTCAGTTATGCATGTATTTAAATATACATATTTACCCATTTAAAATGTGTTTGTGTTAATTACTGATGTCAAAATTTACACTGTGACAACAGGTTTACAGTAGACTAGAAAATCTTCAGATCTTTACAAACTAATTTATGCTTTTGAGTGTTCAGTCTAGATGTTATTAATTTCTTTTGCCTTAACAGGAAACATTAAATGGCTCTGCTTTATTGCACTAGAACAGGTTAGAAAACTGCAAAGGATTAATTAATTCTTTCTGGAATTAGATTGTAAAATACTTGCCCAAGCACAGATGAGCAGATGAGTAACATTCCAGAAAAAGATAAAAACGAAATTAAGGAACATGAGAGACAAGCAAATATTAATTATTTTCTTACAATTTGCCTCAGTACTTTGTAGCAACATTGTAGTTAATTAAGGGTCTTGAAATATTGTCAAAATAGTCCTATTTACAAAAAATATTCAATTTTAAAGAAAAAGTCTTAAGCATCAGTGTTTAGTAAGATCATCACTAACATAGTTTACATTACTATTGCTTTCAAAGAAATCTAGCTTCTTTTATCCAGTGACAGAAAATGGTTTGTATTGTAAATGCGTAACATTTGATGATTCAATTGCAATAGCTACTGAAGTGTTTATATTGGGCCAAACTACTCTTTGCTTAAGGCAATTTCTGAAGCTCTTATAGCATCAACAAAATTGTGCACAGTTTGCCCATGGACTAGGGTACACAGCTTTTTCAGGAAGCAGGAACAATCTTCAGTGTGAACAGTAGACTGTGGGGGATGCAAATATTATCATTATTATTATGGGTGATGCAAATATCTTATTAATATTTTAACAAGCTGATTGCACTCTTCTTCTAGATAGCTCCTGAAGATGGGGGAAGTTCTTGACATCAGTCAGTCACCTTTACAAAAGGAAAGACCAGCTATGTTGGCTTATAATTTATTATCAACAGCTCTCTTGCATATTTATACAGAATAAAGACATTGTAAAATCATATATCATAAGGTAAAAAGCAGTTAATAGTAGTCCTGGTATCTTTCTCATTTTGACATTTTAGAATTCTGCTTAAAAAGTATTGTTCCAAGAAGCAATAGCTTAACTAACTATAGTGTGTTTGTTGCAAAATAAGACATTTATTTTTTGAGTCAAGGAGTAGCACAGCCCATTGTGCAAGAAGAATTACAGCTGTGATCATCAAACTGCTGTTGCTGGGTCAATCTAGGAGGACAAGAAGGGACAGGAGTAGGAGAACTTCAGAGTGAGATAGAAAGGAGCAATCTGCTGGCTTCCGGGAGCCACAGACTAGGGGAAATGCTGTGTGGGTGAGTAGGACTAAGAGGAACAGCATGGCTTGGGGCACTCTACCTGAAATTGCAGGACAGCAGAGTAGAGACTCTTATTCTCCCTCTTTCCCATCCCCAGAGGTCCAGGAGCTGAGGCAGCCCAGTCTTATCATCTCAGAATGGAGTAAATAACCCTCACTATTGCCCGTATTGACATCATTAGACATGAGGAAAAACTTTTTCTCTCAGAGAGTGGTCAGGCACTGGAATGGCCAGCCCAGAGAGGTGGTGGAGTCACCGTCCCTGGCAGCATTCAAGAGGCATCTGGATGAGGAGCTGTGAGGTATGGTTTAGTGCTTGTAGTAGCAATGGTAATGAGAAGACTGTTGGACTAGATGATCTTATAGGTCATTTCCAACCTTGTGATTCTATGATTTTATGATTCTATCTTCCTGAATAATCTTGTTTTATCTTTTTTTCTGACTAGTGGGAAGGACAATGAGATATAGGCCAGGTTCTTAAGGGTCAAGGAGAGTACTAGGGAGGAGAGATGAGACCTCCACATTAGGATTGGAGCAGGCAGTGAAAAAAGACTACAGAAGCCTCTTTAGCAGGAACAGAACAACGTGCAGGAAAGCAGCAGGAGTTGAATCAGTTAATCCCAACCGTCTATGGATAGCAAAATTTTCCTGTTCTGTTCTTTGACCAGACTCTGTCAAATATCTGTTTTCAGCAATGATGAAAAACTAAGGAAGGTAAGATCCATTTTTGTAGTATCTTTGGAGGGAAGAGAGTGATTTGGCATTTAAATGAGTTTATGACTTATGTTTGAAAAATTAACTTCCTACAGTCACTTAACATTGTTTGAATTTTAAGAAATGAAAGAAAATTACATCTTCAAGAAAAAAAATTATGCACTTCTTGTATATAACTTCTTTTTCCATCTATGAAATACACTTGTAGATTTAATTCATAGAAAAAATAAAGATAACAGTTTTCATCATTGCATAGAAGGAAAAAAAAAAAATTTAGAAGTAAGATAATTTGCTCAAGGCCATAAAAAAGGCTCTGTAAAATACATGATTAGAAGTGAAACAGTTCTAATAATTAGTGATGAAAGCAAAGCATTTGACCCTTGAGATTGTTTGTGTTCTCTGTGCATACTGGTATTTGCACATACTGACTAGTGAAGTAGAAAATTCTTCCCAACGTGGTCATAAAATGTGTCACAACTAAAGAGCCATTATGGTAAAACAGGAGTGTATCTGTAGTTCAAACAATCACACACACATAAAAAAAAGAGGATTTCAGCTTCCATTTTTTTTCAGGCTGGTCCCTAAACAGTGCCCAGTCACAAGTTGTTGCAGGTCAATCACAGAAGCTACTGAAATGGCACAGAGGCAATACATATTTACAGGTAATTTTTTGAATTTTTAGAAATTGTGACAATGGTTAATAATGATTTCTGCTACACAGCAGACACTCTGTAGGTAGTACTCATTTTGTAATGAACTGTATATTTACAGGAGTGCCATTTTCTGTGGTCTCTGAAGTATAAATCATGTTCATACACATCAATAAAACTGACTAGTGCTAAGCAAAAAACAGATACAACTGCTTGTTTTCAGCTCTTGTTGGTGACTGACAAACAGCAATACAGACGTAGATCAGCAGTCAATAAAATGACTGTCCTATCTTCTGAATAATCTTCAAATCAGTAAATTAATGCCTGGTTTAAATTCCCCCTATTTCATCTTTTTTTTTTTTTTTTTTTTTTTTTTTTAAAGAAACTGTAGAGGAAAATCTAATTTAAAAAATATGAATTAACTGAAATGTTTAATTCCACATTTTACCTTTTTACCTTTTTTTACCTTTCCAAATTTTTACAAATTATTTTATTATTATTATTATAATAAGGAATTCACGTACATTCCTTTAATGAGGAGGATCACGTCAAAAAACATTTTGAAAAAAATAATCTGAACACTGAAAAGGAAAAGTTTCAAGGTAGCTGTTAGTAAAAAATTATCATAAATGCTCTCCGTTGTCATGTTTCCCCTCTTATGATAGCTCATCAATTCTTTGCACATTATTTGCTGAGTCAAGAACCCTATTGTCCCAAGAAAAACAGTACTATACGACTTTTAGAAATGACATAGTATGTATTTAAAGACTCCTCTCATAGGTACGTTGAAAAATTGTCTAACATTACCAGGTTTAGGCTTGTAAGTCTTTTTCATGGGAAAGAAGAGCAGAGGATCACAGAAATACTGCTTTCCTTGCAAAGAGATCACAGGAAAAGAAATCGGTATAGGAAAATAAAGAAAACAAGAAGCAGCAGTTCAGGGCAGACTTTAAGTTGGGAAGTGGCAGATAATGGTGAATAGAAAAGGGGTTGTTTGAATATACAAAGCATTTAATCATTGTAGTTGGAAACTTAGTTAAAAAGGAAAAATTGTTTCCAAGCTTGCTGTGATGCAAGCCACAGCAAAGTCCACAGGAGAGAAGCTACAATAACAGTAGTAAGACCGTAGAATCATAGAATGGCCTGGGTTGAAAAGCACCACAATGATCATCTGGTTTCATCCCCCCTGCTATGTGCAGGGTCACCAACCATGAGACTAGGCTGCCCAGAGCCACATCCTCCAGCCTGGCCTTGAATGCCTCCAGGGATGGGGCATCCACAACCTCCTTGGGCAACCTGTTCCAGCATGTCACACCATTTGTGTGAAAAACTTCCTCTTAATATCTAACCTAACTCCCCCTGATATGCCCCTCCAAGTTTAAAACCATTCCCTCTTGTCCTATCACTATCCACCCTCATAAACAGTTGTCCCCCCTTCTGTTTATACTCTCCCTTCAAATGTTTCCTCCCATTGCCCTCATCTTATTCCTTACAAAGCGTGGACTAGGTTTAATTATCATTCTTATAACTACAACAGAGTTAGTTTTGGGAGTGAGAAAACAACTGAAGGAGATGGAATGAAATACAAAATCAAAAAACCATAAACCACTCAATTAGCAAATCAATATGTGGCAGACTTGTACTCGTCACTGTCTGGCCAAATGGATCTATTATGAGGTTTGGTAACACGTATATTTACTTTGTGAGTATTATAGTATATATACTCACATATAATAAAATTGTTACAATTGTTATTAAAATAACTCTCACAGATATTTATGAGAAATGGCAACTGAAGGTAGAGTTCTGTCTAATTTTTTACGTCAGAGCTACAGTTGAGAAGGAGACTAGGAGCTTCTATTCCTATTCTTTTCATTCTTTTCACAAATAACAGATATCATGACAAAACACAACTCAAAGTGACCACAGACTTGAATTAAGTAAGAGATTTAACACCAGGCTTATAAGAGCTATACATAGCCCTCTTGGAAAAGGGATGTTAAATGCAATACAAAATTATTCTCTTAAAAGCTCCTATAAGAACAAGCGCACTAGATCTCTTCTCATAGGGCAATCATAACCTGAAAAGCACAGTCAATTTACTCCTTTAGACTTCCACAACTTTATTATCTCCTAAATATATACTGCTTGACAAATTATATCCTTGACCTTTTCATGGCAAAGTGTCTTTGTATGTCATAGGAATATTAAAAGCAAAGCAGATTCTACAGTTTGTGAACACATGATTATTCCTGAAGTGTTTCATGTGTCCTTTCAAAGCTCTTGCTGTTTCTTCACTGCAGATTACTAGTGGCAAGAGCAGCTCTATACATAAGTTATAGTACATACTATTTGTATAAGTTACTATGTAAATAACAGATCTTTTAAACTATAATTATTTTAGGTCTAGTTTTAATTTCATTGGTTTACATTTTTTTATTGGTTTTGTTTGAAGCTGTTTGGCATTGCTGCATGGTGTCATTGACTGACTAAGCAAGATTTTTTTTCAACCGTTTAATTGATTTGAGTATTATTGGTACAGACATTGATTTGAATTGATCCAGGAACACTGTATCACATAAAAACTTGCTTTCAGAATTTTTAGTTTATCACTGCTGCATGAAGAAAAAGAAGAAGCTCCTCTTACACAAGTATTTAAAGGCTCTTTTATGTCTTTTAAGTTGTGTGTACTTGTGTCTTCTCGTATCTTTCTGTATTTTGAGGTGCTTCAACTTTTGTGCTCGTTTGGGTTTGCTTAGGATTGTGATATATTGGGAGACAATGGGGATGGGAATAAGAAATCTGTATAATCTGACGGAAAAAAAAAAAGAAATAAAATATGTATATTTGGACTTAAATATCTTTCCCACTTTTTTTTTTTTTCTTTTTCTGAGGAGTCCAGTAAACTGTCAAAGGCAGAAACAATACAGTGAATAACATATGCTGATTTAGATCACCTATTTTGTGCTTTTACTTGCCAGCAAATCATCCAACAGCCACATATGGTTGAGTTA
Source organism: Lagopus leucura (assembly GCF_019238085.1). Classification (NCBI taxonomy): domain Eukaryota; kingdom Metazoa; phylum Chordata; class Aves; order Galliformes; family Phasianidae; genus Lagopus; species Lagopus leucura. The sequence continues at coordinate 79,525,978 of NW_024962262.1, forward strand.
CCACTGAGTTTACAGTCAGGTTCTCTCAGAAGAAAAATGAAGGCTTAATATGTTTTTTTCACTGAATGACGTATTTTAGTCGGATATCAAAGAATCACTGAATTGCCAAAGTTGGAAGAAACTTGCAAGATCATCCACTCCAGCTGTCAATCTACACCAATATATCCCCACTAAACCATGTCCCTTACTACAATATTTAAACGTTTACTGAACACCTCCAGGAAAAGTGATTCAACCACTTTCCTGAGCAGCCCATTCCAGCTTGTGACCATGTGCCGGGATTTGTTAGAAGAAATTTTTCCTAACATTCAACTTGAATTTCTTTTGGTGCAAATTGAAGCCATTCCCCCTAGTTCTATTACTTGTTATGATGGAGAAGAGGCCAACCCCACCTTGCCACAACCTCCTTGCAAGTAGTTGTAGAGACTGATAAGGTCTCCCCTGATCCTCCTCTTCTGCAGACTGAATAATCTCAATTTCCCAGCTCTACTGCCCTTCATTGGGCACACTACTCCTGGGCCTTGATGTCTTTCTTGCAGTGAGGGGCTCAAAACTCAGCACAGTACTCAAGGTTCAGCCTCACGAGAACTGAGTAAAGAGGGATGACCACCTTCCTGATTCTGCTGGCAACACTATTTCTGATACAAGCTAGGATGCTGTTGGCCTTCTTGGCTACCTGGGCAAACTGCTGGGTTATGTTCTGCTGACCATTGACCAGAACCCCAAGTCTATTTCTTCCACACAATATTCCAGCCTCTCTACCCCAAGTCTGTAGCATTGCCTGGGGTTGTTGTGGCCAAAGTGCAGGACCCGGCACTTGGTCTTGTTGAACTTCATCTCATTGGCCTCAGCCCAGCTAACCAGCCTGTTCTATCTTTAGATAGCCTTCTTACCCCCAGACAAATTGACACTTCCTGCCAACTTGGTGGCATCTTCAAATTTACTAAAGGTGTGCTCAATGCCCTCATCCAGGTGATCAGTAAAGACACTAAACAGGACAGGCCCTAGTACCAAAACCTGGGGAACACCACTCATAACCAGCCACCAGCTGGATGTGACTCCATTTACCACCACTCCCTTGACCTGGCCGTCCAGCCAGTTCTTTACCCAACAAAGAGTGTATCTGTCCAAGCCACAGGCTGCCAGTTTCTCCACAATAATACTGTGGGAAACTGTTGAAAGCTTTGCTGAAGTCTAGGTAGACTACATCAACAGCCTTTCCCACATCACTTGATCATAGAAGGAGATCGTGTTGGTTAAACAGAACCTGCCTTTCATAAACTCATGCTGGTTGGGCCAGATCCCCCAGGTGTGCCATATGAACTCAGTCAAGATGATCTGCTACACAGACTTTCCTGGCACAGAGGTCAGGCTGATGGGCTTGTAGTTCCCCATATCCTCCTCAGATCCTTCTAGTAGATAGGAGTTACATTGGCAAGCCTTTGGGATTCTCTGGTTGACAGCCTTTTTCTGGCAATAACTTTTTCAGTATCACGTCTAAGAACAAATCAAAATTAAAGTGTTCTTGTATGTAAAATGTTGCAGCAACTTTCTGTATAAGTATCAAACTCTAAGTAATGATAAATGGCTGCAGAGCTAGCTTTCTCTATATATCTCATCTCCTTTCTCCTCACTTTGTACTATTATGCAAAAATTTTCTTTTATATTAAATATCTACCTTGCTTAAGGTTTCCTTACCCCTGATATTCATTATTATTGTATATCTGCAAAGCTGATGTGATTCATACATATCAATTAGTAATTTATACATTAACGCAAAAATTCCATTTGCAATCTTTACAGAGAATTTAAAATAACTAGATATAAAATAACTAGATAGAAAATAATAATATAGCTGAGCTGAGTGCAGAGAAGAATGAGAACAAAATGTGAAAAATATTGAAAATGTAATTCTAAAAATCTCTTACACAACAATCAAGTGCAATGCAACTACTATTGCAGCCTCAGCAAGTGAGGTTTGTGAGCATATTATCATGAAAAACCTCCAGTGCTGGAATATATTCATCACTGCAAACTACTCATTTCTATTATCCTTCCTTTATTTTGTTTTCCTTCTATATTCTTGTCTTTCAGTTTCAAGTGCTCTTCATGCTTTCTCACAACTTTTATTTTGCTCTTTTTAAATAAATAGACTTATGACTGCAAAAATTCAATAATGTTTTGTATATCTTCATGGAAAACACAACAAGAATAATTCAGGTTTGCCAAACTGAAAAGATACACATCAATACAGAAGATCAAAACATATGATGAAAATAATAGATCCTTAGGGAAAGAAAGTGTTTAAAAAATGTGCATCTAAAAAAAAAATAAAAAAAAATCATGACAATTAGAAGAAACAAGTAGCCAAATATAAGATGGTGGCAATTCAATGATACATAAAAAAAAATCCAAAATGAAACCTTAAAGCAAAACATATCAGTAAGACATGAAAAAAAAAAAATCAACAAGAAAGCCAAAATCGTATAATAATTCTCTTGATTTTTTAATATAAGCTAACATTTATTCCAATGAAACAACAAAACAATTTTGCTTTTCCCCTCCTTCAAAATAATACAAAAAAAACTAATCCACTTTTGGTTTTGAAATGGGAGATTCCAGAAAAATATACTGTATTAAGAATTACTGAATGACTGCGCATACGAAATATCATCATTAAAAATTTTTCATATTTTCAGTTCAGTGCACAATGTTATTTGATTTTCTTTGGGTTTACTGTGGGTTACAGCAAACTTTCAACCATTTTTAAAGCTTTGCTTTATGTATGTATAATTCATTACAAGGTATTAAGTAATAAAACACTTTAGTATCTCAAGATACTCTGATCCATGAGGAGCACTGAAAAAATAGAAATGCTGAGTGCTATTTTCCTATGAAACTTCAACAGCATATATTACCTCAGAAAAGATTTTAGTCTGTCAAACCCTTTCAAAAGAAACAAAAAGACTATTTCTATGTGTTCAACATCTGATATAGCTATTAGGAAATTGCTGTACTACCCAATGCTGCCAAAATACAAATGTAAACAAGTCATTTTTTGTTCCATGTGCTTGTACTAACATTAGCCATTATAAAAATTGATTTTGGATGCCTTAAAAGGTGTAAATTATTTCATCAAATCCTGTTCCTACTGATCATGGAGATGTTAATCAAAACATTATAGTTGTTCATGCGGCTTGGTGAAAAATGAGAAAATACTTTTCTGCTGGAGTACTTTAAGAGAAATAATAAAAAGTGCTTCTGGTATGTTCAACTGCTGACTCACGTTGAATCATTCATCAACTGACACTCCCAAATACTTCCCAGAGCTGCTCTTGAGACATCTCCAGCCAATCTGTATCTGTGCTTGGGTTTGCCTCAACTCAGGTGAAGGACCTTGCACTTGGCCTTGTTGAACTTCATGAGGATGTCATGGGCATATGTCTCAAGCCTCTTCTGGATAGCACCTCTTCCCTCTAGTGTATCAACTGCACCACTCAACTTGTTGTCTGCAAACTTGATGAGTGTGCACTTGATACCACTGTCCATGTCGCCTACAAAGATGTTAAATAGCACTAGTCCCAACGCTGATCTCTGCGGAACACCACTTGTCACCAGTCTCCACTTGGATATTGAGCCATTGACTGCAATTCTCTGAGAGTCATCATCCAGACAATTCCTTATACAGTCCATCCATCAAATGAATTTTTCCCCAATTTGGCAACTAGGATGTCATGTGGGACAGTGTCATTTTCTGGCTTTTTTTTTTTTTTTTTTTTTTTTTTGACATATTTTACTCTAGGAACTGATGGGTTCATTTTTTCTTTTTCAATCGTATTATCCAGCTGGACTATTTCTTTAGTTCACTACATGGTTAGGTAGTAAAACAGATTGTCTGCCATGCTTTGGTGTCTGTTAATGGTTTACATCAGATGTAATTGATATAAGAAGCTATTAATCAAGGAAGTAAGAAAAAATAATATTAAAAAAATATAGGTCTTTCAGCTGAATTTATGTATGGTTGCTTTTGGTATTTATATTGATTTTCATTGGCTATGCAACAATAGAAATAAATATCTGTAATTTAGCTAATGTAAGTTTCTAAAGGAAGAAAAGTAGCTGACTTCATCTTACTTGCAATGTTTCTACTTGCTAAAAACAAAACAAAACAAAATTAAAAAGTCAAGTATAACCACCTTCAGTTCTAAGAGAGTATTCATATATTCACTGTAATATATTGAAACAGAAGTTCTATGTGGATATACTAACATGATCTGATGTTTTTCTCCAGTGGTTGGGCAGAAACAGATGGTTCTAAAAAAGGCTATTAAAAAGGTTTGTGCGATAACTTATGAGAACTGTTTCCATAGTTCCCGTTCTGAATCCCAAACTGATGTCTGTGTCAATGTATCCTTTATTTTAGACTGATTCCACACCTTCACTTGGCTTCAGGAATGTGTTTGCCAAGTCATCTTGCCCGCTGACTTCCACAGTCTAATACACTGAAATAGATAATACATCTGAACAGAATTATATCTGAATAGATGTATTATGTCAGATCTATTATACCTTGATTTTCTTTCCTGTTATGAGCAATTGCTCATTTAAAAATATATACGTACATCAGAAAAGGGAAAGATTGTATAAAGCATTCATTATTTTTTAAAGAGCTCTTATTAGGAAGACCTAGGAAAGTATTTTGTTTCTCAGTGTGGAAATCAGTGCCTGTTTTTTTTTAATGTGGCATTTGACAAATAACTAGGATACATAATTATATGCATTAGAAGCAGAATGTAGCTGTGAAAAGTGAGATAAAGGTTATTTTTCAAAAACATAAGGAAGGAAGTCTTAGTTACAGGCAATATATAATTTTACTTGGTAATTCAAGTACAATATTGTTTACCTTGCTTTATTTTTTATATAATTATTTTTCCCAGAGATTACCATATCAGAAATTTTCCTAATTAAACACGTGGCTTTAATTTGGAAAGAAAAAAAAAAAAAAAAGAAAAAAAAAAAAAAAAAAAAAAAAACTTTAAAAATATTCTGTTCTTTGCAAGAGAATTTGCTTGGGGGAAAAAAAAAAAAAAACACATTTATAAAAGGGTAGGATTATTTAATTATATTTTTGTTTTTCTTGCAGCTCTTGCAGTTCTTATCCTTGCACAAAGTGTTCTCGATTTATTGTTAAATCACTGCTGTAGTCTTTTACCAGTAGGCCTCGTATTGAGCTTTTTCCAGATCCAGATGTTGTCGGCATGACAACTGTAGGTGCTTGATAAAGAGCATGTCAGAAAGCCTTAGATTCATCTCCAGACTTATCTTACACTTTCATCACAATCAATTTTCTTAATGAAGTTAGTAAAATGAAGCATTATACTATTTCAGTCCTTCACAAAACCCTTGCTTTGAATAAATAATTTTAGACCTATTTACACATAAAAAATCTTGGGAAAAAAAAAAAAAAAAAAGAAAGATCTGTTACATTTTGAAAAGCACTTATGAAAGTGCTGCTGGTAATATTTCAAAACAATGAATGTAATCTTAGGCTTTCATAATTTTTTTTTTTTTTTTTCACTTGGTGGTTTAGCCACCAGGGGGGCCAAATTGTGAATGGATTTGCTTGGGTATGATGTGCTGAAAGGCACTATTAAGCAGGTACTGTTAAGCTCTTTATTATCTTACATTGTTTGCCTTTTGTATGGATGTTATCCCCTTGCTCATTTGGTTTGTAATCTTAGTAATAGCTTATTGCTGCTTATGCTTCAATAATTGGTCTTTCTTATTGCTGTGAATTAGCCAGGATTAATTCATTTATACCAGACAGGTCTGTGCCTAGTAGTTTTCCTGTAGGATCCCTGATGGCATGTTTCATTTTATTTTTCCACTTTATTTTAGTCAGCTAAATTGAAATAAAGCTTCCTACCACTAATGAAGATGTACTTGAATTTGCAATCCAATTTGATAATGTGTCACGCTTTTAATGATAGTAGTGTAAACACTATAACAAAAGGTTGATGTATTAGGCAAAAGAATACAATATACTACAGCAGCTACAACTGCTGCTACTTTGTAATCATTTGGATTCATACAAAGATCACCCAGGAAAGCCCAAGAGCTAGGATGTACACCATAGGGTGTACGCCTTCTCATCCTCCAGGGCTGCAGCACATGAAAGAGTGGTTCCCACAGTTTTCACTTGGTCCATTCTTGTGAGATCAGCTTCACAAACTGCCTGCACACGTGGAATGGCTCCACTGCCTCAATCACCTTCCTTGTGAGCACCAAGGCTGGGCTGGCAGGACAAAAGGGCAGCGGAAAGAAGGGGAAAGAGAACAAGACCTTCCTGTGAGACGTGGTTGGTTAATTTTTGTGTATGACTTACCTAGTTTAAGTTAATAATTGCTTCTTACTGCAGTGATTTGCTGTCCCCTGATTAGTTGTTGTTGCTTTCTCCCCTAGCAAAGAGAGGGCATGTGCACTGAGTCTGCACTGGAAACCAGACCACACTTCCTCATTGGAGCAGAATGGTTAGCTGTTCTTTTTCCAGGTTTTTCAGGGAATCCAGATAGATTTTATTATATTCTTATCCAGAAGAAAATGTGGATATTTTTCTTAATTGTAATAGGCTTTTTATTTTTCCTTTCTGGATATGCAAATGTCTTTGTCAGGTAAGATATGATCATCTGTATTTGCTTTGTTAATTTACAACTGATGACTGTTCTAAAAGTCCTTTTTTTTTTTCATTGGGCTGTATGGTTTATTCTAATGCACATGTTAACAAATGTAACTGACACAAATATCTAAAAGGAGCATGTAGGAGTAGTAGGCTACTACTGGCTCTGTATTTCTGACAGATAATACAAGGTTCATTATTGTGTTGGATGACCAAAATGCAGAACTATTCTAGATATAGCATGACATGTAGTACAGTAACTCAATAAAAAAAAAAGGACTGTGTTCTAGAATTAAAATTATGTAAAGTGTCTCTCTTGCCCAAAATATGTGTAAAGAGCAGGGTGATTACAAAATTTTCCTATCTTGAAATTTTACCCTTTAGACAAATGTTATGAAACATACTCAGATCTTGTGAAAATGCATATTCCCATGAGAAATGTTTGCAATTTATATATGTGTGTTTATATATAATTTGTGTGATTTTTTGTAGGGGAAAAAAGGGTTCTTGTTTTGATTTATTCTAACGGTCACCCTTCTCTCTCTTCCTTTCTATCACCTGATAAATAAAACAACTTTCTAGTTTTTTTCAAATTCCTAAGTATTTGAAATTAGAATTATTTTTTTTTTTCTTCTTTACTCCTTTCCTTGCTCCACAGTTTCAAATCTTGCCTAAAGTGGCCCAAAAATAAATAAATAAATAAATAAATAAATAATAATAAATAAGAAATAAAAAAAGCCATATTACAACATTTTAAGCCAAAATTAAAACAAGATATTACAAGTTACTAAAATGCGACTTAAGATCTCTTTTTATTACTGCAGGTGTAAATTTGAAGGAGGCACACAAGTTATTAAATGTTTCACTGCTTTAGTTCATAGATTTTCTCTGTAACAATAATTCTACATTTTTGCAAAGTTTTGCCAAAAACTTGAACTCAAAAATGATTTGACATTATGATCTTTTAAATTCCCACACCCTTACCTGGAAATGCTTTTTAAGTATATATTGCCTACACTTTTCACTACTTCTGTCTTTAGAAGACCAACTTTTCTGACTTGAGTTTTCTGATTTCACTGCAGAAAAACAAGATACCCAGTAGTAAAACCACTCATAATAAATGTAGCAATTTTTAGGGTGAGTTCCACATGCCCTCTGGAATTCTGTTTTAACTGTCCATCCTATAACATCTCTAATTTCCCTGATGGTGCAAATTTATGCTACTTCTTTTTTGTTATTGTTCTCCTCAGCTATTATTGTTGAGCTTTAACTCACCGTATTTACTGGCTAGCAAGGTACCTGTTCCACCATGTTTCTGTCAGCTCTCCTCTATCATTTTTCTGTGTTAGTCACAGCTTCCAATTTCTCATTGTTTGTCCTTCATGCTTCTTGTGTTAGCATGCAGGTATTTTATTATATTTGATCTATGCTTGAACGCTCTCTGGGGTTGATGTACTGGCATCCTTGTCAACTATTTGAAGGTTCTTCCTAGTCTACTATTAAAGAAAGTTTATTTCTGCCCCTTCTTATACTGAAAAATAGTATTTACTTAATAAATGTAATTGATCTAGCCATTAAATTAGTGACCCAAACCAACTGATCTGAATTAAAAAATCATCTCTTGATGACTTAGAAATGCTGAAACACAGAAGTACACTGCACTTTAAAGAGAGAGAGAGAGAAGAGAGAGAGATTGAAGATCTGGTGTCATAGCACTGTACACGATGTACCTGTGTTATTCCCTGCAGAGTTATAACTTGTGCAATGCTCCAATGCAGCCTGAAATTGCATGACAGAAAGTGGAAAGACCTTAACTTCTCTCACTTATCTTTATACAAGAAAACGTTCCTGAAATAGAGATGGAGACAGTCTGAGAATTTGTACCCTAGGCTGCACTAGGCTATAAATACTATTTACTGAATGCCAGCTAGAAGGACGTGCTTCCTGCAGCCCTGTTCCAGCCAGGCCATGGTGGTGGGTGCCAGTACTGTGATACTAAGCACAGGTCACATCCCAGCCACAGGGCCCCACATGTGAAGGAGATGAGCGCCAGATAATTCCAGCACAAATTTTGCAAAGCATGATAGGAAATGTTCTTATTTATCAAGTGACTTCAAATAGCAAAACCTTCTTAAAGTTTGGACTGTATTATGAAATTAAAAAAAAGAAAGATGGGGTAATATTTAATTAGCTTTTCAATTCAAAATACTTATGAAAAAAATGCTGGAAATAAGGACTGCAAAAATTAAAAATGCTTGGGAACACAACGTAACATGAATAAAATGTTGGTGAGCTTTGTCATCTGATATATATGGGCAAAATATTTGAAAGCAGAAGCCACCTCCTATCAGCCAATTGTGGTCATATTTTGCAGCTACAGGTATAAAACCTTCGTGGTAGAAATTATATCTATCATTCACTATGACTGCTATCTTGCAAATGCAGCCATGTAATTGGGTACCACTGATGTCATCTATTTCTCTCAAGCAAGCAGGAGGAACAAAGACCAGATCAGGAACTTCAGACTCTTTTGTCTTAAGGGAAAAAGGGAAAATAATTAAAATTATTGTTCTAGAGAATGCAGATCAGCCTGGCTCATAAAATAAGCATGAAGGCATTTGTTAAAATTATCAGGCAAACCACTTAAAATTAATAAAAGGAAATGTTTTTTAATGCAATAAATAATTAGACTGTGAAATTTACTGTTAAATATTACTGATGCAAATAAGCTGAGCAAGAACATGAAAAGGTTTATAGACTGCATATGAATGAGAAGCAGACAGGCAATAAAAAAAAAAATATGCAGAAAAACATTAGCTCCCATTTTGACTATGAAATGATCACCAGTCATGGTCAAGGAAAAAGTGCGATGAAATACCCTGCATGTCTCTATTTATCTCTGTAAAGGAACATCAGGCATCATTTATGTGCTGATGAGTGTCAGTTTTCTATACCTTGGTGCACACTGAGCTAATATATTTTATTTATAACACCCTTTATACTCTGTTGTAATTCAGCAATATTGAAAATTCTCATTTGAAAATCTGAAATGCTACTCTGAAAATTCTAAATGTTTATATTATGACATTTTCCTCCACAGGAGAGTCAGTGAGATAAGTTGGATAGCAGTAGGTCAGAAACTATGTTAGATTTCCAGATGATCTAAAAATGGGGGGAAAAAAAAAAAAAGCCAAAAAGTCATGTGATCTATAGATGCCTTTCAAAACAATTTTACTTCTGTTTCAAACAGAGGTTTGAAGTCCAGTCTATAAATCATTCTGATGTAATCTAAAAGACCAACAAACTGATAAAGTTAAAATGAAGTGTTTTTCTTTCTCAAAGTAGGTTTTATCAGAGTGAAACATTAAATTACACTGATTTTGTCAGCAATATTATCAGTCCTACTGCTATTACTTCAGTTTCTCCTCAGTCTGACTTTGCAGAACATAGACTGCCAAGGAATAATGTGTATTTTGCAGAGCAGAAACTAAAGAAAAGTGTTTTACTGGGCGGTATTTCATCAGGATACATTTTCTTTGCTTTGGGAAACAGATCATTGTCTTTCATCAGATTTCAATTCCAGGGGAGAGGGAGAGCTAGAAAGCATCACGAGTGACTAAGTGCATTATCTGGCAAGGTTTTGGTAGCAGGGAGCTCCGGAGAGGCTTGTGCGAGCAGAGCCCTGTTCTGCCCCATGTCCAGCTGCTCCAAGACGGACCCGCTGCTACCGGAGCTGAGCCGTGAGCGACGGCACCCGAAAGCCGCAGCTGGGAGAGGAGTTTGAGGTGTGAGAGAACGGCCCCGTAGGCACGATGTCAATGCGGCAGGAGGGTAGGAGGCACTTCGGTCGCACGGCAGCAGCACCATGCAGCCCAGGAGAAGCCCACGGAGGAGCGGGCCGTCCCGCCGCCGTCCGCGGGCGCCGCGCGGAGCGGAGCACTCTGCGAGGCCATAGAGCGGCTGCGGTGCGGAGCCGCGTTGGGGCAGTTGCAGGGCGAGTTGCAGCTTGTGGGAAGCCCTTATGGGACGAGTTCGGGAAAGACGGCATCCAGTGGGAGGGACCCCACGTGGAGAAGAGGCAGAATGTGGAGCCCCCATTCCGTGTTCCCCTGCACTGCTCTGGGGGAAAAGTTAGAAGTAGGGTGGATGGGGGAAGGTGCTTTTAATTTGCTTTTAGTTTCTTACTTTTCCAATCTGCTAGTAATACTATGCTAAACTATATTAAACTCTATGCTGGGTCTATTTTGTCTGTGATGGTAATTGGAAAGTGATCTCCCTGTCTTTATCTATCTCAACCCTTGAACTCTTTTTCATCACATTTTGTCCCTCTTTGAGTTTGAGGAGGGGGAGTGAGAGGGCAGTGAGGTAGCATTCATCTGCCCACTACTGTGAAGCAACCACACTAGTTTGAAAGTGTCAGCTAAGAGTCATTGATGAAGAAAGAACAAAGCAAGGACACTTGTCCTGTTTCTTTAATCTGGTGGGAAAAAAAAAAAAAAAAAAAAAAAAAAAAAAGAGCATTCCAGTTTACAGAAACATAAACGTTTTCAATCCATTTTATCTTAATTTGTGGATGGGTTATTCGTGTGTTCCTGTCTGGACACTGAATGACACAGGAAAAAATTATTATAGAAAAATTGCAGCTTGTGGTCTGAGCTTTAGCACAAATATTTAGAGAGTGCTTGTCTTCAGCTGCAGTTACTGTATGCTTCTGAGTAGCATTTTCTTCTGATATGGGACTGTTCAAAATGGATCATTTCATCCTTTAGTCTAAATGATTGCACCAGTGACATAAGAAGGAAGAGTAGACTTTCTTCTTCAATCGTCCTCTTCAATATCTTTATGTCCTCTTCAATATCTTTATTGTCCTCTTCAATATCTTTATTGATGACCTCGATGAGGGCATCGAGTGCACCCTCAGTAAATTCGCAGATGACACCAAATTGGCTGGAAGTGTGGATCTGCCTGGGGGTAGCGAGGCCCTACAGAGGGATCTGGACAGGCTGGAGAGCTGGGCTGGAGCCAATGGGATGAGTTTCAACAAGGCCAAATGCCGGGTCCTACACTTCGGCCACAACAACCCAACCCCAGGCGACGCTACAGGCTTGGGGCGGTGTGGCTGGAGGACTGCGTAGAGGAAATGGACCTGGGGGTATTGATTGATGCTCGGCTGAACATGAGCCGACAGTGTGCCCAGGTGGCCAAGAAGGCCAATGGCATCCTGGCTTGCATCAGAAACAGTGTTGCAAGCAGGAGCAGAGAGGTGATTGTTCCCCTATATTCAGCACTCGTGAGGCCGCACCTCGAGTACTGTGTCCAGTTTTGGGCCCCTCACTGCAAGAAAGATATTGAGGCCCTGGAACGTGTTCAAAGAAGGGCAACAAAGCTGGTGAGGGGTCTGGAACACAGGCCATATGAGGAGAGGCTGAAGGAGCTGGGAATGTTCAGCCTGGAGAAGAGGAGGCTCAGGGGAGACCTTATTGCTCTCTATAACTTCCTGAAGGGAGGTTGTAGTGAGCTGGGGGTCGGCCTCTTCTCTCGTGTCATTAGTGATAGGACCAGGGGGAATGGTTTCAAGCTACGGCAGAGGAGATTCAGGCTGGACATGAGGAAGTATTACTTTTCAGAAAGGGTGGTCAGGCACTGGAATGGACTGCCCAGGGAGGTGGTGGAATCACCGACCCTGGGGGTGTTCAAGGAAAGGCTGGATGTTGTGTTGAGGGACATGGTTTAGTAGGAGCTATTGGGAATAGGTGAACGGTTGGACTGGGTGATCTTTTAGGTCTTTTCCAACCTTAGTGATTCTATGATTCTATGATTCTCTGATGTCAGGGTATCCTCTACCCCTTCCTGTAAACACGGGTAAACTTGTACCGTTGGACCTGTCTGATGTTTTCTTGCCTCAGTTTTTTCATGGATTCAGTTATAGATATAAGATAGACCCAGCTAGGAAGTCTGCTATGACTAATGTCTGTGTAAAAGAGGCAGATGTCACAGTGCTCACTGGTTTCATAGATTGATTAATTCTACCTAAAGAAGAGGTGGCTTGCTGCATTCCATGCTCTCATCTGTGATTAGGGGAAGAGGTTCTGTGCTGGCTGAATTGGAAAAATTAAAGAATTGGTGACTTGTTTGGACAGAATCATAAAATACTGGCATAGTACTACAGACCTTCCTTAAAAAAAAAAAAAAAAAAAAAAAAAAAAGATGGAATATGCCAACTGTAAGAGTCTTTCTTACAGAGAAAAATATTCCACATCCTATTTTGGAAAGCATTGTGCTAATTAGGTCTGTGTTAATCTTCCTATTTATTTGTTTGGCAGCTGAGCTGGATGAAATGGGATCAAACCAATTACAGATTGGATTGGTTTCAGTAGAGAGACTGAGCAATCCCCTCTTCTTTAGAATGACACTATATTTTATGTTGTAAACACATAAACACAAACACCCTTTGCAAATCCATTTCTTAGGAAGTGGTAAGTATAGGATGATTTCCTGAATCCAAGAAAGGTTATATATATAAAAATATATAAAAAAATTATATATATATATATTTATCTGGTTGATAAAAGTGGGATGCCAAAGTATTTTATCCCTCTACTAGATTCCCATTTCTTTATCAGCTAAACTATTTGACCTTTTCCTGAAATTCATAATGCATTTGGACTGACCCAAGCTTCACTTCCCATTGCATTCACTATTTGTAACACAAAAGAATAAATATAACTTCAGTGCCAAGGACAAAGAAGGCAGATGTGATGCCAGAGCTCATAGAGACACTGAATGGGGCCATGATTGAGGCTTGTACTGTACAAATCAAAATGATTGCTCAGTTCTCTGACTGTTATCTAGAAGTTACTGGACAGTAAGAGGCCCTGCTATTACTGGTCACTTTGAAATATAAATGTTGACTTGCTATTGTTTCTCCGTACGTCTCTCTCAGAGATTAACTTCATGATTTTATCTGTGGTGTCATTTTTTTTTTTGCAACTATTCCCAACTCCCACTACATCATCTCCCAGGCTGAATCTCCTCTCTGGTATTAAAACTGATGCTCCTTTTGAGATAGTGAAATCACCATCACTCACCATTATTTTCACTATTTAGATGATGAAAAACAAATTCTGCCTACTCTCTAGTTTTGTCTCATTGCCTTCCTGGGAGAAATTCTATTCTCAAAGCTGGCCTACTGTCTCTCCTGCCTGATGCAGTTTCTGAGAGAAGATAATCATGCTGTTATTAGAGATGGGTTGAGTGCGATCCGTCAGAAGTGGGTTTGTTCTTTCTAGGGATGATATTCATTTTAAAAAAGGGTTGGTATGAATTGCATTAATATGTCCCTTTGTTTTGTTAGTTTCTCTCTTCTCCCTCTGTTCTTCCCCTTTTACTTAGACTTACAACACAAAATCTCTTTAGATCCATAAGGAATGATCATCAAAGTTAACAAAGACTTAAGTTACAAAATCTGTAGATGATGAGATAGAGGAAGGTTCTAGGGAATCAAGAATCTTTTGTGATTATTACCTCTTCTCTACTGATGACAAGGGATGAGGATTTACTACAAACAATTTAGCACAGGTAGTATTCATAAGCGATGATGATATTGGAGTCTTTTTCCTTGACTGGGGTGGAAGAGAAGGTGTGATCCCCAAAACAGCAGGAAGTGCAAGGATGTGTCCATATAGACCACTGTTTTGTCACTGGGAAATCACTGTAATTTAGTTAGTTGGATTACCCTGTCTGATGTCTGAATTGATGGGTTTTGATGTTTGTTTGTTTGGTTTTTCTCACTGTTGGTACTGCCCTAAGAGAAGCAGAATTGCTCACCTTGCGAAGAGCTGTTTTGACTTATGAACTGTTGGAAAGCAACTCGCAAGTACTACATTATTATTATTTAATTAAGCGGTAACACAGTATTTCAAGGCATACACAATTGTACTTCTATGAGTATGAATGCAAATACAGAGCCATGTCTTCAGGTGAAATAAACAATTTGAAGGGGAAAAACAGATACTAATTTGAGTACCTAAGCTATATCTTTGTCTCTAATGAAATATCTATGTTGAGAATTTAAGAAAATATTTGTGTCTATTCATTCTTTGTCTAAACCAAAGGCATCACTATCTCTTAAACAACAGCAATAAATTTTGAAGGCTCTTCAGTTGGTTGTTTAGAAATAGCTCTGTCTGTAGTACATTTTAGTGAAAATATTGCTACCATTTATCAAGTATTCTTGTCTAATAATTGCTTCAATTGAATTGTTTCTGCCTTCATGCAAATAATAGATCACTGTGCAAACCCTGGTTGGATATCTATAGCATAGAAGTGAAGGAAGAGATGTCACTTTTGCTCTCTCTGTGCCTCTATTGTGTAATTTATTCATCTCCACTTTGGATTACACAGGGGAAAAGATTGTGTGTGAAAAAATTCAGGCTTCATTACTGAGGTTTTCACTGGCAAAACAATTGCAGAAAATAAGCTTGTACAACATATAAAATAAATATTTAATAATGTCTTTTTTCCTTTTCCATCTATTAAATTGTATTTATGTATGAATAGCTTCTAGTATGTCTTATGTACATGCTAAGTTTCAGCATGTTTAAAAGCATAGTTTTAAAATTCAACCCACACCTTTACATAATGTGTAATCAATGGTCTGTTTCTGCCACAGCTCCAACTTCCAGAAATCAGTAGAGAAAGTCTACCTCACTTTCATTTCATAAAACCAAACCTTTATATGCAAGCCTCTGACGTTAATATAACTAAAGCATCCCAACAAACGGATGATAAAATTATGTCAGTTTTTTCCTCTCCTGCTTACATCACTTTTAAAAAGGTCACAACTTTGTTTAAATGTATTGCTCTTGTTTGAACTTTGTCAGATTGATCAGGCATGGTGAATCCATGATGACTACTCCCAATTATTTTGTTTTCCTTCATGTGTCTGGAAATGATTCCCAGGATTAGCTGTTCCACCACTTACCCAAGGATCATAGTAAGTCTCACTGGCCCATAAGTCTCCAGGTTCTCCTTTTCGCTCTTTCTGAAAATCAGAGTGATGTTTGCCTTCTTCCAGTCTTCAGGAATTTCGGCCAGAATCATGATCAGGCAATGATTTTGGAGAGTGGCTTCTCAATCACATCTGCCAGCTCCCTCAACACCGCATCAGGGCCATGCAAATGTTCAGTTTGCGCAAATATTCCCTAATCTGATCTTCTTCCATCAAGGGTACATACATCTTCCTTGCTCCCACCTTTCACCCTGGTCTCTGGGACCTGTAATTCCTAAAGGCCATTACTGAGAGTGAGAATTGAAGTAAAGGAGTTCAGTACCATGACCTTTTCACTGTCCTGTGTAACCAGATCCCCCATTTCATTCATCAGAAGGCTCACATCTTCCCTCATCTTCCTTTTGTCACTGATATGCTTATACAAACTCTTATTGTTGCCCTTCATATCCCTGGACAGGATAAATCGAAAGTCTTCTGATGAGGCAGTTGTAATCTGTTCCTAACATATCTCAGCATCTTCAAAGATCTCAGTTTGATCTAACAGATTTTAGATCTGCTGACTGACAGCCTCACTAAGCACCAGACAATGGTTTTAAAAATCACAGTGTATAATCTGATCTATAGGGAATATTTCAGCTAAAAGTGGATTTCCTTGCTCAGTGTTTTCTGATTAACTAACGTAGTCTAAATACAAAGAACTCCATCTTGCTAAGATCAGTTTCATTTGCCCAATCCCATTAGGTCAATCTCTTTTTAAGTTGAGAGCAAAGATATGATATCAGAAGAGACCATATTTTACTTTCATAGTGAAAACAGTTTTATCCTCCAGAATTATTTGATCTTAAATTTGGACATTTAACAGAAGCCCCAAATATCTTATATATAAAATGGTCTGTCTGTAATGACATTTTACTTCTTGACAAATTCTTCTGTGAGGGCTGCTCCAAAAGTAATATTTGTATTTTATTCTGTTGTCCCACAATGTCAGAGGCAGATGTTGGCAGTAGAGGTTGAACCTTCCCACCAGTACTTCATTACCTTTTGTTATGTGCGATGGATAGCAGCAGAGGGGAATTTCAACAAATGGCATCTGACGTGGAAGTGGGTAGGAAGAAGAAAAGAGGTAGAACTGAACATGAAAATATGGCATCTACTGATATTCAATGGCACTTGCTGTCTATAGAGACCAAACAGTGGATGTGAACACAGTGAGGTGATAAGTGGTGTATTTCAGCAGTGGTGACAGCAATAGTGGGTCACCTTTGCTGGTGCAGATTTTTATGAGAGCAGTATGCAGGCTCTTGTTCATCACTAGTGAAAATGCACAGCCCATGGTAGAGATGTTGAAAAAGACTGTTTTGTAGCTGCGAATTTACTCTATCAAATATTGTTACTGAGATCTTTTTATCTGCTGTAGTTTCCATGGAGATAAATAAGGCATTACTTTCAGAGTAATGTACTTAGTAATAGCATTTGCTATTAAATTCATTGTATGTTTTTTTTTTTTTTTCTCTTCCAGGACTGTTATTTTTAACCTTTCAGTTATTTTTCACTTACACAGCTTAAATTACTGTACTTTCAAATGCAAATGTCAGTAACAGGACTTGCAGTTGGTATATGTTCTGTTTATTTGAATAAATTCATGTCACTTTGTAAATTTTAATTTTTGAAATGCTTCCTAACTAATTTTTTTTAGCCATGATGATTTTGATGTTTTAAGTTTACCCTTTTAAGTAAGGAACAAGTGGAAATATTTAATTTCATATTGATTCATTTTCCTAAAACAAGTAGAACATATTTGTACTAAAATATTCATTATGACTACCAAGATCTGTTCTGTGTTTATCTCCAACACCATTAGAAGGGATAATGGATTTATTTTTAAATTATGCCTACATACTATAGCGAGAGGTGGTTCTTTTGTGCAGCTCTCATTCATTTCAGGTTTTATAGACAATTGGATTGACCTTCCCTTTTCTAGGTTGTACAAAAATGTAGCTATCTGTAAAATAAACTTAAAGGTTTAACACATATTTTATAACAAAAAAATGTATTATGTTAATTCGGAAAACCTTAATGGTAGAAGATATGAAGATATATTTTATTCAGTCATCCTTTACTAATTTCATTGCAATCCTTTTTCTCTATAATTTGTCACATGAACATCCTTCTTTTTCAAGGAAATCAGGTAACTTGAATGCTGTAATCAATAGATGCTTGATCTATGTGTTCTTACTTTAAGGTACAGTGTTAGTTTATCATCAGAATGCTCAATTGACATTTCTAAGGAAAAGTTAGGTCTAGATTATATCTTTTGAGAATAAAAGGCTGCTTCTTTCTTTCAATGAAATATTAAAATAAGAGGAAAATATATTTATGATTTGCCATTTCACTAAGCTTTCAGTCTCCTACATCTATAATCCATTGGAAATATGGCATTAAAGTAAGAGACTGGAAACTACATATGTCACTCTAAAACTAATGCCTCTGATTTATTTCCACGGGAACGACAACAGATACAAAGAACACAATAACACTGTTTGACAGAACAAATTCTCAGCTACAAAACATTATTTTTAAACATAATCACCACCATGAGCTATGCTTTTTCTCCAGCCATGAAAAAGAGCCTGCATGCTACTCTTGTGAAAACATGCACCACTGGAGATGACTCACTGTTTCTCAGATTATGTGATGGCACTGTTGCTAGAGAATGTTGCCCACACAGTCCATCTTTCATTGACGAAAACAGATGGAAGTCACAAGGTGGAAAATCTGGACTAAGGAGTGGGTGTAATTGGATAATCCAGCCAAAATTGGCATTGTGTTGCCCTGTCCTCAAACTGGTTTGGTGCCTCACGTTGTCATATTGCAAGAGAGAGGTTGTCTTTTTCTCTTTGAGACTTTGGAAGTTCAAGTTCAGCTTAGTCAGTGTTGCACTGTAGAAGTCAGAGCTGGTGGTTCAAAAAATACTCAAAAGTTCTAGTTTACTCAAACTATCCTAAATTTCCTGAGCAACCTGTACGAAATTTTGCTCTTAAGACAACAAGAATATAAAATACATAACTTGTAGAAACAGAAATTATTATAATAATTTTGTCTACTTTGAAAAACAGTAGTACGTCCAATTGAAAAACATTACTGTGTACAAAACAGCATGTAGTTATTGACACACACTGACTAGACCTCAGCCTTTGAACTGAAGCACCAGATGCATCAGCTGTAATTTGCCAACACCATACCATGAGGCCAGCTATCTGCAAACTCTGCTGTGTTTAGATATACTTTTTTTTATTTTCATTTTTAGTCTAAGGAAGATCCAGAAAGATTAATTGGTTTATAAAAATAAAAATGGCATTTATTTTTTTCAGTGATGTTCTTAGAAAAATGAAAAGAAGTAGCAGTGCACTTGAAAAAACAGAGTTTATTTATTTTTAAATTGTAACTGGAGTTTGATACACTGGGAAGCGCTGCATGTTGACTTTCAAAATCATCGCAGCCTTTGGCTAAATATCTGTTACTGAAAGAAAAATCTGTAGTCTTTTTTACTGAAAAATTGAAGGTTTTCAAAAAGTAACCACACTTGATTACTCAGATTGGCAAGGCCAGCTCAAGGGTCCTTCCACTTTCCTTCTTATTATCTCTTTGGATCGCACAAATGAAAGACATCTAGCAGTGTTAAACTGTATCTTATGCAGGAAAATAAAAGAATATGAAGAATTATAGAGTTTGGAAGAATTAATGATTTGAAGCAATGTCTTATTTTGTGCATTAGTCACATAGAAAAACACTTCCCTAAACAACCACTTTCAAAACTGGATTTTTTTATATATTCTTTGTTGCCTGTTTTGCTGCAGATTCATACATATTTTAAGTATGCTTTTAATGGCTCAGTTAAAGAAATAACATTCTGTATGATATGCAGGATGCACAATAAAGCAATACTTGTTTCAGTCCAAAAAAAAGGAAGCCAGACTTCCCACTGACTGGAGATTGAATTGAAATCTAACATGATGTTAAGCAAATGATGGGTAGGATAAGCATTCTCGTGATGGAGTTTGAAAATACTGCCAAGTCCTTAATGTTCAGAAAATGCTTGAAAACTTGAGTCTGATCCCTTGGGAAGCTGCTGTAGCAGTGAATTCTATCCATGTAATATTCAACATTTTTCATTGGTCTTTGATGGCATATGTTCCCTGAGGTAGCTTACATAAAGTACCATATTTCTAACTCAAAGTGAAATTAAGATCAGATATGGAGCAGCATCCCTTTGCTGATGTTTTCAGTGATCCATCACGGTTGGCATATTGACTTACTATGCTTGTCTCTTTAGGCACCTACATTAAGAACAGTTCTTTGCTAAGTCAACACATTTTTTCAAAGCTAACGTTTTTGCTCGAAATATTGTGAGTTCCTGGCCTGGAAAATTTGCATTTTGTACAAAACGATCAAAAATATGGAGAAAAGGATGTCACTTACCAGCTGAATGAACAGATGGGTAGGAGGTAATTTTTACAGTCATCATTTGGTTTTGTAAAAAGTGGAAGGGAAAGTTTGTGTTTTCTCAGATAAAGATTTTACATTAGTTCTGAAATTCTGAATCTAGTTTTTATTACATAAAGAAATTTAGGACAAGTGTTGTGTTTTTCTTAATGATTACTTCCAATTCCCTTATTTCTTTAATTTTTGTAAGTCTACGTCTACATCTCCTGAAAAATGCTGGGGAGATAAGGAGGATTATTATTTCTTTTTGGCCAAAGGCAAGATTGTGCAGACTTTTCCTGAGTGAGTACGTATCATTTACATCTAAGTCATAGCAATGCAAGTCATAAATGGAAACGTTTGGTTACTTATTTCTAATTCTACCTTGCAGCCCAAAGTATTCCAAATAGTTCTCATGAAAGCAGTGGAGGATGCCAACTGTAAGAGAACATTATGATGTTTTGTCAGAGGCCACATTGGCTCTGCTTCACCCCTTATTGTCTGTGTTTTTCCCTCTGCTTTCTGTTCCAACTCAAAGCCTAAATCCTATTTGACAAATATTAGGTGACTTCTTTCTTATTATTGTTTTCAGATTTGATTTAGCTCAGCTTTTGGCACTTGTGATGGAATGCTTTGAAATGAAACTTCTTCAATGTTGGCTTGATTTGTTATCATTTCTAGATTTTGTTGACATTATTTAAATCTAACCTGGCTGAGGGTAGCTATTACTATACTTGCTTTATATTTGATACCAGCCTTGTTCACAGGATTGGTTGTACAGCCATATGAACCTCTTCATTCAAATACGTTTGGTCATGATAACATTATATATTAAAAAACAACAACAAACAAACAGGTGGCAGCAGCTTTCAACTCCTGCATCCAAAAACTTCCTAGTACACTTTTCTGCCTTCGGGATGGGGGATTCTGAGTGCTGCTTCAGCAACTCTGCTGTTCAGGACCATTCTTTGAAGTGGTGGATCAGATCTTTGCTCATTAGGGGAAAACAGAAGCAGAATCCTTTACTGATACCATGAACAGAAACATGGAAAGCCTTAATTCTGAAAATTAAGAGTAATCTGATCTAAACCAAGAAAAAGAAAAATATATTCATGAGAATATTATAAAAATGGAGTCCTATGAACAATTGTATAACCTGCTAAATAAAAGCACATCAACTTGTTTTCACATAGCACTGTGAAACTGAAAATCTATATTAATGATCTTTTAAAACAAAAGGAATTGTTGACAGAGAAGTAAGGAATTAGGTAAAAAAAAAAAAATCTGATATACAGATTATGATACATAACTCTTTAAAGAGACACATCATTATGGTATTGGAGGTTATTTTCCACACATATAGGTAGGGATGGGACCAGTTGGCTGCATTTGAAAAATTTGTTATGCAAAAGATCGTTTTATGAACAGATTATTCATGGCTAAAGAAGGGATTACAACCTTTTTTCTTTTTCTCCTACATGTTCTACCTTTTTAGAAAATATGTATTACAATATATAAAAATAACTTAAAAATGGGTAACAATTCTGGATAAATATATATTTAAATATATATTTAAATATATATTTGAGAGTTTTAATAGTAATATTTACATAAAAGTCTTAGGAAATACGTTAAAAAGTTCGGTAGAGAAATTCGCTTTGCATCATTTTCCTTTTTATCTTTTTGTTTTGTTTTGTTTTCATTTGTATTTTTTTTTTTGTTATTTGTTTTTCTTTTCTAAATGTCTCAGTTCCATAATTATCTCACATAATACACAATTTGTATTTCATTGTTCCTAATTATATATAATTTGAAACACTACGCTCATTATTGAATTTTAGTATTAAGTAAGCTCCTAAATGGATATTAAAAGGCTAGAGAAGAGTTAAACTTGATGATTTTTTTTCTCATCTGCACATTATATCTACCTCATTGACTACCCTGTGTGTCTGTTAATGAACTACATGGTGTTTTAGCAGACCCTGAGGCTGGAGCTGGAAGGAGTAACAGTTTCATGAATAAATGTTATTAAAATCATTACATAACATGCTATCCTGCCACGACATTAATCTGGTTGGGAATACAGTAACGATATGTTGGAAAGGAAACCAAGCATCTCAGAAAACATTGTAAAAAAAGAAACTTGAACAAGAGAGCTGTTGACAGAAAATTGATATATTATTTTGCCACCCATCTTAAAAATTTGGACTGACGTTTATATTTCCTGAATAAAGAACAGCAACAAAATAAGCTAGATAAAAACAACAAGCAATTGGATAGTTGTATGTTTTATTATTTCCTTGTTTCAGTATCTCAACTATACCTTGGAATTTAAAATACATTTTAAGAGACTGAAGCCTGAAAGCATTAAGGTGCTATAAAACCAGTTTTTTATTATCACTATTATGAATGCTAGATCTGACACCAAAAAGCTCTCTTCAGTGAATGTGGTATTAGTTGGAGTTTTCTGTAATTTAATTTTCACTGTAGCTCCAACATGTGTGTAGTACTAGATCTCATCACTTGGCTATCTTACACCTCAGGGCCCTCAGCCAGTTTACAGACAATATGCCTCGAACCACTGTTTTGATGTGCAGGGTGTGATGGTGCTAGATGTCTATCTCCAAAAAACTCTGAAGGTCACAGACACAGCGTGTTGCTTTTATCCTCCTTTTTGAGAGCTCATGCCAGGAAACTCTACTCTCCTGCTATGTGACCTATCTGTTATATGATTCTAAACCACAGCTATGTCAGGATGGCCAAACACTGATAAGTCTCTTGACGTTGCAAACAGATTGCACTCTGTCCTTCCAGGGACTGTGTTATAGGTGTATCTGTTGGATGATGGATGACAAATGGAGAAAATCAACACTCTGACTTGGATTGTCTGCATTTACTTGCTCAGCTGTTAATTTGCTGTTAAATAAGGGAAAGCATCTTGCAGTTTTTCACAGAATAGTTGAGCCTTATTGAAGGCCACAGTTGAATAGCTGATATAAGGAATTACTTAATAATCAGAAAAATTTGGCTGGCTGTTTGGAGTAAAATTTGTATCAGTGTCTGGAATGGGATTTAGCTCTATAGCTCTGCAAGGCATTTATTTTGTTATCTTTGCAGTCAGTGCAGGAAAACATGCATTTCTACGGTGTATTTTGATATTTACTGCTGGCTAAATACATCATTTTTTATTTATTTTGCCAGGAAATGGCAACTAGAGCAGCATTCAGTTATTTAAATATAAGTGCTTAGTACACCTTATTTATAAGATATTCTTTATAAGATATAACATCAGATTTGGTTTACAAAGTGCATTTCCTTATAAAAAGAAATACATCCTTGCAAAGTTGGTGCAGGATAATGTGTTGAATGCAAAAGTGGATTCTCCACAGTGCCTGTGATGTTCTTATACACCTATATTTAGCAACTGAAACATGTGTCATGGTTTTATGATTTTTGGTCATCAGTATTCCACACCATAACA
>NW_024962262.1:79553440-79665064 GCF_019238085.1 Lagopus leucura
TTGTTTTTTTCCTACTGTCAAGAGTTGCCCTTTTTCCCTTCTATGATTAGGCTTCTAAAACAACATGATATAAAAATGGCTTCACTGACTAACAGAAAGCAAAAGCTAAAAGCATCACAAAGAGTGAGATATTCTTTTCCTGTGATTGTGTGCACATCCATAAATTACAGCATCTCCTCTCATATTTTATTAAGTTTATGATGCCTTTTAAACAATAATTTAATCAGACTACAATGCTCCAAAATTTTAAAGAAGCAATTTCTTGATATTCTCATGTTTAAAGCTGATGATAACTCTCTTTATAAGTGAATTACCATTGGAAAATGACCAACAGTATCTGAGCTGAATCCATTAATTCATAGTTGATTTTCAAAAGCAAGTCTGTCATTAACTGTTTTGTCCTCCATCCCTTCTCCTAAAAATTTGCTACATTCTTTGTCAAACATAAAGTACAACAACCTGCACATTTTCCGTGAAGCTGCTGAGGAATTTTTTTGCTAACAGCTTTCATCATGAAAGTTCAACAAAACATGAAAAATTCCCTGAGAGCTTCAACTAAATTTTGAACAACACTGCTATCCTAGATATGGAATTTTCATTTTTAAAGGAGAGACAGATTTCAGAACTGTATATGGCTTTCCAATCCACCTCTGTGATTGTTTGTTGACTGTAACAGGAAATGAAATGGCTTTGGATAAATGCCAGAGGGAGGGAAAAAAAAAAAAAAAGGAGTGGAAGGGGAGAAAAATTAGCAATTTTCTGGGGAAAAATATAAGGAGATAATAGAAGAGAGGCAGTAACTGAGTTAAGTAATAAACTAAGTGTTGTAAATTCCACGGCAGGAATTTATAAATCTTTTCAGTGTTACAGTAGGTGGTTTCAGAACAGAATTTGCACT
The DNA here is from genome assembly GCF_019238085.1 of Lagopus leucura. Taxonomy (NCBI): domain Eukaryota; kingdom Metazoa; phylum Chordata; class Aves; order Galliformes; family Phasianidae; genus Lagopus; species Lagopus leucura. Next base: position 79,554,339 of record NW_024962262.1, read on the forward strand.
TGTAAATGATCAATATCAATTAGGTGATACGATTTATATAAGCAGCTTTATGTATTTATTCACTGATAGAGTACTGTTGTTCAGTACTCAGTGAAACAATCTCTGCTTTGTTTTCAGCTTTGATGAAATCCTGGCCCCTCTGAAATTGGCAGGGCCATGCATGAAATGATAAAATTTCTAACAGCAGCCAGGATGGTTCCAGAACAAAAAAAAAGGAGGATAACTGAGTCAAGTAGAGTAATGCTGTGCTTGCAATAAGTCCTGTTGATAGGTGAACCTATTTCAAACAGCTGTGCTAAAGCAGCTATTCTGCCCTAGGACATGAGGTAATATTTCTAAATGGCCCTACACAGACATACCATCTGAGGTGAAAATCAGCATGCTCCATTGTCCACAACCTTAGGTTTATTGGTGTCTGCTAAGGCTTTGCCATTCTCAGTGATGTCCTCCTGTTGCAGAGAACACAGAACAAATTCTGAGAAAAATGTGTCCCTTGGAATCAGGAGTCCCAGTGCAGTGGCATGTATTAAAGCTTATCTGATGCTTCTTGGAACTCTCTCAGGTTATTCTCTACCTCCAGGGAACATTAACATCTTTTCCCTTTTTATAGTACATTTGGCTGATGTCTGTAGAGAAAAGGACTTCACTAACTTAGTAGACTCCTGTGTAGTGGGGTCTCTTTATCTACATTAAAGCAATCACCTTTCATAAAATAAAGTACCTTACGCAGTAGGTAGCAAACCTGCTGATACAGGAGGCTATGGAGGAAGTTAAAGCAGCAGGGTCAGAAATAGCTTGGGCTAATTCAGAGGCAGTAGCTTGATACTATTACCTGTGGAAACTGCCTTGCTAGGGACATGTGCTTGCTAACAATCTTAACTCTATATTGCAGACATGGAGGAGTATGAGGGGGAAAAAAAAAAAGCCAGATTATTGTAATCTCCTGAAGTAACCTCATCTCCTACTGCTCTCAGAGAGAGGATGCGCTTGATGATGGACAAGCAGTCTGCCCTAGGACTTTGCTTGTGTCCATATTTATTTTCTCATTTCAGAGACGATAAAAAGCAAACCAAAACAAGAAGAGCTTATTACTTCTGTGATCAGTCTGTTCTATTTTCAGTCCATATATAATGTGTGGATTATATACAAGCTCTTCTCTTTTCCTAAGATCATCAACATTTGATTTCTCATTCAAAGAAAAGTATCAAAATCTAAATCCCAAAATACACTCCACCCTTAGAATGTCTTATCAGAGCAGTATATTAAATTTGCATAGCAGCGGTTAAACATTTCCTCTTATATTAATTCTTTACTCCCTTTGCAAAATAAATTGTCACAAATGTACAACAGGGCCTTTATTGTGTAGTTGGATAATTTGACAGCAGTTCCACTGTATGTTTATTTACTTTAGGGAAACTGAATAACCATAAGGATTATCACTAATAGAGGACAATCTGATACTGAGGACTGCAAGATGTTTTTTATTTTTACTGGGGAAGATAATGTAGTGATTTGGTTTTAGTTGTAAATAATTAGATGCTTTTGAAAATGAAAGAAGGTATTACAGGTACTGTGTTGTACTGACTATTCTTCCTAATACACAAAGCAGCAGGAACAGTACTCTTGCTAGTAGCAAGAATCCACTCCAATTCACAACATTTTCTATATTTATATTAATATATAACGTGTTTATAATTTATAATATATCTGCATTACTTAGTCCTTCTTACACACATACATTTTAACCCAGAGGCTGATTATTATTCAGTTTTACTTAAATATCAGCAGGTTTTTTTCTTCTTTAAATAAAAAAAATTGAAAATTTCAATAGCACTGTAAATATGTAATGCAGAACACTACTGAATATCAAGAATAGTTTACTACACAGTTATATATGTTATGTAAAAATAATTAATAAATATCATAAGATGATATTCATTTAATATATTAATTATAAGTTATTCATATTAAGTGCTTATGATGTTCATATGCTAACGGTAATTTAAACATAATGCTATGCTCCTACTTATGTGTTTAGCAAAACAATTTGCTAATTTGTTTTCAAGTGTTCCATTTACTGAAAGCAATATTCACACTGTAAACATTTTTTATTAGCTAGATTCTTGAAAGGATTTACACAAGAAAGCCCAGTTTGAAATTATTGCTAAATATGTTCAGCATTATTTCCATGTGTATTTGTATTTGTGACCTCATTGAAAGGGATGTACTTTTTCAGCTAAAGAAGGAAAAAAGGCTCCAACTAATCAATGTTATCAGATTTCTTTTGTAATATATGAACATTTTCGGTATGTTCTTTCTTAAGTTAAATATGGTTAGCAATTATTAATGAACTACTCTTGTTAGAATACGAACATCATCCTACAGCTTGGCTTAATATAGCTGGATTACATTAAATTCTTGCCAAAGACTTATTTCAGGAAAAGCATCAGCATAAGATTTTCTTCAAGAGTAGCTGCTGTGCATTAATAAATATATGCATGCATTCACTTCATTTTCATTTTTTATGACTAAATAAGCTGAAGTGTGTGAATGTGATGTTGGCAACCATGAGCAATTTAGGTTCTCTGACAAAATTAGCCTATTTCAAAGCCAGAGGGGGAAAAAAAAAAAAAAAAAAAAAAAAAAGAAAAAGAAAAAAAAAAAATCTCAAATCTGTTTGAAATGCCAAAACATTTATGAGGAAGTGCCATCTTTAGAATGGTCTGTAATTTCATGTAGATAAAATCTTTCCCTGAAATGTAAAATTGAACATTTGCTGTAGCATTGACAAGAGAAAATAAAAAATCACTGAACATAATTGTCTTTGACAAAAAGCTAAAATGGCTTCCCAGGCCAGCAATTCTAACACAAAGAAAAGGTACTCCTCAACAAACAAACAAACAATAACTACAAAAACAGAGCAAGTGGTTGTACAGAGACAACTCACACTGATTATTCTAACTGATAAAACCTTATTAATGATATCATCAAGTGCTCTTGTCTTGAAAGACTATCTTCATATTTTAAATATACAAATTAGGGCAAAAAAAGTTTATCTGTAATACGTAAATGTTGAATCAGTAGAAAATGAGCAGATAAGATGAAGAACAATTAACAAATAAACAAATTGCTTGTTAATATGAGACAAAGAGACTGATTCTTTTCACAGAAGCAGTCAGTTTTCCTCTGCAGTACAACATCTTAGTTATTCTCAGCGATGACTGCAATAATTATTCCATACCATCTGCAAGTCATTCTCTTTGACTAATAGATTGAGACATTAGATGCTGTCAAAAGAGGCAGAACAACTTCCGATTTTTTGATAGCTGATTGATCTTTCATGTTGACCAATAGAACAATTCTGAACAACTTAAAAATAATAGTGTAGTAGAGTAGAGTTTACACTGCTGTGAGAAAACCACATTTTACTTGCTATGAAAGAAAGTATTGCTGTATCTCTTTCTTAAGGTATTATTTTGCTCTTTGAGGTAAAAAAAAAATATCAGGCCTTATTATTCCACGGTGGAGAAGAATGAGGAAACTTTCACTGTATTGTATAACTTGAAACAAACATACATGATTTGGAATAAATAAATTCAGAGCAGTTCTACTGTCATTATCACACAGACGATAGGACTAGAATGGTAATGCCTCCTGGCCATTTTAATCTTTGAATCTTTAGGAATTCCAGTGTACCAGAGAGTAATGTAGCCTAACACAAGAAACACCCACATAAACTTAACTTTCTTTTTCTAAGCCACTCAAGAAATCATTTGTGGAAGTAATTCTCTAGTTCTTTCATACTACAAACAATTCATCATATGCTCATGGCTCTTTGCCTTTTAGGCCTTCCACTTCCAAATTTTCAGCAAATTTCAGCAAATATGGTTCTTGATTATATTACTAATAAAGGCACAGATGCATTAAGACCTTGAAGTGAGAGCTGATTTAATATACATTCTGTTTCATACAGATGGCTGGGCTACTCAATTGTAGAGCAGTTATGCTCCCTTTTGAAATAAAAACAATACAGTTACTGGCACTATCTTTATTTTCATTGATCATGCCCACACCACGTCTTACTTTTTCAGGCTGTTTCTTAACACTTCTTCTCTTTATCTATGTTTGTAATTTTTCAAATCTTATCATTAATTGTAAGTTTGAACACAGGTGCATCTTCATAAAAGACACTCATAATGAAGATGGATAAAAGGCAATAATGAAAGAGTCCAGACCTTTTTTTTTTTTTTTTTTCTGTTATTCAGCTTGTTTAATTAACTAAAATCTTCTATAAAGCTCAAACAAGGGTCAGAATTTGACTACTGCAGTATTAATCAGGGATGCCATTACTCGAATAGTTGCAAAGTTTGAATGGTCTTTTGACCATGTGGCAGTACTGATGGTTTTAAGTCACGGAGTTATTAATTATGAAATGTGAGTCAGGTCCTCAGTTTATGGCAGAACTTTACTCTCTTGAGTGTAAAATAAGAGAAAAAGTATTTGAAAGATTGCCATACAGCATGCATTCAGTAGATTATTTTGTTCCTGGTACAGAAATGTTACTTCAGTATTTGCTGTGGTTCTTAGAAAAAAAAAAAATCCTTTTGAATTTTTAATAACTAAGCTTTGAAAACACGTAGGCTAAATAATTTTGTCTCTCCTAGTATCATGAGATGCTAAACAAGTAAAATGTACTATTTTTTCTTAATTTCTTTTTTTTTTAATGTTGGCAATTAAGAAATCTGCCTGAAAACTGTTATTGTATGTGAACTGCTCAATAGGATCAAAACCCAAATTATCAGGAAAGATAACTTCAGTGAAAGCCTGATAGGTGTTGGAAAGTTTGGGTCTTTCAGCATGTTTTGATGACATTACTTTTGCCCTCATAACTTCTTGTGAGACTTTTAATTTTGGGTGGTGTCATAGGGACAATATGATTGTACAACAGATTTTTGTGGTTGGCTGATTATTTCTGTATGTTTTTCTAGCTTGTTGCAGATGGGCCAAATGATTAACTACAGTGATTACAGACACTAACATGTAGTTAAACACATTATTCCTTCTGTTAGCTGCAGCATCACATATCTGATGCTTATTTATCCTATCAAACTTGGAGAAACAGAATATTTCATTATTTTCCTGCATCTGATGTACCATAAGCCCTTCATCTCCACAGATAAGCTGTAAGTGGGAGTCAGCTATAATTCAAAGTTTAAAAAATATCTGTTTTTGGCAGCTGCATATTTTTTAACTCACTTTCTTGCTTTTGCATGATCTTCTCAGTGATGATCAAAGTCAGAAAGACTCCAGGATTTCCTGTTTTTTTCACCAAACCAACACTTACAGTAATACTCCCTGAGTGAACACATATATGTCAAAGAGTGTCTAGTACCATTCACCACCCTTCATATGTTGTGTGAGATTCCTGCATAAAAATGATCCAAAGGGTGGAACACTCCTCCTTCAAGGTGCAAGTTGAGAGAAGTGGGATACTCAGCCTCAAGAGAAGACTCTGAGGAGATCTGATATTAGCCTTTCAGTATGTTAATGAGGGTTATAAAAAAGACCCTTTTGCAGGGCCTGTGGTGATAGGACAAGTGGAAATAGTTTAAACTAAAGAAGGAAGATTTAAGTTGCATTTAAAAAAAAAAAAAAAAAGAAAAAATCCAGTAAGGGTGGTCAGGCACTGGAACGGGTTGTCCAGAGAAGTGGTGGACGCCCTGTCTCTGAAGACTTTCAATGTTAGGCTGGAGAGAGCTCTGAGCAACCTGATATAGCTCTATGGGTTCCTGTTCATTGCAGGGGAGTTGGACTGGATGACCTTTAAAGGTCCCTTCAAATTCAAAAGAGATTTTAAGATATGTTAGCACCAAAAGGGGAAACAATTCTGATGTCTTAACCTTCATTTCTTAAATGTTGCTGAGCAGAATTCTGCTGAATTAACACTCATATAATATAGATCAGAAGCACTGTTAAACAGAACAACAGGTTTCAATTAAGTTAATCCTTCTCACTACAGGAACCTTGGGGATAAACGTATTCTGTTCATCACTACACTGTTTTCTGTTTATTATGCTTATTATCTTCTTTTTAAAAATGCAGCAAATATGTTTATCAGAATTATTTTCCAAATAATTGCTACCTTATTAGCTTAATGTATTGCTGATATTTTATGTTCAAAATCATATGGGGAAAACTATATTACTTTATACAGAAAGTCTTGCTGAAAGTACATTTTCTCATATATCCCAGATGCTGCAAAGATATCCTTTTTAACTATCATCTTTAATATTGAAAGTCAGCTTGATGCATAAATATCCTACAATTTCATCTATCTACAGTGATTAAAAATTTATAAAATTACTGTGTCTTTCTTGATTGATTATCTGTGACATTAAATCACTTTGATATTTTCCCTAAGTATATATTGCTTCTGATATAGAACATTTCATAAATGTTTTCAGCATCTTCTATTATACAAAAATTTTGGAAACAGTTGCATTTAACAGCTATTAAACCCACGTGTTGTAAAACCTGAGCCAAATTTCTTCAGGAAGATCTTAACTGTCCTTTCTGTTCTTAGAGCAGCAGAAGGTACAGAATATGGGGGAAGATTTCACAGTGTGCCCTGCAGAGGCTGAGCTCCCCAATCCTTTGCAGCAACTTGCACTGTGGGTATCAGAAATCATGGCTTTATGTGTCTATGAATACAATACTTAGGGGGCCATCTGTTACTCACAGGATAACAACTTAGGATTGTTAGATACAGGAAAGAATTGTGAACTTATAATTTCCTGTAGTTAGATTTTTTTTTTTCTCTCATACTTTTCCCTGTTTCCTATATCATATAAATTCTATCAGCTTGTTTTGTTGTTCTTTTTTTTTTATTTATTCACATAGAAGTAAACTACTGAGGAAAATTGAATGAGAAGTAGACTTTCTAATTGACACTGTAGAGTACTTCTGTTTTTCACACCTGCAGTCTGCTCACATGGAAACTCACATTCATGAGTTGTATCAGTGTTCATTATTTATAAAACTCCCGACACAAGTTCATTCTTCCGTAAAACTGTGTGGCACTTACTATGCATTTCATATGTCTGAAGTAACCACAGATGGGATCCTATTGGTTCTGCCTTGAGAGGAAGATAGCTCATATGAAGGATTTTAGCGTGAAACCCATTCAAATAAACTAGGAGCTTTCTTGTGCTTTTATCTAAAAACTGACGGCTTTAACATTGCATACATCCAAAAATTTTATATTTGCTGTCAGAAATATAACAATAACAAAGCAAGTATTTGCAGTGGTATGTGCTGGAGAATACAACTGTTTCTCCCTGCTCTATAGATAATCTTACATTTTTCTTCCATGAGAGACCATTGCCTCTTTCCTCATGAAAGCACAGTATATCATAAAGCATGAACATCTGTCCAGGGAAAACTTGCATGATATTCACTTCCTGAGCCTAAACCTTTGAGAATCATTTGTGTTTTATTAAGTGTCTATCATACATGGAGTGCAAAGTTGTTATGCAGCACATTGCAGGAGAAATCTGGGAAAAGGCAAAAAAAAAAAAAAAAAAGAAAACAAAGAGTGGTCTCTCACCAGTGCTTCTGCTCTAACTGTATTTTAACCGAATAGTGGATCCTAGCGAGCTGTCAGTGTGGCACCTTTCATGAGCACAACTATAAATACACTTTAAAGAAATTGGTCATAAATCATGTTTTGTCACTGGAGAACATAAAGGAAAATTATAGTTTTTCCACTGACAAAAACAGAAAAAAAATCATGCCTCTAAAGTCACCTCTACTCTTATTTTCTATTCTAATCTAGTATGCTTTTCATTTTGCAGCTGAGAGATTGATTCAGTTAGGCATTAGTTTTCTTGGCTGGCTTCATATCAAAGAGTTTAAGTATTTTCAGCCAAAGAATGGATTCTTTGTCTGAGCAATCAAGGGTTGTAAAGGGGACTGCAGTGCCTGCAAGAAGGGAGGGTAGCAAACTCACTCCTAACAAGCAGAACTTGGACACACAAAACATTTGCTTTTAGATGGCACAAAACCAAGAAGTAATGACCTTTTTAATAACTCTTTTCTCCCATATTGAGCTAATCTGATTTTGACATGAAAAAAGACCACCCTACTACAGCCTTGCAGCTTAACAGACATCTTCTGCACAGTGGGATGATGTTTCTCCCCTCTGCAGTAATATCTTTCTATTGCATGAAGAAAGAGCAGTAGTGGTTGTAGAACTTTGTACAGGTATACCAAGATGTACAATTGCTAGCACTTATGATTAGCACCAAAACATGAATTGAAAGAATGAATTAAGTTTCTTTTACCAGATCTATTAATTATTTCAAATGTTCGGATCCAAGGATATGCTTCCAAGTCCTTAGAGAGAGAACATTCAGGTAACATTCAGTTTCACAATTTGATCCCAAACCCTAGTTTTCTGAGAAGGAAAACAGATATGCAGGCTGAACAAGGAAGGACAGTAGCTTTAAGACCCAAACCTAGATGATGAAGGATGAAGGATCCTTTTCATTTGGCATGCCTGAGAATGTCAATGTGAATACAAGTGAATGTAAGATACAAGTAGTCTAAGATGGAAATCCTTTTTTCATTAACACATTCTACATCACAGTAGAGGAAGAATAAAAGGAATATGCAGTCTAGAACACTACACAAATAGCTGATTGAAAACAAGTCTTGAACACGAATAGGTCTTCAGAAACAAAAATAAGACTTGTGAAATTCATGTGTCACTGAGGCATCAAAGATGTCACAACACAGAGAAACGAGTGAATGCTTATAAAATCCTGAAAAGAATTCAGAGATGAGATGCCAAGTCTGAGGGTTTAGAACACATCTAGAATGAAAGTAAAATTAAAATTAAAATAAAACAGTTTTGAAAAGATAAACTGTTATTAGTAAATACAGTGTAAATCTGGAATTATTTAACAATTCTTTTTTTTTTTTTTAAAGCCACAAATATCACCAACGTGACAGACTAGTGCATTTCACCCACCCTACATCCAGTTCCCATTAGTTAGTACAGAGACTCCTTTGATTTCAGTAGTGTTTGGATGAGGTTTTTCTACTGACCAAACCTTTCCTTTAGCTTGCAAGAGGGAGATTCACCGAAAAGCTGGATTTGCTCTGTTATTGCCATAACAGCAATATTGATGTAAGAGAAAAGAGGTGTGGCAATAACCGAACAATGGTAGAAAGTCTAAGGCGTGTCTAATGCTTGCAACTTGATCACCAACCTTATCTAGAACACATAAAGATAGTTTCAAGATTTGCCAATACTGCTTTAAAAAGTAAAAGATTCAATGAAGACTTGAAAGAAAGAAGGGAATTAATTAAATGAGAAGAAATTGAATTTGAGAGAATCTGGCAATATTCTATTAAAAAAAGAACAAACATGGTAATATAATATTTTTAATGAATTTTACTTATTTGTGTTGGCATTTCTTTCTCCCAATATGTTTCTTTGAATGTATAGATCTAGCAACTGTTTTTGCAGTCATGTTATCTTTTGCATATGGAGAATATATATATAAAAAAACCACTTCTCACTTCTCCATTGTGTGCCTGTGGGTATGCACTTCCGGGATTTGTGTATCAGTAATGGGCAGAATTTGAAAAGCACAGTTTGAATTTTAACTTAAAATAAAAGTTATTTTTAAACAATGTTGTTAAATCTATTTTGAAAAATAAACGTGTTCTTATTTAAGCAAGGTGGTTTATGTATTAATTTCCTAAGTTGCTTTCTCTGTAATACTTTGATTTATTTCCGATTCATACAAATGATTCATTACTGGTAGGTTTGACACCTAGAATAATTAAAATGGTTCATTACTACTCAATGAAACACTTAGATTTGTTAGAAGGAATGCAACCTTATTAAGAATTCATCTCAATTCATTTCCTTTAGGATTACAGAAAGTCACAGTCATTTAAAAAAATCATTTTAAACTGTGTCTCAGACATACTGTCACATCCCTTCATGCAGTGTAGCTTGCAGATCCCAGTGGTTAACAGGCAAACCTGACAAACACTTAGAAGGGAAAATGGAACATGTCCAGAAGGGCTATTCTCTGCACTCACAGGTACAGGACTTGCACTGCTTCTCCCATTGGATTTCCAGGCAAGGGCTCTGCTGTAGCTGGCCTTCTACTGCAATGTCAAGCACAAATATCCCATTTATTTTCTGTATAGTTCATAGGACACTTCATGATTTGCAGTAAAAGGCAATGTGTCATCTGTACACATGGCAGCAAAATTATAACTCCTGCAGCTGAGGAAACTGCATCAAGAATTTCTGATATGGAAAGTCAGTAAAGGTGAGATCAGGTATGTTCACTTTGCAGTTGAGAGCCTAGTGACTTGCAGCCTTCTGGATAGAATGGTTCAATTGGAAAGGATCTTTGAAGATCATCTAGTCCAACCTCTTGATTACTAACCAAAAGTTAATGCACATTAATGAGGGCATTATGCAAATACTTCATGAATACTGAAAGGTATGCAGCATCAGCTACCACTGCAGAAAGCCTGTTCCAGTATTTGACTTCCACCATAATAAAGACAATATTCCTAAGGTGCAGTCTGAAGCCTTTTCTTGACACAAAACCTCCCTTTGAGGATGTAATACCCCATAAAATCTTTTGAAAAGTAGCATCCAGACAAAGAAGCAAAACAAACTTAGATTTTTACCTTTCTTCTTCCAAATACATTTATAACTTTAATGTTTCAGAAAAAGTTTTCATCACTGATTTAATGACTTCAAGTCATTTTTCTTCCTCTGAATTCCCACGTGCTTTCTTTGAAGAAATATATTTTTCAGTGAAGTAAAACTGTAGGTATGACTGTATAATTCAGAAACATCACCAACTAAGCATGACACTGGGAATGAATCTCTTAAATAAATAGAATTAATTTTATTTGTTCTCATAGCTCTGACATTGCACAAAAATAAATTAAAGTATAACATGCAAAGAGGATGTTTCCAATTTGTCTCAGGGAATATACCTGTCAGGGACATCAACACAGAAGGATTTATGATTCATGATGATACCAACAAAGCAAGATCACAGAAAATTAGTCTTTCACATTTTAAATTAATTGACCTCAACATGAGCATTTTCCCTTGCATTATACATACCCAGCAATTTTAAGCAATTTTCTCTTTCATTGTATATCAGTAGTAGCTTCACAAAAAGTACTACTTGGAATCAAGAATCAGAATTTTCAGCCAGTATGTCTTAGATCTGATTTCAGTGTGTGCTTTAGTTTTTGGGGTCTGGGGAACTACACACAAGTTACCCAGAGAAGCAGGTCATCAGACTAGAAGAGAAGCTTGATAAAATTTGATACAATGACATGACACTGGTCAGTAGTCTAACGTCATTACACCAGGTACATGAAATCTGGACATAAAGGAGTAGATAAAGAGGAATCTTGAAAATAAAGGGAAACCTTTGAAGAAAGGAAGACTATACAGCACAGTCTTCTTAAGAGTGAATTGCTAAAGAAATATATAACAGAAATCATTATTCTATGCATTTGTTGAATGAACTGAGTCTGTGTTTACAGGGAAGATGCAACAAGCTCAGAAAGAACTGTCATGCTCCACTTGCAAGGCATAATCTTGTAGATCTTTGGATTTTAGTGATAACCTACAGTAGGAGTGTCCAATCTTTTGGCTTTCCTGATCTGCATTTAGTGAATAGAAATTGTGTCTTGGGCCACATATACATAGTTTGCTCTGAAAGTAATGTCACCTATTTATTTCCATGAAAATGGCAACAGATACAAAGAACACAATAACACTATTTGGTAGAGCAAATTCGCAACTACAAAACTATTTTTCAACATAATCCATTAGTTATGCATTTTCACCAGCAATGAACAAGAGCCTGCATGCCACGCTTATAACAATCTAACCCATTGTCATCACTGCTGGAACACATGACCCACCACCTCACTGTGCTCACGTTTACAGTTCAGTCTCACAATTAAGAAAGCATTGGTGAATGCCAATGTGTTCAATTTTTTCTGCGTGACACATACAGTGCGTGACAAATACAGTGACACACCTTTGCTTCATGTCAGACACCAAAATGTCAAACTGCCCCTCTGCTGCCATCTGTCTCACAGCAACAAAATTTAATGGAATGTTGGCAGGAAGGTTCAACCTCTACTACTGTGCCACCAACATCCGCCTCTGACACTATGGGTCAACATAATAAAACAGGAGGCATTACTTTCAGAGCAGCCCTCACAGTATATAGAGTATTCTTAATATATAAGTAACAAAGCATTTTAATTTAAAATATTTCATTAAAAATTAAAAAAAAAAAAAAGAGAGAGAGAAGAAGAAAACCATAAAAATACTGGGTTATTTGACTTTGGTTTTGTGAAACTAACACACAAATCTGGTTTGATGGCAGTGGTTGAAATTCTTAGTGAGGTCTCAAGGTGTTCATCTGAAATTTTTGATGAAATTTTACTCTTCTTGTACTTCATCCTTGACAATAATTGTTCAAAATGTGCATATTGCCAAAAAGCAATGATGTGAATAAGGTGTGATGGTGAAGTGAAGGATATTTTTCTCTGATAAGGATTATGAAAGTCCAGTAAAGAGACAGGATCAGATTTTTGAGCTGAATATCTGATTGCAACTCTATAAATTCCATTTGAAAATTTGCAGCTCATGTATTTATATTAACTGACAATGGTCTCGCAAATGTAGATTGATGATATATATATTTTTTGCAATCTTAAAACTCCCAAGCTGTGGGGTGCAATCAACACATCCAAGGGACAGGTTGTCATCCAAGAAGACCTAGACAGGCTCAAGCAGTAGGCCCAGAAGAATCTCATGAGATTTCACAAATCCTATTGCAAGATCTTGCACTTCGGTCGAGGCAACCCCAATACCAATCCAAGCTGGGGGATAAAAAGCTTGAGCACAGTCTTGCTGGGAAGGACTTTGAGGTACTGATGGATGGGAAGCTGGATTTGAGCCAGCAATGTGCCCTCACAGCCCAGAAAGCCAACTGCATCCTGAGCTGCATCAAAAGAATCTTGGCCTGCAGGTCAAGGAAAGTGATTCTGCCCTTCCACTCTGAGCTGGTGAGATATAGACCTGTTGGAGCACATCTAGGGGAGGGTCACAAAAATGATCCAAGGATGGAACACCTTCCCTGCAAGGACAACCTGAAAGAGCTGGGGCTGCTTTGCCAGGAGAGGAGAAGGCTCCAGGAGAGAACTGATAGTGGCCTTTCTCTATCTAAAGGGGGATTGTAAGAAAGAAGGGAACAGACTTTTCAGCAGGATCTCTGGTAACAGCACAAGGGGAAACGGTTTCAAACTAAAGGAGGGAAAATTTAGATTATATATAAGGAAAAAAAATCTTTTACCATGTAGATGGTGAGGCACTGGAACAGGTTGTTCAGAGAAGTGTGGATGCCCTGACTCTGGAGACTTCCAAGGTCAGGCTGGAGGGGGTTCTGAGGTGCCTGACTGAGCTGTGGATGTCCCTGTTCATTGCAAGGGAATTGGACTATGTGACCTTAAAGGCCCCTTCCAACTCTAAACATTCTTTGATTCTATTTTTCAAATGCAGTGGAAAGCACGGCTGTGTATTCTTCATTGTTCAGAGCCCTGTGTTTAGCCAGTGTATCAACGTGCATACAATTATTTGCTATCACTTGAGTCAGCACTGCACAGCACTGCCCTCCCTGTGCCCCAGTTTCAGTTGACACAGTGTTAACCACGCACTGTCGCTTTGAGTCTTTCGGATCGATGGGCGCGTCCTCATGGTGGCTCCACCTGGAAGAGCCACCGCCTCTATGGCGCAAAGAGGGGATGGGCTGCACTGTGAGCCAGGTATGCCTGACCTACAGCATGCCTGCTTCATTTTGCTCTAGGAAATAAGAAGTCTGGCAAAACAGTATGCTTTATGAGACTGACTTGTACGTTATTAGATAGCTGAACAGAAACACTGCGTTTTTAGCACCTGCACTTATATGCATTTAAAAAACTAAAAAAAAAAAAAATCAAGAAGGAAGTCCACTGCATTTGAGTGGCTTTGTAAACCCCCAGAAAATAGCTCAGGTCGCAAATATCTAAAAGCTTATAGGCAGATAGACATGCAAGCCACAGTGCCAGCTTTCCTACTGTCAGGTGGGGAAAAAAAAAAAACAGCACATTAATTAGCTACTTTTACTTCTAGCATGATATCTTGTTACTGAAAATAATGCACATTCCCACACACTTGCCAAGAGGGACTAAGCAATCTACCTCCCCACCTGCACCTACTGTGGAAACCAGTTTTATAATTCTAATGTACTCTGACACTTCCGAAAGCCCTGGGAAAGCAGAGCTACCCTCCTCCAGTAATCCAGCCTGTTAGCAGGTGCTGCAAATCCAGAGGCAGATGTTAATTGATTCACACTGACGGCTTTGGCAGGTTCAGCTCGTTAGCCTCCCCTGAATGTAGCTGCAGTTGAGAATGTCTCCTTGTAGAGGAATTGAGGGGTTGTGTTGTCCTGGTGTGCTAATAAGACTTTGCCCTGGGAGGGAGATAGGAATGTGTCTGCTGTCTCTTTGCAGCTTTAGTGTGCAGTGTGACTGAAGAAAGACCAAAGCATGCAGATATGAAAACAAAAACAGAGTCCTGGGTGACTTTGTGATTATCGTTCTATCTGTAAGGAACTACATTTTGTTTGGTAGTACTACTTTTGGTTTATCCTTCAAAGTGAAGGCATTTTGAATGAGAACTATGCGTAACTATTAAATGTAGAGATTATTACTGACTCTGTCCTCTAGGAGCCCTTGTAATGAAAAGGGTTTAAAAGTATGTGCTTACCTTTGCATCAGTGGAATTAAGTCTCTGCCTATTGCTTCTCCGTAGACACTGTCACAATAAAGTAAATAGTGGGGAAAAGGAGGTAAAGAATCTTCTCCTGTGAGAAGCTAAATATCTTCATTGTAGCTGAAAAGGAGGATTCCTTCTGTGATTGAATCTAAGTTAAGAAATGATACTGTATTTTTTCCTGAAAGGAAAGCAAAAATGAAAAAGAAATCTTATGTGTGTCCTTACAGGAAAGTGAAAATAATGGTAGGCTTCTTTTCATGTCAATCCTAAAATGCCCATGGTATGAAAAGGCTTCTGTTTTATCTTAGACAAAATATGACTTGAAACTTTTCTATTAAAATGATTGAGGTAAAAAAAAAAAAAAAGATTCAGGTTTCATGGTTCTTTGTTTTGGTTTATAAAACAGTTTTCTCATGGAGATGATAGAATATATATTTCCGAGTTTTTAAAGACAATTCATGAAATTTCTAAGCTTACAAACTAATGTTTCCACAGCGCACTACCATTCTCACCACATACCCTCTCCTACATCTAAGGGAAAAAACTGCCTAAAAATAGGTAGGACTATTTCTGTAAGCAAAGATGTTCTCAGATGAGAGCCCTCAAAGCTAGCAAAGGTGCAGTTATTGACTCTCATGAAGACAAAATTACTGTGAGAAAGAAATGTTACTTTTAAGAAATAACTTGAAAGCCCTTGTTTCATTTATAGTCTTAGAAGAGTGAGAAAGCAGCTTTATTGATTACCTTTGAAGTGTAAGTATGCAAGAACCATGATTGATTTCATGTTACATAAATGTTGTATAAAGTAGGCACGTCTTTGGAGATTCAGACTCAAAGTTCAACAATAGAACGAAGTTTAACAATGGAAGTCTAAAGGAAAGCATTTATTTTTTTGTCCCAGTGTTGGAGCCCGCTTACTGGTCTTGCACCACTGTCTCCCACCTTAGCTCTTAAAAGACCAGTGTCAGTTGTGTTATGTACCTGCTTTTACTTTTTTTGCTTGAGCCCCTAGATTTCACGGTCATTTTTTAGTAGCTAAAAGATGTTCAGCTAACCGTTCTCTGCAAATCCATAGCAGCAAATGTTTTTTAGTCTTTGTAGCTGGGGGAGGGGAGCAAAAAGGCACGCTAGGCTGTTTAAGTGATCCTGTTGCATTGTTCACTAGAGATAAATTTTAATCCACTACAGAGAGGAAAAGGAGCATTTGTGTGATAGAGAAGATACTGGCATGGTGAGAAAGTAAGATAACTGTGGAAAAGCTGCCTGCAGGGCCTTTTGTGTTTCCAAGTCACTCAGAACTGGAGAAGCATTTGAAGTCTGTCCCCTAATTAATGCAACAGCATGTGATAATTTAGCCTCTGGGAAGCCTGGATTTTAATTCAATTTTATTTTTTTTGCATCTGACAACTGAACCAAGAGGATTTGCTTTTGATTTTCAGCATGAGGGATGGGGGAATAATTTGTGGAAGCACTGAATACTTGAACGTATTTCAGCCATCCGAGGTCAGAATTACCAAAGCAGCAGTTTCACCTGATGTGCTGTTTGTCTCATAAGATAAATGCAATTATGTGCTCTTTAAGGATCAAAACTCCCAGCAGTTAACAGAATGTTGGTGACATCCCAGCTTGGACTAAATGTCACTGAAAAGTCCATCATAATTTTGACTCACCTAAGCAGTGTTAAAACTAATACTTCAAAACCATCCTGCTTTTCTTAGTAGTTATTTGAATTAAAACATACCAAGTACATTCACAGAAACAACTTTAAAAAAATATATCATTTGCATCTTTATGTGATTGTTTAATGTACACTGAGCATGATATTTAATTAGAAGTCATGGTGTATCAGGAACAGGTTGTTGTTTCTAACAAATTTCTCCTCATCGCCTTCTACCTTCCAGTTTTGTTTCCCTTAGGGTGGTGATGACTTTGAATGCTTGAACCTGTGGACTGCTGGCAGCCAGCAGCCAAGCAAGCTCTGCTTCAGGCAGATGGTTCTCTCTACTTCTGTTTGCAACCTGCCTGGGTACTGTGCTTTGCCTACAAGCCACTTCATTATGCTGCAGGTAAAAAGGGATTTTGAAGGAGGAGAAATTGTACTTGGTGTTTAAAGACATGCAGTGAGGGACAGAACGTGTCAAGAAGTATTTGTCTCCTGCCACAACTTCATTAGATGGCTTTCACAGGAAGTAAAAGGTGGTCCTCATAGTGCCTGTGATAAATATTGCCCTGGGTAAACAGCAAAACTGGAAATAGTACTTTTTTTTTCTTTCTGTTGCTCCTCGTCTCCCTTATACTTCATGTTCTTTGTAGTCAGTACTCTGCATTGCCATTAACTTATTTAATGTTATGGGGCAGCATTAGTTGTGGAAGTAACTGACTTCTTGTTAACACTTCCAATCAGAAAATGATCTCCCACTAAGCTGATGCAAACAGTTACTGCTCACTGCTGCCAGTGCAATTGCTAAGATAGCAATGATATAAAGGTCAAATCTTGAAATGTTATTTTACATTGCTTAATACAAACTTTGTTGCACTATTTAGTAACCACTTCTCATGCACCTGACTATTGTTCAACAAATAAAGACAAAATTGGCGATCTAACATTCTGATAGTAGCTTTCAAGTGATTGTCGGCAACTCATTCTTGAGCATCACACATGAATGATTTGGTTGCCATGGTGATATCAGATTTATTTATGTCTAAAAGCTGACTTTTTTCCCCCTCAAATTCTTTAAGTGTTTGATTGAAAGACTGGCAACTACTTGAAAATGATCAGTGAACAATGAGCACCCGCTGCCAGCAATAGCATTCTATTTCTCACTAAAATATATTTAATGCATAGACGCAGGTAAACTTACATTTTTTTCCAAACTCCATAGAACTGTTTTTGTCTTTCACTTTTTTGTTGGATAAATAAGGATAAATAGCTTTAGCAACTTGGATGAGCAATGATGCTATCCCTTTCTTATTTTAGGAGTACTGATGGAATTGGTCATTCAGGTCATTCTGTAACGGTTGAAATAATCATTCAAATAAAAGAAAATATTTCTTTGCAGTGCATCACATGATTCTGTGGTTTACTTTTTCCCTTTGCTCAATGTCTCTTGTTCCAGACTCCCAGCTGTTAAAATAATTTCTCTAAGAACATCAGCTTTTGATAGTGTACTTTGCCCTACCTATTTGCACTCAGATTTCTCCCGTTCCCCAAATGCCTCTATTCTGGTGCCCAGCAGGACCATGATTATGCATCAGAAACATTTCTGATTTCAGCAAGTGAAAGAGACTAGATCAGTCCTGTCTAACCTCTCAGAAATATAAGTGGATTGTCATTATATGTTTCTAGATGATTCTTTCTCTCTTTCTGAAGATGACATCAGTCAATCATATATTGGGATATGCTGGATGTTAGGACTTCCTTTCTACTTTTCTTTCAGAGAATAATCAGGCTTGGTCACAATAATTCTGCTATCTTCGCACGAAAGATTTTTTTCTTCAAAGGTGGCTGAAGCTGCTGGGTTTATGTAAGTGTCTGGGTGACTTTTTCTTCTCCTTTGGTCTAGAGCTCATTCCTGGCTTATAAATTTTTGTTGGTTTCTGATCTTCTGTTATATGCTACTCTAGGCTCTGCTGAGTACTAGTTAGCAGTCAGAGGCAGATGCTTCTCAGCACACCTCACAGTTCTAATAGTCTGTGTGAGAGGTGGGGTTTTTTGTTTGTTTATTTGTTCGTTTGTTCTCTGGCTCAAACAGTACAAAGTTCAAGCTCAATTGTAAGCCCTGATCCTTTTCCCTCCACTGTGCTTCCTTGTAAATACTCATGTCTGTAGTTTAGGAGAATGTCTGTAGCGTATTCAGTTGGGTGGGAGGAAGCATTCACACACATTTGTCTACAAAAATATATCACTAATGTCATGAAACGCAAAGTAGTTGTGGTTACTGTATTTGTTGTTTGGAAAAAGAAATCTCACCAACCTATATGCTTGGTTTGATCCTACCAGTTTTAATGAAGTCACATAATGCAATTATTCTCTGCCTTTAGAGTTTTTTAACTATGATAGTAGCAACATAATTCAGATGACACGCTTTCATAAAACTGAGATATGGATAACTGCATGAAAGTACAAAATATTGATTATTCTTTTTTACTTAATTTCATAAAAGTTATAATCTCAGCATATACAAACTGCATTGGTATTTTGATAACATTCAAAAGAGGATAGCATCAATAGAATTCTCTTATCTGCCTAAGGTGACAGTATGATCTTTGAGATGGCCTTAACAGCACCCACGTGAGGCAGGGAAATATCCTCATTCCGGCTGAAGAGTAGGAGTAAGTTTTTTAAAAAATCTCCTCTTAAAACTATTAGGAAACCAGGTAAGGACCTTAAAAGATACTAGCACAGATGAAAGCAGTATAAACTGAAAGTGTATGCAGAATTAAGCCAAACTTAAGCTGATTTGATGATTTATTTTTCAGATTAATAATTACATGCATTATGTAAAACAAGTCTGCTATGACTGTTCATGTATGTCAAATGTCCTAATATAGATAAGGCTGTAGGTATTTGAAGGATCTAGATAAGAAATCTGGCCTGACAAGCTTATACTCAGAAGCAAAACTGTGTTTCAAACTGGTCCCGTCAGCCATAGGCAATCATTGCTCCTTTTTGATCAGGATATATTTTTCTTAAAATATTAAAAATCAATAACTGTGTATTTACTATTAACACTAATCTGATATTAACTTTTAGTTGTAATAACTTGTAAACAAAACATGAAATGAGAAACTAATGGTTTATGGAAGGCAGTTCAAAAAAAGACAATTTGGTACCATATAAATGGTATCCCTGTTTGATTTATCTTTCATGTGTGCATCACACTTTGTAAAGGTTACTCAGAAAAGATCACAGAAAAAGTATTGTGGTTTGGTTTTGTTCTGATTTCCCGAACTTTAAAAATGTTGTATGTGCTCTATGGCTGCGTTTGAACACTGAAGAATTGAATAAAAATTCAGCCCAAGGATGGGTTTAATATTCTGTTATTTTAACTCCATTGAAATATGAAAGTAATTTATGGAAAACTAAATACGTGACTCATTGTGCAGCTTCTTTCTCTTTTTAAACATATTCTAGATTACAAATGGATTTTATTACTGATCAGTTATGACAGCTACCTAACTGAAAGCAGGTGAAAGAAATCTATGTTTTGAAAGTGTTCTTTCTGTGAATAGTAAACTGGTAGGATGGAGGAGAGTGATGGTAAACTTGCAGTGCTGAGTATTATTTATGTCCTAAGTTTATTCCTTTTTGATCAGCATTTTAAAGAACTACAAAGAAATTACAGTGGGCAATTCCACTGGTAACTGTTAAAAATTAACAGCATTTACACAATTGAAGTGGTAAAGATGTGGCAATTTCAGTTAAGATTTGTTGTCTTTCTGGAAGCATTATGTTAACATTCTCATTATCGGCTTATTAAAATCTAAAATGCTGGCTTATCACGATAAGAGAACTTAACCCAGTAAACAGTTCAATATATGTAGGTTGCTCTGAAAGTAAAGCCTCCATTTTATTTCCACGGAAATTATAACAGCTACAAAAGATCAAGATATTACTATTTGATAGAGCAAATTCTCAGCTACAAAGCACTATTTCTCAACATGGTCACCACCATTAGCTATGCATTTTTGCCAGCAATGAACAAGAGTCTGCATGCTTACCTCTCAAAATATATACCATTGGAGGCCGTCACCATGTATCACCTACCATGTCATTGTGCTCACGTCCACTGTGTGGTCTCCATAAATGGTCAGCAACCATCAATGAATGTCAGTGGGTGCCAGTTTTTTCCACATGAAGGAATTAAATTCCATGCCTTGGCTTCACATGCATTTCTATGCTGGACACTCTTCTGTCAGACTGCCCTCCTCTAATCCCAGCTATTCAGCTGGCAATATGGCTTTAGCCTTTAAATCTTGTATGTAGTGATTCACAGTGATGTTCTGAACTCTTTTTTCACAGATAATGGGTTGGAAGTTAATCATACTGTAAAACAGAATTAACCTTAACATTCAATGTCCTTGCTGAATTAAACAGATAAAAGTATGTTTAACATTCTACCCAAAATCCAAATTATGTATGACCAGATGGTTTTTTATCCTACGTTCTTTCCCTCAAACTTACTTAGTTTTCTTTCTGTTATTCTCATAAGAGCATATAAACTTCGTCACAATTTACAAACCAGAGAGGTACTGGAAGTCTATGTTAGAGACCTAACCTGAAGACTGATGTTTCTCTAGATATTGTTCTGGATCTTAGTTCTGAAATTCTTTATCTGTGAGATATAAAATACTCACTCTGGGCATTGCTGGAACATCATTGTAGTTTACCAGGTTTTGTATGTGATTGTTTCTCTTTGCTGTGCTGATTCTAAAATACTAGTGCCTCGCTGCTGTAAGCTTATTCCAAACTGTGCAGAAAGGGCAATTATGAAGCATCATGGCAGTTGTAGGTATGGCTGCTGAAACCTAATATAAAGAACAAGCAAAGCACATTTATTACTAACGTTTCCTGATAACCAAGTAAGTTTAAGCAATCAGTTGCCTTCTAGGAAATCTGAATTCTGGGATAATGGCATCCTGAGAATTGCCTTATTGAACCTTTGTGTATGTAGTTACTTCATTATTTTTTATTCCTTCTTATTATATTATTCCTTATTTTCCATCTACTGTTTCTTTGCTTCCTGCTGTCTTCGATTATGCCAACTCAGTTGAAAATTGTTAAAGAAGCAAAATCAGAGTGAGAAGTTCTTGTAACACAATAATAAACTAACCCTGTGCCACAAACCACCTGAGGAATAAGGGTGGAACTACTTCTAACAAGATATTTGTTATTTTTCTATTAGAAAAGAGTTAAAAATACTAGTTTGTGTCTGTGATGGGGAGAGGGGTCCAGGTCTGTTCCTTTATGTCCCTGCTACTATTTTTTATTTCCTTCTCTCCCTTGGGAGCTTTGCACCACTGTACAAAGATGCACTTAGTTCCATTTGGATGGTTGAGTCCAAGTTCAAATTTGTCTTGACAAAAAATTGTGGTAAAGTATAAGGATATCCACACTTGTGCAGACGTGCATATTTAATTAGGGAATTGTATACAGCTCAGCTCTGTATACAGGGCTGTATATCAGAAGTTCTGAGTTATGAAGGAGAATAATTTGTCTTTGAGTTAATAAGATCTAGTGCCTTGAGTGTTGTATTACTCATAGAGTAAAGAGATAATAGTTATAATTTTATGTCAGTTACTGATTTTAGTTCATCTTGCACTTTCAGCATGTGCTTTAGAAGACAGAGTTCACATCTTACTTAACTCTGTGAGCAAAGAAGTTAATTATGGGCAAGTCCCTGGCAACTGCAGGATATTGTAAAACAAGCTTTTTCAGGTTCACGTACTAGCTGTTACTCACGTGTAGTTGTTTCACAAAGACAATGCTGATGAGAAGCACTTGCTGTTTACTCCTACTGTATCACATTCTGTTATGATAAATGTGTTTTGAACAAAATGATATTGGGTCCATAAAAAGAAATTACTCATGTGTAAATGGTAGTGGAAGTCCTGCCAAGGGAATAATAAGAATTCAGGAGTGCATTCATTGGTATTCAAAAAAGGGAAAATGCTGAAGGCAGTAGTGTCAGCTTAATTTTCTTCTCTGCTCTAAACCTCAAATACTGGTGCAGTTCTTTTAGCTTGCAGTGAATGTGTACACGTTAATTCCATAGTTCAAAATATTGCTTCAGGGCAATGTATTTCTTCAGAGATATATTCAAATCCTGTAGCATAAGACCCATCTCTAGTTACATTTTAATTTGCTACATATTCATTCCAAAATATAAATTGCTGAGATGATCAGTAAGAAAACCCTTTATATGGGCAATAATATTGAGGGTTATCCATAGCCAGACTAACTGCTCTCATGAGGCAGGAACTAAAAATACACACGCACAGATGAGGATGGAAATATGTTTTACAGCTTTTATACATTCATGCAATTCATTTTTTCTTGTGCGTATTCTCTGCCTTGTCACCTTTTTCAGCTCAAACTGTGGGTGGTTGTTTTCTATCTCCTGAGCACTTCAGAGGAAAATCTGATTAGCTGTAATGTGGGAGAGGGGGAAGAAATTTATGGCTGTTCTCACTTATGGCCAGTGATGTGTAGAGCATTCTACAGATTAGCAGGCTCATCCAAGCGGACAAAATTGTCCAGGTATCAAAACTTTCACAGAATTAATTTCTTATTTCTTAGGCACCACATTATTCAAAGGACATCTGTCTCCATCTACAAGGAGGTATCTACTAGAATGGTGCTGGGTTTGTGAGGGTGGATTAGTTTGTGTGAGGTCTGTTGCTTTGGGGAATCTAATTTGTGATGATGTGTGCATGTGTGGCTGTTGTTTTTGGTGTGGATTTTTTTTGCAATTGCGGATAGGGGAGTGGTTAGCACTACCTCTTTTCCAGAGAGTTTATATTTCATATCCTTCATATATTTCATCACCTATGAGCTTGTAAAGACTGATAAGGCAACTTCAGTTTACTAATCCACCCCATGGTTTAAAAATGATAAGGTTTTACTAATACACTTAAAACCCTCAAAATATAATATTCTTATGCTTTGTTTCTTTAGTAAGGAATTACAGCTGTATTTAACAAGAAACTTTTTTGATTTTTTTTCCCTTTCACTACAAGCCAACAAAAATACAGTTATTACTAAAGCAAAAAAAGTTGTTTTGATATCTAATATCTAAACTAATAGCCTGTATTTAATATCTAACCTAAACCTCCCCTATCTCAGATTAAAACCATTCCCCCTTGTCCTATCACTGCCCACCCTCCTAAACAGTTCTTCCCATCCTGTTTATATCATTCCTGACAAATGATACTGCAGTTTGGATCAAAGTTATGAAAAAAATTCCCATGAAGTATAATGGCAAGTTCCAACTGTATTTTCTGCTGGGTGTCATGGAAATTTCCTATGATAAGAAAATTAGATGACAGAGAAGCAGGCTGATACAGTGCATGATCAAAAGAGTTGAGTGTTTGGTCATAAGCCTAAGTAAT
Source organism: Lagopus leucura (assembly GCF_019238085.1). NCBI lineage: Eukaryota > Metazoa > Chordata > Aves > Galliformes > Phasianidae > Lagopus > Lagopus leucura. The sequence goes on from NW_024962262.1 coordinate 79,578,340, forward strand.
TGTTTTTAGCAAATCATAGAATATCTGAAGTTGGAAAGGACCCATAAGGATCATTGAGTCCAAGTAGGTATGATTACTGACAAATTATCATTCTGCAATTTCTTGAGTTCATAACTGTGGAATTGTCACTTTCTGTTCTGTAGTCATTTCAGGTTGATACTTTTGTATCAGCTTTTAGTAGTCTATCATGTGGGTCATACATAGAATCATAGAATAGCCTGGGTTGAAAAGGACCACGCTGATCATTTAGTTTCAACCCCCTGCTATGTGCAGGGTTGCCAACCACCAGACCAGGCTGCCCAGAGCCGCATCCAGCCTGGCCTTGAATGCCTCCAGGGATGGGGCATCCCCAACCTCCTTGGGCAACCTGTTCCAGGTGTCACCACCCTCTGTGTTTGTGTGAAAAACTTCCTCCTAATATCTAACCTAAACCTCCCATCTCAGTTTAAAACCATTTCCCGTTGTCCTATCACTGCCCACCCTCCTAAACAGTCGTTCCCATCCTGTTTAAATGCTCCCTTCAAGTACTGGGAGGCCACAGTGAAGTTTCCCCAGTGCCTAATCTTCTCCAAGCTAAACAATCCCAGTTCCCTCAACCTTTCCTCACTGGAGAGGTGCTCCAGCCCTCTGATCATCCTCTGGATCCACTCCAAGAGCTCCACATCCTTCCTGTATTGGGAGCCCCAGGCCTGGACGCAGTACTCCAGATGGGGTCTCACAAAAGCTGAGTAGAGGGGGACAATTTGCATTGACTTATTTATAGTTTGAATTAACAGTAGCATTAGTACTTCTTTCACCATAGCATTTTAAAATATTACTGTTTTAATTACAAAAATCTCACACTAGAAATTTTCAAATGCTAAAAAAAAAATAAAAATACACTGAAATGGATGAGGAGAAAAAGAAAATATTGCTAACATGAATAAAAATTGAAATGTTCCTGCTTTGCTTATAGAATGGAAAGAGTTTCTACTTGTTTGATCCTCCTCCCCTCAGCCTTGCAAAATGAATCGAAGAGATTAAAAATTAAATAAATTTGCATGAACAAGACCTATGTATTTCTTACTGACTTCTGTTCTGAGGCAAAAAAGACAGACTTCAAATTGTATGACAATTTTTTTTCTTTTCTGCCCATTCAAATCACTGTCAAATAAGCAAGAGGTTTTGATTTGCAAGCCTTCTTTTGTTCATTTCTTACCAGAAAGATGCTGAACTGAAGCTAGAATAAATTTTCAAAAGGTTGGAAGACAATCATCCAAGCTATGTGATTTAGCAAAAAATGGCTGAGACATGATACATGATACATGGCTATTCAAAGCATATGAACAGTTTTAAACGACATGATGAACTCCTTCATGCATGAGCCAAATTACTCGTTTCCTTCCATGGTAAGCTAATAACCTGTAACCCTAGAAGCAAATCATGAAGCAACATGCCATCAGCACGCCACTTATAATTGCCTCTCATTCTCAAGTTTTCTTTAAAATTGCAATTGACAGTGTAAAACAGCGTGAAATAATAGATGCAGATCTATCAGTATTATAGTAACTATTTCTTTTAATTATTTTTTTTCTAACAGTGAAACTGGCAGATAAATAAGGTTGTCAATCTAGTACTTCTGCCAGAATATTGTAATCAAAGTGCACACTATTTCTTACTAACTATTTGATTTTAAAGCATTTGAATATATAGTAGCTGTATGCTTAAGTATTTATGTTCGTAAATGAAGGAGAATTCCCCACAGCTCCATTACCTTCTCTTTAGATGAACTATTATGTTTCAGAACCAGAAGCATGAGACAATTTGTATCTCCTTTTTATAGCATAAAGGAAACATTAAAAATCAGAAATAAATCAGAGGTAAACTTAGTTTTGCATGAACCCTATTTACCTCTGTGCGTTCTTTTAATGACTTGGGGAAAGGGAAAGGGAAGATATACTTCTACAGTAGGAGCCACTCAGCTCACTAATGTCGTCTGAGTTGTGTATCAACACATTAATGCAGAGGTTGCAAAGTTAATGGTGTTTAAAACTGTATTGTAAAATTTGCTTCAGCAACCTCACGAAAGTAGCAGCTAATGAAGTACCTTTGATTTGTTGTAATACTAACCTTGTTTCTTCAGCACCAAATTGCTAGATTTGTAATTTTAGCTGTAAAGCTTGTTGTTATTTTAAGGTTTGGTTGCTTGGTTGTTTTTTTTTCCCCCGCATTTTTCACACCTACTCTAATAGACCAGGCAGAACGTATACATGAAGTAATAGCATCCGTCTCTATAGAAGTTTCAGTGCAGGATGTCCTCAAAGCTTTTATTGGATTTCTTCATATACAGCCTCATTTCATTTCATTTCATTTCATTTCATTTCATTTCATTTCATTTCATTTCATGTAAGCACCTTGGCATCCTTAAATCTGGTAACAGTTGCAGTTCACACTGTACAAGAAGATCATAAAATTATTTTCCAGAATTCTTGTTACACTCAGTTGGGGTATGGACAGTAGGGAATAGAATTTAGGAGCTTATTCTTAGTACAGTTAATCTGAACAAACCTAGTAGCCCAAAGTAAATAATAGCTCCAGGAGAACTTCATGAATTATGTCTAAAACCTTGTCACAAAAAGTATTCCTATTACCTATCTATCCCTTCATTCTTGCATTCTTATCCATCTATCAGTGTTTTTCTGAGCGCTAAAGGCGATGCTCCATTCCTCCTCTGGCAAAATCAGGGAGGGGAAAGTTGAAACGACCTCTTTGGCATCCTGAAGTTCTCACTAGGAGGAGAAGAAAGCAGGTGGCAGGAGAAACGTGATGTTGCTGCTATTCTTTCTTCTTTGTCTGTGGCCTCCTTGGAGCTACTGGTACTTCTCCCCATCCTGGCTTGATGCTTTCCTCTCTACCCAGGGCAGGGCGATAGTTGTTCTGCAGCCCTCTGCTCCCAGAGATGTGTCTCCTGCAGGGATGGCCTGGGGCTGTCAGTCCTTCCCCCTCTGGCACTTCCAGAGCTGAAACACACCTGAAATTCAGGCTGGGCAGTGGGCACTTGGCCATGGGGCACCTGTGAAACTCAGCTCAGCCCTGCTCATGCTGACAGTAGCCCAGGTCAAACCAAATCAAAGCCTGTGACATCTTAATAACAGTGAAATCAATACTTAAATTCCTCCTGGTAGTGTTCAGCCAGTCCTGTTTAAGACCTCTGAGTTGTATCCTTTTTGCTCTAGCTTTTCTATTGGGCAAAGAGGCAAGAGGCTGTTCTTCAAGCTCTAACCTTTATGCCAGAACTTTTTATACCTGTTCAGTAGGCAGACCTTTAACCATTCTCTTTTTTTCATGCATGGGGTTATTAGGTGACTTCTAGACACAGATCCGCAGAAGAATTATACAGCAGAGACATGGAACCAGAGAAATGGAACCAAGAATTTGCATTTCAAGTTGCATATTATAATTTTCAAATGACGCTTTGTCACAAATCTAGCCTGGAGGCAAACACGTTTTTTTTTTTTTTTTCCAAGTGAACAGTGGATTTGGGGAGGCATAGAGGATGAAGGAAGCTCTGAATCACAAATCTCTTGTTTAGCAGCAATTCAGAAATTGGAAAGATGCATACAAAGCTTTATCAATTTGAAAAATAAAATAAAATACTTTCTAGAAGACAGCATTTCTAAGAAATAAGAAGAAATCCACTAATTTTTCTGTATTATAGCATCTACAGAAATCAATGAGTTACTGGATGAATAAGGACTAAACAGTCTGAAAAGCAAAATTAATAGCTATTTATTAAACAGATTTTAATTTTCTTCTTTAGATTTATATCAGCTGAATTCCATCACTCTTAACACATGGATCTGCCAATGCAAGATTATTCTCAAAAGGAATTATGCCCATAATAAAAGTTAATTAATATATTGTATGTACTTAGTAAGCTGCCTTAATAAAAATTAAACTAAAAAAAAAAAAAAAATTAAAAATGCTCAAGAGTATAATTTTTTTTTTTCTCTTGGAACTTAATTGGTTGCATTGTCTTTCTTTTCCAGTAAGAATACTTACACGGTGTATACACCTGCACAAGGAATGCATTTAATGCCAAAATAAGCCATATAGGTATACACTAATATTTCTATAACGTCTTTCGAGCAGCTCATCAAAATACTTTGTTTTCATAGCAGCAGTGTCTTCAGGTAATTCCTATCCTTCCTATGCCATCTTTAACTTCAAAATAAAGTTTCTTTAGACCAGCTCTCCATGAGCAACTCAGTGGGGTGGCGATAGCTTCAAAGATAGCAAGAAGATCTTCAGCAATCTATCTGTATTTCCATGTTATTGTAGACTACAACCAGTAATTCTGTCTGCAAACAGGAACAGGACCTGCGAAGAGTCTAGAATTGCCTGCTAATAATGTTTCAGATAGTATATTGCTTACTGCAGTGTGTTGTTGTTAGTAGTGCCAAAGAAAAAAAAAAAAACAAAACCAAAAAAAAAAAAACAAAAAAACCAGACTATTTCAGTTTTAGAAAGAAGTTTGAATTTTCTCACAACACCTGGGACATCAAAAAATATAATCCACTATTAGTTCTGCTTCAAGGCAGAAGTAGTGACATAAGTTACTAAAGGTAATGAAGGAAGAATGAAGGAATTCTAGTAAATGAGTAAAGGCTTACATTTCTGTAACATTTGTAGCAGTGATATGTGGATTAATGCTTTAAAGTGTCTTATGTTTGTCAGCAGTCACCACTTAATCCTATTGTACTGTCAGCACAACTGTTTTAATTCCCTTTGTTTTTCTAAACACTCAAACCAATGTCTACAGCTTCCTTACTTTTTTGTTTTTGAATTTCTTTCTCTCAGTTTTTTACTACGTTTCCTCATTTTTATTCTTATTGCTTCCAATTTAAACTGCTTGAGACTTTTCTTCACATCTGTGTCTTACAGAACCCTTCCGCACACCCTGCAGGGGCTATTCATCTATGGTGAATGTATAAATTCTGGTTGTACTTGTAGTTATAGGTACTTCGGTTTGTCCTGCATAGTATGCTCGGGATGATTCAACAGGATTCTTTTCAGGTGAAGCTAAACAGAAAGACATACTGAACTCACTTCAGACTCTAAAAGACATGCAGACAACAGGGCCATGCTAGAATTAGTATGAAGTGTTGCCTGTAGCCCACGATTGTTTGAGTGACAGGTCTCTTGCATCAGGTATGTTGCTATGCAGATCCAGCCTAAATAGTGTAAAATTAGCAGTTTATGCTAATATCTGTGCATGTGTCATTGAATGCTGTTAGTTTTGTTTAGTTTTTGCAACTACCTAATGACATCTTCTGTGCTGTTGTAGCCTGAAACTTCTTGTAAAAAAACTGAAAATCAGAGTAAATCAGCTCCCTTAATTTGTATGGCGACAATTTCTGGCAAATTTTTATTCATCATTACTTAATCATTGTTTTGCTCAGGTAAAGCCAAAGTACCCTTTTCTAGTACCAATTTTCTAACTGTAGACTGACAATTTACAAAGGAGGAGGACATAATTCAGATGTGAAAAATTCATAGCATCTCTACAGAAAATTATGCTTTGCTCTCTGGTTCCTGAGGATAGAGTTTCTTTTCATTTCTAAAGCTACCAGGTGACAATTTCATGGAGATTCACAGAAAATATGATCAAGTTATTGCTATGCTTCTTAGCCAGGTATTCAAGGATCTGTAAGTGAATGCATGACAGTTAAGAAAGTCATAAAAACATATAGTGATCCGAGTTGGGGGGTACCTTAAAGATTATCTGGTTCCAATCTCTTGGCATGAGCGAAGACACCTCTCATTAGAGCAGGTTGCCCCAAACCCCATCCAATCTAGCCTTCATCACTTGCAAGGAGAGGAGTAACTTCAAACCTGGGCAGTCTGTTCTAGTGCCTCATTAATCTGAGTAAATAATTTCTTCCTAAAATCTAAGGTAAATCTTCTCTTATAAGTTTAAGTCCATTACCCCTTGTTACATTACTACACTCTGATAAATAAACTGTCCCTCACTAGCTTTCTCGTTGGACTTCTTTAGGTACTGGAGGCCTATACTATGATGTCTCTCAAGAGCCTTCTCCAGACAGAACAACCTCGACTGCTTCAGCCTTTCTTTGTAAGAGAGGTGCTCCAGCCTTCTGATCATCCTCGTGGCCCTCCTCTGGACCTTCTCCATCAACTCTATGTTTTTCTTGAGGACTCCAGGCCTGAACACAGTACTCCAAATGGGGCATCATGAGAGCAGAGCAGTGGGGTATAATCACCTCTCTCACCCTCCTGGCCACCCCTCTTTTGATACAACCCAGGATAGTCTTGGCCTTCCTGGGACTGCAAGGGCACATTGCCAGTTCCTATTGAGTTTTCTATCAACCAGCATGCCCAAGCTCTTCTCCTCAAGCCTACTCTAAAGCCAACCTCTACACAGTCTGTATTAGTGCTTGGGATTGCCCTGACCTCGCTCTAAGACCTTACACTTGGCCTTGTTCAACTTTACATGAGCTCAGCTCTTAAGGTCCCTCTGGATGTCATCTATTCCTTTTAGAGTACCCATTTATTTTCTTGAAATGAAGTACATCATTTCAAGAAAAATGAAGGTGCACCCACTTAAAGCATGCTGACCAGAACTAAGTCCTGATGGGTTTGAAGATCCCCAGGGATGAAGACTCTACTACCTCCCTGGGCAACTTGTGCCAGCACTCAGTTACCCACATGCAAAAGAAGGGAGCTCACGTTTATACGTCACAGCTGCTCAACAAGGTTAATATAGCTTTAACTGGAGAGGAATTACATTAAAATGTAAGATGCTTCGAGAATTAATTCTATGGAAAGAAGAGGCCTTAAAATCACAGAAAAGCTTAATTGTCTTAGCAAAGCAAAATGAAAATCTTGTAACTCCTATATTCTTCCAAGTAATTTGACAAGAATGCCACAGTATCTGTCATTCCACTGTATAGTGAACAGTACCTTTTATCACTTCATTGTACTGTTTGTAATATCAACATTGTGTAGTCTCAAGCAATAGTATGTTCTGATAAATTTCAACTCTTCACTTCAACACTTGCATCATTTAAAGCTGATGTTGTAATAAGGAGGATGAAAAAAAATTTGCTATTTGCCAGCTGTCAGTGAAAAATTCAGAGTAATAAACTATCCTGGTTTAAATGCAGCAATAGATCAGAAAAACAGTCTAACCATAACAGCTGCTGAAGATTTAAAAAATGCCTATTCTCTTTAAACATAGCCTAAGGTTTACTCTAAACATACCTATGAATATATCTAAAATAAAAAGTCTGTAAGAATCATATTCACTTTGATCTCAACAATCAGTAATGCAGAACTTGTATTTTTTGCATTGAGGAATTTCATAATGTTTCAATAAGAAATCTGAATGATGGATAAACTGCCTCAAGTCTTCTTATGATTTTGCTTAGTGTGTTCTACACAATAATGGCTTTTTCTACAAGTTTTGCTTCAAAAGCATAACAAAAATAGGTTTGTGTTAAAGTTTTTCAGAAAGAGACTTTTTGTGTTACTCAAGTTTATGTATAACATTAGTAGGAGCTTGTCTAAACAATTGGGATGTGGCAGTACTGCATTAGCTCTAGTTGCAATACACTAAATAGTTGACGACCTTGATAAGGTGGACTAGTAGCCCCTTCCTGCAGTAAAATATGCATGGGAATATGCAACTGACGCTGTAAAACCCAGACTTAATCTGGGATTTGAGTTCATGAGCTGTGTCCAGGCTGATAAACCTAAATGAGTGGTGGCTGCTATGGCATAAGTAGAGTAGTCTGCCCTTCTACGGGGATTATTTAGGTTTTATTAATAATTTACAAATCTTTTACAAAATTTACATAAAATTTCCTTTGAGAACAACAGTGAAAATAAATGAAACAGACTTTTGGTGGTTTTATTTTTGAGGAGTACTTCATTTTCTGGTACCTAGTAGACATAGAATTGTGTCATGGAAAAGTACTGGTGCAGTCTGTGTGGGAACGTGTAGAGCTGAAATGAATCTTGAATTTTAAATTCCATGCAGAAGAAGGTTTATTTTTTTTTTTTTTTGCTTCTCATGAAGATCACTTTGTTGTTTGTTTGTTTACTAAAATTTTACTTTGAATGTATATATTTAGATAAAGGTAACACTTATTTTAAAATTATGATTTGTTTTATAAATCAAGCAGTTTCCAATGAAAATAGGAATTTCCCTTTTTTTACTTTGCTTGTCATCTCACTGGAAAAACTGCACTGAAAATGACTGTGTAAGCTCCCTTTCACTTCTTTCTCTCTTTTTTTTCCATTACAGTAAAATTAGGGCTTGCAGATCTCTAAAAGCTCAATTGATAAACCTCTGGCAAACACAGACTTTATTTCAAACCTGTTTTTCAACTAAATATCATTATGTTTTTCCATGGTTAAATTACATTACAAAACTGTTTTTGAGAATATAGCTGATGGAAAGCACAGTTTATATCTTGGACAAAACAAACAAACAAACAAAAACAAAACAAAAATAAACTGTGGTAAAAGCAGCAAAGGAAGTTTCTTATAGTTCAGGAATGAAAAAATACAATGTATATATCATATGTACATGCATCAGCATTAAGGGCATATTACAGAAATATAGACACACGTACAAAAATACTCAAACCAACAAGGATTAAAACAACAAACCAAACAAAAAAAACATGTTTCTACCAGAATAATATATAGGTGTGATACCCTATGTTAGATCTCACAGCTGTGTCTTCAGCCGTGTTCTATAACCCTGCATATTTTTGTTACCTTTCACTTGGGGAAAGAGGTGGTTAAAAATCCAATGTCAGCGTATCTTAAGTATATAAAATTAATTATATATAAATATATGGTTATTAGACATAATCAATAACTAAACTCATTAAAATTCTTTGATCTATGGTTCTTCTTTCCCATCTGTGGAAATAATAGACTTCATTATAGTGGGCAGGTGGACAGAAAATAATGCATTGCCATTACAGCAAAGACAGCCTTACTTTCCTTTTGATACAAGGGAAAGCCCAAAGTCTTCAAGAAACAAAATTAATTGTAATCAAGCAAAACTACTCAAAACATTTTGGATAAACTGTTGTGATAAAATAAAATTTTTTTAAAAAGAGTGAAGATAGAACAGGAACAGCAAAGAAGAACAAAAAAAATTGAAAATCCAATTAAAATTTTTCCCACATTTTACAGGCTCATATACCATATTTCATTAGGTTATTGAAAACTGTTGAATAGCATTCTACAAATGGGACAGACTTTAGCAGGCTCTGTGGTGATAGGACAAGGGGAAATAGTTTTAAACTAAAAGAGGAGATTTAGGTTAGATATAAGAAAGAGATTTTTTATGATGAGTGGTGATACAATGGCACAGATTGCTCGTAGATGTGGTGGATGCCCTGCTTGGAGACTTTCAAGGAGGAGACTGAGTAAACTGATTGAGCTCTGGATGTCTCTGTTCATTGCAAGGGAGATGGACTAGGTGACCTTTAAAGGTCCCTTCCAACTCTAAAGATTCTATGATTCAATGACATTTCTGCATGAGAAATTTCCTTCATAGACAGGTAAGAATGGCCCTTTTGGACTGGACTCCTCCATGTCTCAGCCGTTCTCCTAGTGTTTTACTGAAAGTTAGCATTACTAGACATGTCATGTTCTCAGCCTTGTCCTCTGAAACCAGGGGAAATTAAGATAAAAAGTGGAAAAAGAATACATATTTATATGTGGGTTCTGGTAGCATGAACTACTGGTAGTTCTCTGTTGATTCTAGTTATGAGAGATCTGCTTTTTTTCCTGGGGCATGTTAAGCTGTGGTATTCCTACAGATACTTTCTGAATCTGCACTGCAATTTATTTTTGTTTTGTTTTGTTTTCTACTGGACTTTGGCTGGAAGCATTTTCACCCCTGAGGAATCATCTTGCAATAGGAAGATGTTAATTCTGGTACCTTTTTGATTACGGCAGTCCTTTGTGTTTTAATTTTACATTTGGATTACCCAGACTAAATCTCATGCCCCCAGATCAAGTATAGAATCTTCAACAAATATGTACATGTGGGTGCCTATTGCAGCCAGCTAAATCACTAAGCTAAAACTCACATCATTTTTCCAAAATCCTTGCTTTTTTTCTCTAGTGCTGGAGCAGTTAACTTGCTACCAGTATATTTAACCTCAGCAAAATGGTTTTGCTGGGTGTTCTGAAAAGCATTAGATTTTTTAAATGTATTTTTTAATTTATTAAATACTGTGTTTAAGTAAATTGTATAATCAAAGATTGCACAGGCACACTGGATACAAACAACACTGATTTTTGATAAAATGTATGGCTGGAGCATGCCAGTATTCAGTTTTGCTTAGAAATCACCATGTGAAAATACAGCATTGACAAATGTGCTACTTTCTTGTGAATTCATAAAGTTTTCCTTTCTGTCCTTAGCTATGAAATAAAAATGTATGCGCTCAATATGAAAATAAATTTGAGTTTTCCTCAATTTCATTAAAATCTCTAATGCACAAATTTTACTCTAAATGACTGAAGCTCAATTTCCTGTTGCATCTCTCAATGTCACTAGTTATTAATTACGAAATAACTGTAACGAATGATTTAATTTGGTTTGAAGTTGTATCATACAAATATATGTCTTTCCAGTTGAGTGTATTTCTTAATTAGAATGGCTTTGTGTTTGCATTTCTTTTTTTCCTTTTGACAGTATAAAAACTGCATTTGCCCTTTTTGATCTTTTTAAGAATATTCTCTATAGCTCAATTGAATTCTAAGCATCCTCTCTTTTTAGGAGAATATGTCAGCTCTCAAGTGTCCAGTAGTTCTTTTTATCTAATGTGGACTCCTCAAAACTCACAAGCATGTCGAGGTTATCAGATCTGCTTTAAAATGCTGCCATTCATCTGTTCAGTTTAATGCATTCTCAGTTGGGAGCTGCTGTATTGCCTAAAGGCTATGCCACACTGCAGCTTAGAAAATGAGAAAAGAAAGGCAGGCAGGCCCAGGCTAACTATACCATTAACTTTCCTTCAGCCTGCAATACATCAACAGAGCATCAGACCTAATCATGTTTTATATAGCTGCTCTACCACAGCAAATAGTAATCAGAGATATTTATTCAGGAGGGAACACTGTTCAGCCCTTTGAACACTTGCTGTTCTCTTAAACATGATATGCAGCTATTGCCCATTAATCTTATCATCATGCATTTTTCTTTCTACTTTCAAGAACTGTTCATGATTTAAAGGCTAGCCGAGGGGGAAAAGGTGAAGACTTTACCTGTAAACAGCAAGATAATGTACTTGACTAGCCCCATAGAACATCTAGCACAATGTAAGGTTGCTTTCCCTGCCAGTGATTGTAGTATAGGCATGTATATTGATTAACAAGTCATGCAAACCAGCTTTTTTGCTATGTCCTATTGACTGGATCTATTTTGTTCTTGTTAATACCTAATTAAGTCTCAGGGTAGTAAAGGTTGCTTTTAGTTTGCAGGCAGTTTGCTTTCATCCTGTTTACAAGAGTGAGTTTTAAATACTGTGGGAGAATAAGATTCAAAGCTAATCACCTCTAAAACTTGAGGAAAACAATTTTTAGAAAGGATCTTTGCAGAATGCTTACCATTGGCTGCAATTGCAGAAACACTGGTCTACTTTGGAATTTGCGTGCATGTGACTTATAAAAGGCATGGAGTTATTTCAGTAAAAATGATGGTAGTGAGCTGCAAATGATTCTCAGCTGGAGCACTTATTTCCATGGATTTCATGCTTAACAGGACTATAATCTTGGATAATATCTGCAAAAGGCAGAGGCTTAAATTTGTATTTTAGATCAATTTCTACTTTCTTCAGAAAATTAACTGGCTTGTTTAAACCTTTCAATTTTATTTTCTTTAAATATAAGCATTAGGAATTATTGTTCTCCATCATTTGTATAAAATAGATGACATCAACAAGTTAAACAAGATTTTCATTTCTTGCTTTTCAAACGTGCATCTATAAACTTTTTTACTCTAGTGAGTTACTTGAAAAGTTGTGTAAAATTCCATGTGTGTTCAGATGTGCTATGGCATCTAGGAGTTCAAAATGTGACAGATCAATAGAGCTGTACTCTGATTTCTCAGGTGTGTACATGCCACCCTGACATGGCCACTGCTGAGGCAGACCTAGCATCTGATCTGCACCAGATTAAGACAGCATCTTGAAGGATGCCATGGAGTGTGCTTTAGTGGTTTTTTTAGCCCTGAAGTGGTCAGAAATTTGGAGTAGGTGATTTCTGAAAGTCTATTCCACCTGAACTGATCTATTCTGTGTACTTTTGATGCATTTGCCACGTAAGCAGAAAAAAGAAGGGAACAAATCTGAACAAACTGTCTATAAGAAATGAGCAATCCAATGCAGTTTTCTGTATAAAAACCTTGAGACTGAAAAGATTGAAAAAATGCACTGAGATAAAAAGGGGCGTATGGTTTTTTAAGGGTGGAGTTGTCTGTTGTCCCAACAATTCTATTTCAATCTTCAGTTTTCTATTATACTTAAAAAATCTTATCTTTTTTATGTTTTCAGGTTATTTTTCTTCCAACTGTGCAATCACTGTTTTTTGTCAGTATGATAAGCATACACATAGCTGTGACTCATTTTTTCTCCCACCAGAAGTACTCTCTGTAGCACAGTTAGATATTACCTTCACTCTGCTGATAGAACATTCTCTTCTTTTTCACTCTCCTTGACTTTTGGTGCAGAATTTGACAGTTCAGGCCTTCCTATCCTCTATGATCGGTCTGTCGCTGTGCTTGATTCAGAAATTTTTGTTATATTTCCGTTCAAGCATGCCTGGTTTCCACTACATAAACTATCAACAATGATTAATTTTATGCTAATAACACTTGACCATCACATTTTGTTTCCTTTCAATTCTTCCTTTGCTGTCTGTACTCATGAAACAAGTGCATAGAGAGCTTGTTTTTTCCCGCTGCTGAACAGTTTGCCTGTTTAAGCATTTTGTTTGCTTTCAGCAGCTGTAGACTTGGTAGTGCTTTTCATCCTTCCATTTTTTGCACTGCAGTGCATAGTGTAAGGGAACTAAAGAGAATTTGGGATGGGAAGTTGTTAAGCATTTTTAAGAAATAATAATAGTGTGAGAAAGCTGCACAATATATGAGGCAAATATTTTAAAAAATAATACTTAAAAATTATTTTATATATATTATTATATATATTATTATATTATAATTAAAAATAATATAAAAATAATTATAATTAAAAATTATTTATATATTATTTAAAAAAATAATACTTAAAATGTGGTCATAGATATGTCCGTGATTATGAATAGCTAGACTTGACATAGGATTGATACTTGCAGTTCAGGACTCAGACATTAGTCCCTTTTATGTTCTACCTCACAATCAGAAACAAGAAATGATTCAGGCAGGAGATCTTCCAGAAGATATACAGACAAATTCTTCCATTATTACTTTGATATCTCTTCAGAAATCAGAGCCGTAAGGGCAGAAAAATTTCCGCTCTAACAATAGTTTCAAAAATCCCAGCATTTTATATCTGAATATTTTCAATCTGGCCCCAAACAGCTCCATCTTAAATTCTATTTACTTACCATAGGAGATCTAATCTTTCTAAACGTGTCCCTAAAATGAACAAGAAATAAGACCAGGATGGAGGAGTATGGACATAAGTATGTTTTCTGCCTGAGTGTGGGTACCTTCTGTCTGCTTTTCTTGCAGTATCCTCTGTACTGAAGATCTCTATTACATTTCTGCTCATATCTGCTCCTCCTGATCTTCGTCTGGTGGATCTCAATGCTACTGAAATGAAAATAATAAATAGCCGCGTTACTGTGTATTCCCACTGAGCTGCTCTGTGAGATTACTTGGAGTAGCCAACACTATGGCTGTGTGTTTTGAGATATGATCTTTAATCACTTCCATGAATCCGCCCACTGTGCAACTGAAGCACACATTGATTTGAAAGGGTTTTTACTCAATGCCCAAGGAAAGTAGTGTAAGACAGAAATATGAATCACAACCATTTCTGTACATACCATGTTTGTTATCATCCTTGTTTCTTACATATCTACAGAAATCCTAGCCATGAGCTTATATCTCTTGTTTGTTAAACAGTTGGTTTATATATTTGTTTTAGAAAACTATACTTTATGGAAAAACAATTTATTTATGCAGTTCACTTGTGCATTAGTATATATTTTGAACAAATACTGCATAGTTAAAATTTACTCAGTAAGGAAACCTTTTCCTGAAAGCAATCAGATTGTTATTACAAAGCTTAAAGAAGAAAACAAAGAACCCAGTCAATAGTTTTATGACTTCTTCAAAGTTGTATTTTACTAAGCTTAATAGGAAACACTTTTGTGTCTTTCTTTCTTCTATATAGTCTCTAATAAAATTGTGCTTTAAAAGCGCCAAGATCTTAAAAATAACTTTTTGGCACTTTGCATGGATGCAAAAGTATCACTTACAACATGCGGGAATGGATAACTAGGAAGAAATCTCACTTTGTCATCATAATGTGAATACTGTAATGAAAAATCACTCAAAACAGTATACACATATTTTCCATATGATTCTTTGACTTGATAGAAAAAAAATTAGTGCTTCATTCACATTGAGAGTTTTCATTATGTTAGAGATATCTGAAGGATTTCAATAGCATGCAATCGTTCTAAGAGAAGCGGAGTCAATAATACAGATAGGATAGCAAGGTGTAAAATATATTGATTCGAAGAAGTGCTTGAGGGAGTGACATTTACAGTACAAAGATGTATGTTTAATGAGAAGGCTTATAGCTTGCTAATAAAAAGCTTATCTGTATCCCTATGTTGTTTAGGTATTGTTGAATAATAAAATTGTTGAAAATAAATTACATATTGATTACTATGAGTATCTTCAAGTAAAATATGTTGTTCTATATTTCTTATGTAAAGATAATCAATATCCTTAATGAATGTTCCTTTTCCTCCTTTACTAGCTCATTGCAGTTTTTAGAGAAAAGATTCCACTGTAGTCTTGCCATAGTTAAATATTGATGAAAATACACAATTTCAAAAGAAGAAAACATACCTCTAAGTTCCTTCTACATGAAGCATTAACAATTA
Organism: Lagopus leucura; assembly: GCF_019238085.1. Taxonomy (NCBI): domain Eukaryota; kingdom Metazoa; phylum Chordata; class Aves; order Galliformes; family Phasianidae; genus Lagopus; species Lagopus leucura. Next base: position 79,593,493 of record NW_024962262.1, read on the forward strand.
AGTGATCCTGAGAAGGACAGACGTGCTATCTTCACACTTCCTAAACATGGCTGTTATTCCTACAATAATAGGTACAATTAAAGTGCTTTCTGAGAAACTGAATTATACAAAGTACAATCTCTACTCCATAATTGTGTCACCTTGGGTGTCCTGTCTTACATAATGCCTAATTGCTGATGGAAATGAGGTGAACATCAGTTTGCTTGGAATCTGCTTATTTCAAAGCCAACTACTCTTACCCTGGCACATGTCTCTTAAGGAAAGCACATCCAAACCTACTCTTATGTAAATTTCTACATGGCTAAATGCTTTTTAAAGATGTTTACATTTTCTTTTTAAGAATATGTATTGGGAAAAATCTATGAAGTGTCAGTGTTTTTAGATGTGATGTGATTCTGTACTTTGTATACTTCCTGCGTTTTATATGGGCATTAACAGCAAATAGAATACCTAAGACAGAAACAATACTTATTTGGATGCTGCATTCCTCAGGGATGGTTTGCTTGTTTTATCTTCAGGTCCTGCTTTCAGTATTGCAAATTTGCAGAACTGAATGTTGTGTTCTTCTGATTAATGATGAAGAGAGCAAGAGCTCTGGTATTCCTACTAATGTTGCTGTGAACAAACAAATTAATGGTATGTTGGACACAAAATAAATAAATAAATAAAAATAAACTGTATTTCATTTTAGTAAGCCTATCGTTTGAAACAAATACACTTCCTGAACCACTGTTGAAGGCTCCTAATGCTATCAGCCTATGGATCCACAATACACTTTTCTTTCAGTAAATGTTTTCCCAAGCCAACAGAACTATAAAATATAAATAAGTCTTTAATGAAAATATATGAATAGGTAATACCAGATACAATCTCAGAATACTAGCAGAATGAGATATTACTGTTGTGTTTAAATTATGCAGATCAGAATCATTTAGTTTATCTCAAGTCACAAATTATATTGCTCTATGCCACCTTAATTATATCTTTTGACATGAAAGAAAATATCTGAGTGCTTTATTAATTAATCTTGTCACTCTCAACCCAAAAACATACAGCGTGTGGGTTATTTCAAATTACTGTTGTTAAAAATACTAAATATATAATTTAATTAATATTGATAATAAAAGTAGTATACATCCATCCTGATGTCAGGGAAAGTTCAAAAACTTTGCTTCTAAATGATTGTGCAAACGTTAGGGGAACAGAATTAATTTATTCCTTATAAATATTATGGTACATAGTGGCACCCTCACATTCTATTCCAAAAACTGAGCACTCTTTTTCTCTTATCCCCATCTAAGATGACCTGGTCATTTTATGCATTATAAGCACTTGCTCATGAGTGCTTATCTCCTTTTCAAACAAATTAGCAGTTCTATAATAACTCTCTCTTTCTCTTATGCCTTTTATAAGAACTACAGTTAAATAAAGTTTACACGTACAGATAGGTCCTATGGTTCCCTATGGTAAAGTAGGATTTTTTAGCTTAAAATGGTTGTAAGAATCAAATTACTGGTTAGAATAGGGCAGTCGTATAGAATGCAACTCCTATAAGTTACTGCTAAGACATTTTGCTGAAATTAGTAGGTTCACAGAATATCCTGCATCAGTTGTTATGAGGCCATTAGCTTTTTAATGTCTTTTTGCTTATCCTTAAAAAAAAATAAAATAAAATTCATTTATTGATGTTCAATTTTAAAAAAGGCAAAAAGTACATATGTATATGGTTTGAATCAAAGAGAAATTTGATTGTGTTTTAAGGAAGTAATTTTCTTTACTTCACTCCAATCTCTTAACAGAAATTGATTTTTCTGTAATCTTATTTGTTTAATTTGTGATGCTATATATGGTACTGAATAGTATAATACTGCTTAATTTGAACCTTCTTTTTTTTTTCTGGTATGACTTAGTTTTTTAGTACCAAGAGTGTTGCTTCCATTTTATTCTATCAAAATCCATGATAAGAAATTTCCTTTGGATAGTAGAAAGTGTATCTGGTAGAAGTCACTATTTATGTTAATTATTCATTACTTTTATCTGTCCCTCCTGCAGTGGGTTTTATTCTGTATCTGAATCTGGGTTTCTAGAATATGCTCGAACTAGCTTGCGTGTCTTAGGAGCCAGGGACGGTTTATGCTTGGAATGTAGCATAGATTGTACCTAAGCAACGGTGCTCGGTGAATAGATTTCTGGAATGCTTGCTTTTGTTCCTTCAACACGCTTGTCTAAACACTGTACCCTAGGTATGTGATTTATAGAGTTGTTTATAACCATGGTTTCAGTTTCTGTATCTATATAAGGTCTGCTGTGTTTACAATAAACGAAGCTGTTCACTCATATTGAGTTGGTGTGCTTCCCCAGGTTTATCAGCAGGTTTCCCTGGCCAAGTGGGTTATTCCCGACACCCTCCCAGCTTTTATCTCTCTTTCTCCCACCAAACACACCTATTCTCTGTAATTTGGTTTTCACCTTGTTATTCACAGATCCTCCAAAGTTTGAGTAAAGCTTTTAAAATGAGGACATCAGTCTTCCAGTCATCCAGTCTTTTCATAACTTTGGTGACATCAAACAAATTTTGATCCATGGTATTTGATATGATAATAGATGAAATAATATCATCCATCTCCAGTATGCAGCCGTATAAAAGCTGTTTCTTTTTTTTACATAAATCAGATGCTCACAAGTCAGGTTATGGGTACACAAAGAATTTTCTCAAAAGCATAAGATGAATGACAATATAAAATATATTTCAGGGTTTTTTTTTTAGTATAGTAGAAGGAAGTATAGTAGAAGATATTCACAGCAATAACAAGCAAATATTATATGGTTTTCAGGTTTTCTCATATTATTGAAAACAAACTGATAGAAGCAGCACAAAGTTAAAAATTCCACCTCATATTAAATACAAGCATTTTGAAATTTGCTATGAATAAATAATTATGCATATTTCAAGACTTTCTGAAGGAAATTATGTTTTGCATAATACCAACAGAAACATCAAAATCATTTCTTTTTTTTTTTCATTTATTAAAAATCTGTAAGGTAGATGAATAAATTGCAAAAATGCAATTAATCTATGTAGTATGAGGAAATCACCTAAAGAAAACCGTTATCTACAAATTCCAGTTCAACATGTGCTTCATGAATGATTTGACGATTATTGTTAGTTTCACTGGAAAATGTGATTTCCATGAGAAATTTGTTCTCTTGAGTATTTCCAGTCATATAGATTTTGCTTATACATTTTAAGTTAAAACATTCTGGTTCTAGATTTATCTGGAAGACCAAAGGCCTTTGTAAATGGAAATGTATTCATTTAAACATAGGTTTGCTATTTTTTCCTCCAACATTAGCACAGAAGTTATTGAATTCTGGATACCACATTCTGCTTTTTCATTTCTATAATCTTTGGCAATTGAATGATTTAAAGCTCAAAGAGGGTAGATTTAAGCTAGATATAAGGAAAAATATTTTACAGCAAGCATGGTGAGGCACTGGAGCAGGTTGCCCATACATGTGGTTGATGCTCCATCCCTGAAGACTTTCAAGGTGAGGTTGGATAAGGCCCTAGGCAGCCTGATCTAGATGTGGTGTGCCTGTTCACTGCAGGGAAGTGGAACTAGATGGCCCTCAGAGCTCCTTTCCAAATCTAAGGATTCTGTGATACTATGGCTCTATGATTACTATTGATTCATAGATGGTAAATAGTAGAAGTGCAAATTGTATGAACATTTAGAGTAGGTTTAAGCTACATTCATAATCTTGAAAAGGTTACAAGTAATTTTCCATCAAAATCTCAATAACCCAGCATTCTTCAATCATCTGGAAATGTCCTGAAGATTCATAGATTTGAGGACTACCATTCATAAACATGACAGTTGTTTTTGGAAAAATAAGAATTTTTGTAATAGTTAGCTTTCTGAGTTGTGTGCAGCGTGGTAATATTTTTAATAAATAGGTACCATAATGAAAAATTGCATTAAGCACATACTCGTCTTTTGAGTCATCCCTGAAATTACCACTACAAATGTATAGCATTCTAATTTACTTTTAGACCAACAGTCTTTATGTATGAATTTCACTGTTTAATCTGAAAAAGCTAATTCACATCAATAGCATCTTAATCTATATGGTTAATAGTTGTCTTTGATAATAATTGCTATTTAAGTTTATAAAGCATTCACTAAATGTCTTGATAAATTACACAAACATCACATTAGGCATTTAATGGATGCTTTTTTAAGTCAAGTAAAAATTACTTTAGATTGCAAGTAACTGTAGATTTATAAAGCCATCATTATATGTCTATTATAACCATTTAACTTAAGTGTTCTGTAATTAGAGAAAAGCCAGAATTTTAATTGCACATTTGCAAACTGCTAGCTAGGACTTCTGAAAACAGTACAACAGTACTCCGTTTGCCACTGTTAAAGAGAGTTTGCACTTTCTACAGGTTTTACTTCTGGAAGGATTTTTGAAATAAAATCCTGTTGTACTTTTTAAATTACACGGAACAAAAATAAACAGACTTTTAATATATAGCCAGTTCCTTAAAAATATTTCTAATAAATAAATAAATAAATGAGGTAGTGAGATTACATTTTTGGCTGTTAAAATTAAATCTGAATGGGAAATACTGGATCCAATATTCACAAGGGACTGCAGACTACTTTTACCTCTGGATCACTAACTGGAAACAAGTATGAATAATAATTTTGACCTAAACCAAATTCTTATGTAGCTGCTCAATTCACAGAAACTTGTGATTCAATTACATTAAACATCACTGGAAATGCAGGGAAAAAAAAAAAAAAAAAGATTTCTTATAATCTTGTAGAACATAAACAATGGTCATGTTCTTGATATCTGCAAGGATAGAAACAGCAGTCCTGAGGGCAGCCACATAGTGTGAGTCTGTCCTAATCCACTCATTCCTGTTGCAGTGGTTAGACTTCACCTATATAACTATGGAAATTCACAGAATTTAAAATGTTCTTCAAACTTTGAATAAAAAGAGATTTTTCCATCAGCTATCTTAACTTGACAAATATTTTGGACTTCTTTTATGTGAACACAAAATTGGTTTTCTGAAACCAAAGAAATACATATAAAGCCTAATAGTCTCTTGTTCTTTCAGAAATGCAATTTCAGCCTCAGTGATCATATTTCCCAGGATGTGCACATGGATTCAGAAAGAGATGATCCTGGTGTGATATGATTTTTCATATGAAACACTGCACAACTTACTTCTGTTGAGGTTTCTTTGAAATTCATCAATTGTTTACTGATGTTCATATCTTCTCTTCACTATGGGCTCAAATATCAAAATACTTGCCTATATCAGTAGTGTTCTAGAAATGGAAAAATTTGCCTTTCTCTCATACCTATTAGATCTGAACATTGTGTTGCACCCATTTCCTTTCCATTACCCTCAGACTGAAGCTGGCAAAATTAGATTTTCTGTTCAGCTTTATCATGCTTTGTCTTTGAAGTGTTTCAACTTTGTTTTGAAATGTAAGAGTATATGCCCCCAACAGTGAATTAAATGATGTGACTAATGTTGCTAAAGGCGATCTTCTATTAAAATCCAATATTTGTTTTCTTTTGGAATTCTGATTGGTTGATTTTAATAGGTATTTCCCACAAATTGATTTAGCTTCCTAGCAATTTTATGGGCTATACAGCATTATACTTCAGTATCAATAAGTGTGCTAAAGTTCATTTAGTATTGCATGGGTTTGGGAAAGCACACAGGGATCTTTTTATATTTATTTATTTACTTACTTACTTACCTATAGATGTGTTTATTTAATATTTGAAGCTAAGAAATTTTTCCAGACATTCAGGTGACCTGAAAACTGAAAGTGTTTCCTTCATCTTTAAACAGAGGATCTTTAAATGTGAGCTCTCTCCAAGCAGTTCTCCAGTTCTTCCTGCAAAAGGTCAGTTCTGTGGTTCAGACCTATTTGTAAGAAGTGCATCCCAAGTAATATTCCTCTGTTGTGGTCTTCATTGTCATTTATTTATTTTCTTTATTATTTGCTACTTATTCATTTATTTATTAAAGAGCATAAGGATCTAGGAGAAGGGAGTAATGTGTAAGAAGACAAGATGGCCAAACTTGTTGATGACTAAAGGTGAAGGTGGAAAAGAAATCACAAGGGAGAAATAAATATATGCAAAATAATCTGCTAATGGGAGAAAGCAAAAGATAATAGCAGAACACAGAGCAATAGGGAGAAAAGCAAATTAAAAAAGCAGTAATGAGTGAAGTCCATTTAGGAAAAACAGGAGAGAGAGAGAGAAACCAGTTGGAGATATAAACCACTATCTGCACTGCAAAACGTTTAATAAGAAGCCTGGCAAAGAAGGGTCCCTAACTATAGTAAATCCTACAAAGTGATCTACCATTACCACCTTTGGGCAGAACACAGTATGCCTTCAGAAGCAGTGTAAAGCAGTGTAAAGTGTTCCAGTAAAGAGACTGATATTACATTCTCATATGGGGTCATATATTGCTATAAAAAAGCAGTTACAAAGACCTTAATTTTTCTACCTAAAACATTACAAAGCCTGTGCCTGCTGGAGTTAGCATTTAAAAGGAAAATATGCATGGTCGCTGCCTGAGAACTGTCTTGCTGAGAGAAATCTTTGGTTGTGTGTGCTTTTTTCTTTGTGCTCAGAACAATTTAGAGTTTAATATTACCTTATCTATCTCACTTCTGTATTTCAAGGCTGTTCTTTCAATAGCTGAATTCTTATGCTTAGTTTGAGTAATAACACTAAAAGAAAACCTTTTGTTTTCTGAGTTCCATTTTTCATTCCTAGCTGCTTGGTATTTTGAGCACCTAAACATTTATTCCACAGCTGTATTCCAGCTTTATTAACTAGTGAAGTATTAAAGGAGGATACTTCTTCTGGTATAACTACACCACAGTTTTAGTATACATTAATATACATGCTTTTTCTCTTAAAATTGCCAGTAACACTCTGCACAAATGTATGAGACCAAGTACAGCATTTAGTGCTAAACAAAACTAGCAGTATTATACTGACAACAACTGATTGGCTACAAAAATCAAGAGGTGCAGACAGTCTCATAATTGTGGCACCAAAAAATCGTTGTTATGGAAACTGAGTTTTCCAGGCCACATCTGCAGATCTTAAAATACTTCATCATAGCTTGTAGCTAGAAGTTTGCAGCTGCCATCTACTTACAGTGTAAGAACTTCCTAACAGTTTTTCAGATGTCCATGGTAGAGCCAAATACAGTGCAAAGTATTCAGGAATTACTGCCACCTTAGAGTCCAGCAGTATTTCCCCCAAACCATTCTCTTTTACCACCTCTTTAAAGATGTTTCTGAATAGAAGCATAGCTTTTTGACACATATTCTTAAACACAGCAGTGAATTACTGACTTGTTACTACCATGACAAACTATGAAGGCTGTGATGTTTTCTTTTAAAATTAGAAATATGTCATACTTGATGAATTGCTAAACATAAAATAGATCCCATACTGCATTAAACTATTTGGATGAATATAGCTCTTAATTCATCAACTAGATGCATACTTATTATTTCTCAAGAGGAAGTATAGCAAAAAATTTAGGAAAGGACAGAGTCAGCAGCTGACTGTATACAGTGATTTCTTCTAGAAAAGATATGACAGCCAGAACATTTTCCCCATTATTTCAGTGCCAGAATTCAATTTGTACTTTTTTTTTTTTTTTTTTTTCTCTCTTCAAAACCTAAACTTCCTCTGGAAATAACAACTACATTATATATATGTCTACAATGGATGGTGATATCTGGTCTCAGAATACATGATTATTCATTAGGCTGTAAGTATTAGAAGATACTTATGCAATGTGTTGTAGCAAAAAGGTAATAAATAGGGTATGGGAAAAAATGCCCTGAGGTGAAATCTTGGCTTCATTGAAAATCAATGATAAAATTCCTATTGCTATCAGTGAAACAAGGACTTTGATGTCCATGTGAGAATTAAAATAGAATTCAATTTCTCACATTTGTGAGAACTCGTGATTATTTTATTTGGATTTAATTCCCTGTTACTTCCTCAGGCAAAGCTCCAATTGAAATCTCTTGTCTCTTCCAATCAGTGGGATTTTTTCTGAGGACAACATTTTGCCAGCACTGCATGATTTGTTGTTTTTCACTGCTTATCTTTTGTCCCTTTGGGACAAAAAAAAAAAAAAAAAAAAAAAAAAGGGGGAGTTGGACTCGATGATCTCTGGAGGTCCCTTCCAACCCCTACAATTCTGTGATTTTATTGTTTATGTTGCGGGAGGATTAGGGAGATGTGCAGAATTTTGAAACCTAGTAAGATAGGAATGAAAAACGCAACAGAAAAGAAGTAAAGTTTAAACAGGGTTAATCAAGATCAAATTTGTATACCTGATGTGAAGTTAGGGAATGGATGACCTTTATTCTTACTCAAAGAAGGATGGCAAAGCCCTTACAAAAGGGCTGATGGAGTGGGCTGCTTTTCCTTCTGTCTGTAGGCAAATCAGAGCAGTTATATTGACATTTACTCCCTGGCTTCCTGACACACAACAAACACAGGTCCAGCATCCTACTTACAGTTAGCTGCCTCTCCTGCTGGTGGCCAGGCAGAAGCTGACTACCCACACTTTCCTCACTTACCCATTTATGGCTCTGGCCACAGGCAACAAAGAAGATGGAAGTCTGAAAGATGCCACTTTTGTTTGCTCTAAGATGCCATAACCCTTGCCATGGTGGGGGTCAGCAGCTTGTGGAGCTTGAGGGATGCCAGCATCCAAGGAGAAACGTGGTATCTGAGGTTCACCGGGAAGCATCAGCAGTGGTAGAATGTGTGAGGAAGTATAGCACATGGTGAGGAAAGTGCTCTGACCCTGGCCCTTGCATTGTGCTGAAGTGGGCATCCACTCCCACTTGTCTCAGGGGGAAGCAGTTGGCAAACATCAGAAAGGGGGAAAAATACCAGGGACTAAAGATTTTCTTTAACACTCAGTAACATTTACTTTTGTTCTTACATCATCTGTGCCCTTAAGCCAAAGCTGGGCTATCCTACAGGGCAGAGTTGTGACCTGTCCACACTGAACTTCTTCTCTTCAGGAGCATGTGCTAGAAAGCTTCCTGAAAGTTGGAAGGTTTTAACATTTAGCAGGAAAATTCCTTGATAGCTAGTGGAATAACTGAGCTGTCTTTATTGCTAGAGTACCTACATTCTAGTATTAGCTTATAACTGGTATTATCTGCTAAAATGAAAATACACTCATGCATAAATACTTATAGGCTAAGATCACACCAGATTAACTTTTCTTGAATATATTATATATAAATTGTGCTAATATATCTAGCTATAGACACTTGTCAAAAATTCAAGTCACACACACATAACTGCTTTTAAAGTGTGAGCTTATGTGTTTTATATTGCGTCCATCAGAACAAGGTACTGTACATAATACAGTACAATACAGTACGATAGTACAATAACAGCCTCAAAATAGTACAGCTACCTACTACATAGTAAAACCTACTTATTCAGTAATTACCTGATATAAGATATTTGTTACCTTTAACTACATAATCACGAAGTTCAATTACCTTGGTCATTGAACACTCTTACAGATTTAAAATATATTATATGGTTAAAATAAATATAAATATATAAAATAAATATGGTTAAAATGGTTAAAATTATATTATATGGCTAATGCCATGTTACTATCTGGCCATAACTGGAAGACACAAATACATGCTGAGATAGAATGTACCCCCCGGTTAGTACAAGACAGTGAAATTTCTTAATATTTTTTCTTTATCTCCTTAGTTCATATTTGTACAGTTGATTTCATGATTGTTAACAAAATGCGTATCTGACAAAATAGTTGAATGTTTTTAAGCCATAAATTAACAGATACTCTGAAAATGACATTTTTAATCTCTTTGGATATTTTATTTTTTTTCCCTGTGGTTCATCCTTTGGTCAATTTTGCTGTATATGTCAGAAATATAAGTCATTATAGAATTGAAGTTCAAGGATTTTACAGCTGTCAAAAAAGTGAGTAAGAAGATTTATCTTTATGTTTCCTGTGGTTTCATAGAATCATAGAATCACTAAGGTTGGAAGAGACCTCCAAGATCATCTAGTCCAATGATCAACCCATTCCCATCTTGTCAACTAAGCCATGACACTCAGTGCCACATCTGCAGGTTTCTTGAACAATTTCAGGGGTGGCAACTCCACTATCTCCCTGGGAAGCTTGTGCCAGTACCTCACCATTCTGAGAATAAATTCTTTTTAGTAACCAACCTGATCCTCCCCTGGTGCAACTTGAACATATTATCTCTCATTTTACCACGGTTGCCCAGGAGAAGAGGCCAACCCCACAACCTCCTTTTGGGTAGTTGTAGAGAGCAATAAGGTCTCCTCTAAACCTCCTCTTTTCCAGACTAAACAAACATAGAATCATGGAATGTCTTGGGTTGGAAGGGACCCCAAGGATCATCAAATTCCAACCCCCCTGCCACAGGCAGGACCACCAACCTCCAGTGCTGGTACTAGACCACGGAAACAATCCCAGTTCTCTCAGACACTCCCCATAAGATTTGTGCTCCAGACCCTTCCTTGGCTTCACTGACCTTCTCTGGACACTCTCCAGCATCTCAATGTCTTTCTTGCAGTGAGAGGCCCAAAACTGATCACATTACTCAAGGTAAGGCCTCACCAGTGTTGACCAAGTACACGGGGATGATCACCTCCCTAGTCCTCTTTGCTATGTTATTTCTGATACAAGCCAGGATGTTATTGGCTTTCTTGATCATCTGAGCACATTGCTGGCTCATGTTCAGCTGACTCAACTAATAAACCCAGGTCTTTTACTGCCATGCAGTCTTCCAGTCACTGTGCCCCAAGCCTGGAGCACTGAATGGGGTTGTTGTGACCAAAGTGCAGAAGCTGGCACTCGGTCTTGTTGAAGCTCATGCAATTGGCTTCAGACCATTTATCCAGCCTCTCCAGATCTCACTGTAATGCCTTTCTACTATCAAGCAGATCAATACTTCCTCCCTGTATGGTGTCATCTGCAAAGTTACTGAGGGTGCACTCAATCTCCTCATTCAGATTGTCGGTAAGGATATTAAGTAGAACTGGCCCCAGTACTCAGCCCTGGGGAACACCATCCATGATGTGTTGCCAGCTGGCTTTAACTCAGTTCATCACCATTCTCTGGACCCAGACCTTCAGCCAGCTCTTTATCCAGGAAAGAGTATGCCTGTCCAAGCCACAGGCTGCCAGCTTCTCCAGGAGAATACTGTGGGAGACAGTGTCAAAAGCCTTGCTGAAGGTGGACATCAGCAGCCTTTCCCACACCCACCAGGCTGGTCACCTGATCACAGAAGGAGATGAGGTTGTTCAAGCAGGACCTGCCTTTCAAGACTCCATGGTAGATGGCATCACAGCGACAAGTCTCTGGTCACCTGTGACCTTTCCAGTTGAAAAGACTACTGATAAATAATGGAAAGTGTTTTGAAAAGCACTTCCACCAGCTCTTTCGGTACCCTTGGGTAGATCCTATCCAGCCCCATAGACTTGCAGTAGTATAGGTGGAGTACTGTTTACTTCTGTACTGAGTTTATTCTGCTCCCCATCCCTTCAGCCCTTTCAAAGTTTCAGTATTGAACTTAAAACAGAGGGTATATGGGTATATATGAATGTATAGTCCAAATGGTAACACTTCTGCGTTAAAAAAGCTGTGTTGTGCCTCTTAAAAAAAAAAAAGTTCTTTTTCTTATAAGACTGGAAAGATTCTGAAGAACTAGGGAAGGAAAAAAAAAGAACTACAAGTGTGTTGTTTCTTCTTCCATGTAGCATACTTGTTAAGCAAATATTCTTCTTGTTTGACTCTGATCAGAAGAGCTAGATCTAGGATAGTGCCTTGTGTCCTGAGGGATAGTTGCAGGTACTAAAATAAATGGTAGAAGTTATTTCACTCTTCGTAGATTGCTAGAAGCAGCTGCGGTGGAGGGGGAAGAAGCCTCAAAGAAACAAGAGAAAAAAATGTTCCCTATAGTCCCAATATACTTTTCAGCAAAAAATGAAATAAAGCTTCAATTTTTTAGCTTTTGTTTTGCTGAAAGAAATATGATAATGCTTCTGAGAATAATAGATTTGCCTGAACACAAACAGATAAATCTAAGAAGTAAGAGATAAAGTGTTTTAAATCTGAATTTATAGCTAAACCCATATATGGGTGTGATGTTGAGTTTCTACATATGATGTATCAATTATTTGTGTGAATAAGATAGCTTTTTTTGGATGTGTTGGGCAAATGCTCAAATAATTACGTGTGATAATACAGGAAATTTAGGTTTTATTTTATAAAATATCAATTATATTTTCCATTTATAGCATCAGTACTGTTCTATAATAGTTGTAAAATTAGGAAACATGCCTGTCATTGCCATTCTTTTAAGCTAGTTTTAATGCTGGAGGCACAGAACAGGTTGACAGCTTTGGGTTTTGGCTAGCCTACACTAACACATCAATGTAAAATATTTACAAAACTTTTTTTTCCAGTAGAATACCTGAACTCCATGCCAAAAACAGCTAATGAAGAGAAGAGGGAATAGACCAAGCTAAATAAATAATACTACCGGTGTTTGATTAAAACAAAACAAACCAACCAACCAAACAAACAAACAAAAAAAACAGAAAACTATGTATTAATGATTCAAACTCAACTCTTCAAAGTTAGCATTGGTTATAACTCTGACATTACACAAATCAAAAATTCAAAATACACCAAATATTTAAATATATTATAATTATTTTCTTGTAAAAAAATTTAGTAATATTATTGAATGATTACCTAGTGGATTATGTTTTTATTCTGCATATTTTACCAGTGTCACTGGAAAAACTTTCATTTTATATAAGTGAAACCAATTGCTTCTTCTTTCTTTCCTTAGTCAGTGCAAGATGGCATTAAGATGTTAACTCTTTTTTTTAAAACTATTTTTCTTGACCATTTCAAGGAATAAAGAATATGTTTCCCATTTGATGCACAGTGAAAAAGAGGAAAAACTATAATGTTGACAGAATCAGGACAGATCCTGCCTGACCAACCTTGTAGCTTTGAAAGAAGCTAGAAGAACCACTGATGTCATGTATCTGGACTTCAGTAAGGCCTTTGACATGGTCCCCCATAAAATCCTCTGCAAGTCTGTGGGTGACACTGAGCTATGTGGTGAGTTATGGCTGACGTGTCCAAAAGACTGGATGGCATTTGCAGAGACGTAGACAGGCTCAAGCAGTGAGCCAGGGTGAACCTTATGACATTCAAAAAATCCAAGTGCAAGGTCTTGCACATGGGTCATGGCAACTTTCACTATCAGTACAAGATGGGGAGTGTAAGGATGGATCACAGCCCTGCCAAAAAGGACGTGGGGATACTGGTTGATGGCAGCTGGACATGAGCCAGCAATGTGCCCTCATAGCCCAGAAAGCCAACCATATCCTAGGCTGCATCAAAAGAAGCATGGCCAGCAGGTCAAGGGAGGTGATCCTGCCCTTCTACTCTGCACTGGTGAGATCTCATCTGAAGTACTTTGCCCAGATGCAGAGTCCTCAGTATAGGAGAGATATAGACCTGCTGGAGCACATCCAAAGGAGGTCTACAAAAATGATCCATGAAATGGAATACCTCCCCTATGAGAAATGGAATACCTCCCCTATGAGGAGAGGCTGAGAGAGCTGGGGCTCTTCAGCTGGGACAGGAGAAGGCTCTGAGAAGACTTGAGAGCAGCCTTTCAGTCTCTAAAGAGGACAGAGAAGAAAGAAGGGGACAGAATCTTTAACAATGTCTGCTGTGATAGGACAAGAGGAAATGGTTTCAAACTAAAAGAGGGGACATTTAGGTTGGATATAAGGAAGATGTTTTTTACAGTAAGAGTAGCGAAGCCTGGAACAGGTTTCCCAGGGAGGTGGTGGAAGTTCCATCTCTGGAGACATCCAAGGTCAGGCTGGAAGGGGCTCTGAGCAACCTAATCTAGCTGTAGGTGTTTTTATTCATTGCAGGGCAGTTGGACTAGATTGCCTTTAAGGCTCCATTCCAAACAATTATATTACTTTATGAGAATGTAGTGAATCCAGGTGCAAGACAGAAACTTCCCAGAGCGTCTTAGGGTCATATAAAAAAGGACAGCAGATAATACAGAGATGCTTAAATTCTATGAATTTTATAAGGAAATGGTATGTGTTTATATAATGGAAACTTCTCCATCTGCTTCTTCCATGAATTACTGTACTCTCATGGGGTCCTGCAATGCAATTAGTTCAACTTGAGTAACACCTGTGACTGCTGGCATTCCACTGACTATTCTGGGACTTAATGGTAGCATAAAGCTTTGGGCTTTTTGGATCCATAGACTGCATTCTTGTGAGAAGCATTATATAATGTTCTTAACAGATTAAAAAAAAAAAAAAGAGAGAGAAAAAAAAATTAAAAGGAAATAAGATTAAGAAAATATTGTGAACTTTTTTTTCCCCCTTCTGAATTCCTTAGAGGTAAATATATTTAAAGGACAACTTTATTTAAGTCTGGGTGCTTCTGAAGAGTTTATTATTATCCTTGTAGCATATGCATCATTATTGTGTTAGTCAGACCTTCTTTTCTTTGTTAAAAGATTGAAAAACCAGTATGCAAAGTAATGTTAAAAAGGTGGCACAAGCTTTTGTTACATGGGATTTTTTGCCTTTAGAGAAATTTTACAGTATATTCCTTGATGTTTATAAAACAGATGGTATTTAATAAGCTAAACTCTAATTGCAATTATTAGTGAATGATGATCAAATTTAAAATTGAATTCTGTTTCAGAAGTATCTTGATATCTTGTTTTGCAAAAGATTTTATTTCTTCCTTGTTGGAATCCTAACATTAATCAATGATGGATGAATGAGTATGCTATTAAGTTTTAAATTAGTTTCCAATTTTCATCAGCTGAAAACAGCACATTGTAAAAGAAGAATGGAGAAATAAGGTTAATCTGAAAATCATACATCTGCTGCAAGTGTAGCTTTCAAGTGGTTGTAAAATTGCATATAAAATTTGGAAACACTAGTTTGAGATTAATATCATGATGACGATAGTTGACATACATTTTCTATTCCTTATCTAAAGTTGGAGCTAGATAAAAATAAATCAAAGTTCATATACTTAGTCTGAAAGGGTGTTAGTGAAAAAAATAATAAGGATGATATCTGACTAGTTGTGCCACAGAAGTAATTTTAGTATTTATAGTAAAACTTAATAGGTCGTACTTTTTGGAGGCTAAAATGGATTCCTCATACTGAAACCCAAAAACAAAAAAAACATAGAACCATGACACCTCTGAATATTTATAACAGAGTCAATTTTGTGATTTTCTGCTGGAATTTGATTATTTGACTATTTTGAAAGTGTATCAGCTGTTTCATTCTGTTAAACTGAATCTGTTTTTCAAGCTGCATTTTATTATTACTCTAACTGCCTTCTGACATTCCAAATAATATAGGAAAATGCTGTGTAAACATAAAGATCAGCAATGAGAAAAATAAAATCAATTACATGTGTATTTTTCTCATGATTTGTGTCATCTGAAGCATGGACTCAGATGTGAGCAATCCAAATCATTTGTTACAGGTTGTAAATTCCCTTATATAAATTCACAAGTTTTCTCTTTTAACTTTCCTACCCACCTTTATGAGTCAGCAAAACATTCCACAAACACTCCTTAATGGTGCCTGCATGTGCTTATCCAAGCCGAGCCGTGACTCGTTCCTAGCCATGCACTCTTCCTCCAATCAGGATCATTATCACGCGGCTATCACACAGCTTACTTGACTTTGTTTTTCTCTTCTTGAGGTGTCCTCGGTTCTCAGCATTGCTTTCTCATGCCATTTATCTTGCTTCACAGCTGCTGCTCTGAATAATCTTTCTTGTATTCCCACAGTGAGATACAAAGGATGTTTGAATAGCAGAGCATACATACAGGCCCAATTCAGTAGAAGTTTGGTCAGAAAACAGAGGCAACACATACCTGAAAACTTTGTGAACAGATAAACAAAGGTTAGAATTAGAAGAACTAACCGAATGAAATCTGAGTAAACATGAATGAAGATGTTCAAACTGTTAAAATCCTTATTTTTGAATCCTTTTTGATAAAACATCTCCATTTGTAAAGCCTAAGAACTACTGTGAAGCAGGAATTGTCCTATTCAACTGAAGATTGCATTTGACTTACACTTTTTCAGTATTCCTAGTGTAAGGAGTAGGCTGCATAGTTGTGCAGGAACATGTGTTCTTTAAACTTCCTCACATACAGGGGTTGGATGCAGTCAAAAATACGAGCTAAAAAAATATATGCAGAAATGAGGTGTATTTATGAGATAATTGAATTCCTACTGAGTATTCTGGCTCCAGAGACAAGAAAGGAAACTGCTTTGTGACTGAAACATGAAAACATGAAAAATATACTATACCAATAAAATGCAAATAGTTATTAAACAAGTCTGTTTTAGAGCTGTTTACTGATTTGTACTGTTCTTATGACCACAATTACTTCTGAAAATCATCAATTCTTTAACCGTCTTTAACTCAAAACAAAGTAAATTACAGTATATTACATTGGCATTTGTTTCTAAATGAAATTTCCGTATGTCCTCAAAATATCTATTTTCCTAATAATAATAATAATCACTGAGATGCCCAATAGAGGCAAGAATTTGTAAAGTAAGTAGCTAGGGAGTTAAGCACCTGCTATATCAGTTGAATAAAGCTCCTTTTTGTGCACTTGAAGATCTAAGAGTGACTTTGAATCTTGCTGGCACTGGGATTGGAAGGAAGACAGAGGCACTAAGTTTTCCCTGTGGTATTCGTTGGCAATGATGTCTTTCTGTTCAGTCAAAGTATCTGTCAAGAGGATATACACACACTTGATGTGAGTGAGGAGCTAGCCAGAACGCTGGTGTAAATCTAGCATCCAGGATCTTCCTGGTATATGTGAAATGAAGCCCTTTGTTTTCTGAGTGCTTTGCAAGAGTATTCTGGGTGGAGAAGGACACAGATTATGAGGTCTGCTAAAATTCTCAATGGTTATGAAAATGCGTGCACTTAGGGCAGGAGAAGACTACTCTTAATTAAAAGGCTGGAACTGCTTAAAGCTGATGTCACCGTGTCATTGGCTCCATAGTTTTGGTTCCTGTGTGAAATTAAGGGCAAATGAAACTTGTGCTTAAAATTCAGTTTCATTGGAAGTCTATAGGGAAAACAGAAAGTGGAAGCTTAAGATGCAAATACACCTTTTTTGCCACACTTCTGAAGCTTTAACTCAGTAAATAATGAACATGGCCATTCACGTTCTCCACAGTGAAGAGAGTTACTCAGAATGAAGCTGAGAACCACTTGTAAGCATCAGAGTTGACAAGAGTACTGACCCTTACTGCATGAGCATGACAGTATCTACCTGCAGATTTGTGAACATTTATCTAGAAACATGCTCTCTAATGTCTCTTTAGGTTGTTTAATTTTGCTTTTACTTCAAGAAATCATAGTTTTGAGTCATAGGACTGGGTACTTTTCAGTACAAATAGTTGAGAATAGAGTCCTGACTTTCCTGATAGTTATTGTTTCATGAGGAAGTGCCATTTTTTGTTTTCTCAGCACCTCTTTTACTTAATTTAAATTCTCTTTTATAACCTGGAAGGTGTTTTATTGGGGGAAATGAAAATAGTAAGAAAAAAATAGCTTAAATCTTTCATATTCATTTTGAAAAATACCCTGGTTATTTTAAAATATTTTAAAATATTCAGAATATCCATCTATATAGGTAACTTTGGGAATTAAACTACAGGAATTAGTTACTATTAATGGGATAGGACAAATAAAATAAAACAAAATAAAACTGTCCCTGCAGAAATTCAAGGTCAGGCTGGTTGGGGCTCTGAGCAACCTGATATACCTTCAGTATATGAAAATCTTGCTGATTCAGATTCTGTCCTGACTCATGGCTGAAGCCAGCTGAGAAGAGGAGGCAATCCCAGAGAAGATGATTCCTAGTCCAAGCTATACAAGCTTGGCTGTTTTTGCGTGTCTGTTTTTGGAAACATTGCAGCTAGGATTTTCCAAAGTGATCACTTGTATCTTAGGATTCTTAGTATGGATTACATAAACTTGATCTTCAGCAGGAAATAAATATGTGTACCTGAAAAACTCTCTTCTTTTGAATAGAATATAGAGGATCAGATTCAGCTTTGGAAAAGCCTGTTTACATCTGAAAGATTAAAACTGAATTCTTTCAGCATTGACTTTTCTCATGTTTATTCAGTTCAAATTCAATATCAGAATACTAAAAAAAACCATTGCAAAAGCAATTCATAAAAAGCCTAAGTACTACAGTAGCAAGTATGCAACCCACAGACAAAATCTCTTTTGTTCATTAAATGTTCTTAAAATCTTTATTTATGACTGAAGTTTCCCAGTTTCTATTAAAATGTTATCATAATAGTGATAAGATCACAAGTCAATAGCGCTACAAGAAACATTTAAACAAGCAATTTTTTTTCACATTTGAGATTCTGTTACACTGACTAACTTAATCCAGTGTTGGATTCTGCAATCTTGTCACTCTGAATGCATTCAAATGCAATTTTAAACAGAGATTCCTTCACTTCACCAGCAGTAGGACCACAATTGCAGAAGGTTTCCTGGGCCATTTCAATTTTTGTTTATTAGCTGAAGTTATACACTAACAGGCCATGTTGAGCACAAGCTCAGCCCCATCTTGCATGTCTGGGTGCTGCAGCCTTTGCTGCCCACTGTACTATAGTTCCCACTTGGAGAACTCCTCTCTCATCCGGCTGATTATTATATCTGGGTGTATAGAGCCTGCTTTCTGTGACTTCTTCTAGACATTAAAACACTTTACTTAGATTTATATGAAGTTCATGGATATGGGACTCTGGCTAGCCCTGTGATGTTCTGAAAGATTGTGTAAGGGAATCAGAATGACTGACAGTACAAAGCCACACATGGATTTTGCATGTCTGATACTTCTCACTATATAAACAAGCTGTCAAGCAAGGAAAAAACTCTGTCTTTACATTTCATGCATCTCTTATAGATCCAGCATCAGAAAATAACAGTCCTATGCAATGAAACAAAACAAAACAAACTTGTTTGCTTTATCTGTTCCCTGAAATAGACTAATGCACAGATGTCCCGCTGTCTGATCAGGATGCAGGCCCAGATTCATCCAGAATTTTCTCTCTCTAAATTATATCTTAGAGATAGATGTTTTAAGCATTTGCTCATATGCAAATCTGAGTTCTTATTCAGCATGTAGTGGCCTTTCTACCTTTGTCATGGTCTGTTGCCCTGTGTGCCTTACCGGATGATTTCCATATGGCAAAAAATTACTCATGTTAAACAGTCTAGAAAAAGTCTTTTGTATAGAGTCTGGGTACATTTATTAGACACCTGTAAAGCTTTATGCTCAGAGTGATAAAAGAATGCTGTTTGCTGCACTATCTCATATTATTTTATTCAGATGTGATTCTAGTCTACTTCTGTAGAATATTGCGTATAACATGGAGCTGATATTGGATCTAAATATTTGAAGTCTTATTTTTCCCACCTGAACTAAGCGCAAACTAGCCATAACCAAGGCATTCTCAATGGAGAGAAAGCATGAACAAACAAGCAAACAAAGATAAATTTACAACATTTTCTTTTATATTAACAATTAAAGCTAAGATAATTGGAGCATATCTTCTCTTTTTTTAATCAACTGTGCAGTAAGATGTACAGTAATGTTATATATGTGTGTGTACACATATATATGTTCTCCCTGAAATCTCAGAGGCAATTTTTCGGACAATATTCACTTGTGTGCAATCCAGAAATGATTTTTCTTCAGCTGTTAAAGTTACTGACTGAGACCAGGTTCAGCACTACACAGGAGACTAAAGCAATGATAATGATAATCCATTATAGTCTGAGAATATCTAGCTTGTCTTTGCTGTTACAGCATTGATGCTGTAAAGTCTGTGTCTCCGTGTTGACTGATAGTATGACATCAACTCAGAAACAAGCACTGTATATATCTAGTATATATTATGCTTTAAAGGCGAGATTTCTGTAAAATGCTGATATCAACACTGATACTGTCTTGTACTGTTTAAAAAGGACTGAGACAGCACATTTAAGCCTCAGATACAACTCAGTTATATCTTAGAAGCATTCTTTTTTATGAAATGGCAGTTTTATGTTTTCTCTCCATTATTTTTTTCTTTTTTCAAATGCATGTGGCTTGATTGAATTTGTCCTCAGAATTTACCCCTTTGTTCATATTCCGGACTAGATTAAATTGTGAGTTACTGGTGTGACTCCCCTATAAGCAAGCGTGGTTGGAAATCATACACCTGGGGAGCTAATTAGAATCAGTTGAACAGTATTAAAACCAGTCAAGTATTTCAGTTCTTCTGTTTCACAGTAAGATTCATTTTCTGGGATCTATCACTAAATGGGTATCAATGGCTCCTTGTGCTGCCAAGCTTGGTCACTTGATGGGCTTAATAGTCTGTTAGAAGCAGTTGGGTGTCTTTCCAAGACCCTGCCCATCAGATAAATATATTTGTCCATGTATGTCCTTTTCCAAGGTCTGGGTAGTAACATAGAAATGCAAAGAGGGACAGTTTGATGCTGGGTCACCTAATACATTTCTGCAAAGAGATATTTCATTCAGCCCTGGAAGGCAATTTATCTTCAGAAATTATGTTCAGGTGTCATTTGGCATGCGTTTGAGATGATTTAGACTTACCACTTTCATAAGTATTCACTAATATAGTTTGAAACTCTACTATATCCTTGGCAGGAGTAGCTACATCTTGCCTTCGTTTGCAGATTTCTTTATTCTTTTCCCTTCTGTTTGCTATCATATCACATCCTTTTATTCGAAATCTTCTTAGATAAGCTATCAGCAGCTACCAGGGCCATGTAAGAAACATGACCTGCTTGCAAATTACATCTCATCTTGTGTAGATGTATTCTTTGGGCACTGCAGAGTACAGAGGATAAGACCCTTCTATTTACCTCAGGAGCCAAAATAAAGAGGAAAAAAAAGAGGATTCAGGTACTTTGTAGAAATTGCTTATGCTCAGTTTGAAGCCAGGGAGAGTCCCTGCTCCAGGTATGACAAATCTCTGACACCATCACAGCACTCCTACATTGCATGTCTAATCTCAGATGACCAGGCTTCTGAAAAATGCATTGTCTCACATCAAAACTACTAACTTCAATTTAGGGGAAAATCCAAGCATTTCCCTAGTAGCTGGAGATGGGAGTGTGGGGTCTGTCTGATGGGGTGGAGACTGTACTCCAGGGGGAATTCCACAAGGAGTTTCCCACTGGTATCTTCTAGGATGCTGTGGGGGGAAGACCTGAGACCACTATCAGGGTGGTGTGGTGCCTCCCTGACCAACTTCATCCCACAGCATCAAGGTAAGCGTGATCAGGCTGCAGAAGGGCCACAGCTCAACCATCCTCAGCCTCCACTACAGGCCCTAGCCTGGGCAGGATGGGTCAGGGTTGAGGTGATTCCTGGCTCAGTGTGACCTAAGACTGACCAGGGGCAGGGGTGCTACAGAATGCTGTGGAGCTGAGCTGCTGGAGGAGAGGAATGGGAAGCAGAATTGAAACAGTTTGGGAATTGCCTTCAAATTTCAAAATTATTAGAACAATTGAAACATCTTGGAAATTGCCTTCTAATTTCCAAGTAATGATCTTGCAGACAAGTTATTTTGTGTATTTGTTTTTTTGTTTAGGGGGGGAGAGGGAGGTGAGGTAATGCTAGTTCTCACAGTGGCTGGCTCTGTGGTAGCTCTGGTATCAGCCACATTTTTTTTGTATGTGTTTTCCTGAACAGCTTTTCAGTTTGTAGCAAGCCTTCCCTAAGCTTGTATTTTCCTTGATGAGTTGTTCACGTCTGTTTTGACAGTGATTCTTACCTTGGAATCAACAAAGGATTCTAAATACTAATGAAACTGCATTTCCTTGACAAGCTCTTTCTCTCTTCAAATGGATTGCTTACTGTCCTGTATCCAGAAGAAATCACGTATCTCTGACAAAGAGTGAGCCTTCAAACTCTGAAGTAGTTTATTTGGAATTTATACTGGAAATCTCAGCAACTCTTCACTCTAGTCATGTGCTGGGGTTATTTAAGGAAAAAAAATACAATGACTTTGTGGATGCTATTTCTGAAGAGCAATGTTAGAGAAAAGACCATTGTGTCCAAACTCATTCAGTTACCCACTGGAGATGATCTATAATGGGAGAAAATATTGTATTACTTTTTTAAAGAATAAATTTGAAAGGGATGAACTCTCTATCTTAGTGACTACAAGCTTAAAGAAAATATCATATATAGTGTGGATTAAAAAAAAATCTATTGTCTTTTCCCGAAAGTTGCTCTATTCACACAGAACTAAAACCTCTGTAAATCTTTCCATGCTTTCTAGACACTTGTAAGCATGGTTGTTTCTTCAGACTCCTGTAAAACTCATAAACATTTTTTACTTCAGTGGAATTATGATTGATTCGTTAATTTTAATTAGAAGTATTTCTATAGGTTTATGTAAATACGGTAATGATGGGGTGCATGCTTAAACTTTTTTTCTTCTGTTTTCTCTTAAGTGTCACTTTAGGAATCAGTGGAATTTACTGGGGTACACAAAATTGATTTGCCATGGTGTGTATGTTACAAGAATTTATTATAATTACACAATATTACTCACTATGTTATATTGGAATGCGTATTGGTTTTGTTGTTTCTTTTTCTTTAAACAAATAGTAAAATAGATTTTTTTTCCCCATCAGATGCATCACCCTGACAACAACAATAATAGTTAGGACAGGCTATGGTATTTCACACAATGTAATAAATCTGGAATGATCTTATTTGAGTTGGAATTGCCTGAGGTTAACAAACTTAACTGTTGATTTGCTATAGATTTGAAACAGAAAAGCTGAGATTACTTTTTAATTCTAATGAGTAAGGAGTTTACTTTAGTAAGTTGTGCAATACATTTCAGTGATTGATATATTTGTACTTAAAATTGCTATGAAAATTCCACATGTTGCCAGTATAGTTTTTAATTCCCTTTCTGCGAATTTAAATACATCAGCTAACAATTTCTTTAAAAAATATTTACATAGGCTGTGCACACTTTTCATGCTCTGAGCTGCTGATAAGGCATTCCATGGAACCAATGTAAATATACCAAGCATTTATATAGGTTTATTATATATATGGGAGTAGTGAAAAAGAATTACATCCACATAACAGTCAGTCATGAACAAGCGTACAGCTTGGATAATTGATCCATTTGAAGCATAGCAGACAGAGACTGGATTCAGAAAAGCTTAAATCCTTGCACTACAACACATCAAGCATTAAAAAGAAATGTAAAGGTCCATAACAACTTTCCTTTTTGATTTTCAGCATCAGATATTTCAGGATGCTACGCAAAGTTCTGGATAAACCAAAGCTTTCTTTCTGTATATCACCCTATCAATTTTAGTTTGCTCAAAACTCACTCGTGTTGGAAAATAGTTTGCAAAAGGCTGTCTGCAGATTACAGAATTCAGAATACCTCATGGAACTGAAAACTGCTCAGAGAAAGCAATAATCATGGAAAACTGTTTGCAGACTCTGTAAACTGTAAACTCATTTTGTCAGTCTTACTTCCTTCCAGAAACAAATATGCAGTTCTGAGCCACTGAGGGTCCAACTGTCATTTTCTCTTCATTCTCCAAATAAGTGAATGAGAATTAGGGATCTTGAAATAGTTTCAAAGGGAATTAAACCCAAACAATTTATTTCATTTAGTTGGCTACTAGTGGAAGTTTGAATTGCTTCATTAAGATTTTTGAGAAATAATTCTGCACTATTTTCTATGTAGTCCTTAGTATCTTGCCTAGACAGACATGTCTAGGCTTTGATATGGCCTGACTCAGAGCTCAGCACAGTATAAATCTAGGGGCAGGTCATTCAAAGATAATAATATATCATTTGTGTAGAGCTGGTAAAATGACAATTAGTAGAAGTTATAATGTTCAATATTAATTTTAAGTTTCATTACTATTTTTTTTTCTCAGATACAGTATTTTCAGAACAAATTTTTACGCTTTTTAAGGATAAACTATTGCAATATTACTGTTGTAAATTATACTCAATCTGTAGTTAAATGATTAATCTGTTTCTTCAGGATTTCTCTTTTTTTTCTCCTAAGTGACTGTTTTGCAATAGAATAATAACTTGCAGGTGTCTTAACAGAAAACCTTGAATGACATGTACTAGCTAAGTCTAACTAAAATCAATACTTTAATATCAGTACATTTTGACACTGTAGTTGGGTGCCTGTGTTACATACAGTTCTACATATACATACAAAAATACAATGCGCAAAAACTGAAATCTGCATTTGCTTTAAAATTAGAAGACTGAGAAAGTATGTTGCAACAAAAACCCTACTGTTTTTTTGTTTGTTTATCTTCATGATGTGATTACATAAACTTTTAGGCTTCTTTAGTTTACCCTAAGGTTTCTATGTGTGCATATCTACTTGCATCTTTTGGGAAAGGCTTCTAATGTCAGTAGCATTAAGGTTTTTAAATCATCTAGCTTGAGTTTTACTTTGTACTTGATGATAACATTTAATAGCTTGTTAGAGATTTATTTATATATGTATACTGTACCCCATCAATCTTTTTATTTATACCACCTTGTTATTCTCAATTCTGGAAAACATCTTAAGATTACATTGTTGTTGTTGTTGTTGTTGTTATTATACATCGAAAATCACTTGTAATCCGCATAGACTGTTGCAAGAGTCAGCAAAATGTTTTTCCTTTTGCAGTTACAGTACCACAGAAGCCAGTAGCTGATAAAGCAAGGAAAAATAATAATAAAAACATAAACAAAAGGAAACTAAAACCAAACAAAAGTATAATAATCAACAGAACAAAACAAACAGCCCAACAACTTAATTTCGCATTAATTTTGCATTACCAAACTGGGGATAGGATCTGTTGATATGTTGTGATCTACTGCCCCAAAAGACTGTACACATTGTACTGGGTTAGCAACTTCTGAACTTTTCCATTTATTGTTTAAAGCTATCCCTCTTCAACTTCGAAATGTAAGAAATAAATATGCTTTGGTTATTTTATGCTTGGTATATTTAAGGCAAATGCAAATGTCTGTACCTAAATGAACTAAACCCCTCCAGTACTACAAGATGGAAAATTGACATACTGGGAACTGCTGTAGCCAAAAAGTGAAACGTGGAGGTCTTGTGGGATCACCAAGTCAGTAAGAATCAGTAGAGCATTCTGACAGTGTCCTGAGCTGTATTAGCTGGAGCATGGCTGCTAGACGAAGGGAAGTGATTATTCCCTTTTCTGAGATCTTATTAGGCCATATAAATGTATTGAGTCCAGGTTTTTTTGCCTCCCTATTCGAGTACAAGATACACATCAGCAAGCATGATACACATGGAACACCACCAAGCTGGCCAGGGTTGGAACACTTGCCCTGTCAGCACAGCTTAAGGAGCTGGACCTGGGCATGGTGTGTGCGTGTAAACTAACATCTTCCTGCCCATAGCAGATGTAGAGAAGATATAGCCAAACTCCTCACAGCACTGCCAGCTGGGGAAGATGAACTGCATTAAGTGGAGCAGTGAAGGTTCAGAGGAAATGTAAGGAGAAAACTTATCTGTGTGAGGACAGCCAAACACAAGCTGATGCAGAGAGTCTCCCTCAGTGGAATCTTTCAAGATTCAATTTGACAAAGCACTGAGCAACCTGGTCAGAGTTCAAGTTGGCCCTGCCTTGAACAGAAAATTGGAATAGAGGTCTCGCTGAGATCCTTAGCAATGAAAACGATTCTATAATTACGCTGTCTGAAAATAACAGTAATGTACAAATTCATACAATTGTTTCCCATGTTAAATTGATTGTTGCATTAACTTGTTTTTCCTCCTGACTTAGTGCTCAATCAGATGAAAATAATAGGTTTCTTGGTTCTTTCTTACCAGCTTCCTAAAAAGCAAGAATAAATATGTAGAACTACATGTTTCCTATCTGTCGTATTTGTTCATCATGTGCTTTGGATATTGCAGATATTCATCTATTCCTCTTAAATCTTGAGAGAATCTGAAACAATCTGCCCTTTTGTGGGCAGAGTAATGTTTCAGTGCTTCTGAACAGTGGTTCAGCAAAGCGTAGGGGTTTTTTTGTTTACTTGTGTTGTGCTTCTAAAGGGAATCTGCCTTTGCTGTAATTCAGAACCAAAAAAATGAAGGGTCTTGGCTTATGCTCTTCTGCAATGACCCTTGAAATGAACAGAAACATGGTGATGAATTGCAGAACTGTCTGCAGAGAGAACTGACAAACGGTGTTTTTTGAGATCTTTATTTACAGGATAAGAAAATCTGGATTCCAAGTATATCAAAGGCCCTGGAAAAATTATGTTAAACTTCTGAAATTCATTTCCTTTGACCTTTCTACTTTGGACTTGGATGATCACTTGAATTTAATAAGGAATATTTTACCTTGATACCTCACCTTTTATGTTTAAATTATTACAGAACACTTCATAAAGCTGTAAATTAAATACTAATGCTGCAGTAAATGTATAAGTAAATGTATCAGAAATTGTGCACTCATCTGTGGCTTATGCTCAGCTATGCACTTTAGAATTTTCTTTATTAAGAGGAATGTTGGCAGGGATTCCTAAGTCATTCTCTAACCTTTCAGAGAAGCACTTCATATTACTGCTGGAACAGGACAGATTTTAGAGACAGACAGCGACTGTCTTTGCAAGCTGCCTTTTCAAAGGTAGACACTACAACTCTGTATGTCTTGATCACAGACTTGCACATCCAATTCTCCATGAGATTGGTCAGACATGTAAAAATACATTTCTACTGTGGACACAAGCAGGAAAATGGAACTTTGCAAGTGCATCTTCCCCTCACCACCCACCTCTCTCCATTCTATTATGCAAATAACTTAGGGTTTTATCTGAAGAGACTAGGCCTAGAAGTTAAGAGCTCTGACTCAGACTTAACTTATGTTAGCACATTCTGCATCATCATTCTACTCTCAGTGGAAAAAAGTCTATTTTTTTCCTGAAAAACAGAATAGATCTCCAAAGAAGTTGTTTCTTTTCTGTGTTTTTTTTTTTCTTCCTCCATGAAGAATAAAGCAAATACAGGATAAACTGACACCAGAAATAATGCTTTCACTTAATTAGGACAATGATTGACTTGATTGGTTCTCTAAGATGATCTTCTGATCTCTTCATCCATTACTTCTCAGGGATACAGTTTTAATTATGACATAAGTTATGGTAGCCTTTTATATATATGAAGATGGCTTACGAAAATTTTTATTTACCAACCTAAGACCTAGTTATGCTCTTCTTCCTTGTATTGCAGATGATTTTGATGTGAGATCCATTAAAGTCTATAGAAGATAACTGCAGTGAATGACCTGTGTAGGTTTTTTGGTTATTTTGGTTATAATCTAGTTCCCACCCCATTGCCCTCCACCCTCTCCTCCCCCAACCCCGTTGCCATAGACAGATTATTATCTCTTTCATTGTGCTTATTGTGATCACTCAATCAGGTGAGCTTGGGAACTTGGAATATTTCTCCTTGTGTCACCTGATCACAGTATCACAGAACTATAGAATCATAGAGGTTGGAAAGGACCTCTGGAGGTCATTCATTCCAACCTCCCATCAAAAGCAGTTCCCTAGAGCAGATTTCACAGGAAAGCATCCGGGAGAGTTCCATAGACGAAGACTCCAAAACCTCTCTGGGCAGCCTGTTCTAGTGCTCTGTCATTCTGTGGCGATCTCTAGAGTCCAGGTTCCTCCTAGTCCAGCTCAGCTCCCTGGACTCTCCGGTAGTAAGGCTGAGCATATATTCATAATAGGCAGATTATATTGTATAATTCAACCATGTTCTGTTCTGGGCTGAATTTACTAAACATAGCCTAGATAGACTATGTTTTCAATCCAGTCATATTACAGTAATTATTAACAGCTCATGAAGTCGTTGGAAAACAGACTTAGGGTAGCATTCTGCCCTGTTCAATTTTGTTCTTTCTTGAATTTTATTTTCTGTATGCGACTGTTTTCATTTGAGATGTATCTTAGATGAATCTTACTTATAGAAGTTCAACAAAAATTTAAATAACATATAGAAAGAAAATAATTTTATAATCAGTACTGGAGTGGTTAACAAACACTGATTGTTATCTATTTTCCCATAATCCAGTTTAGAACATCCTTCTTTCAGCTGCAAAAGAAAAATATTTAATTCACCAGTAACTTTGAGGACATCCACATAAGACTGTCAAAGCTTTCAACTCCCATCTGACTTAAGGTACCATGATAAAGCTCATCCTCAAGCTCAGTACTTTGCAACTTTCACAAGGCACACTCAAGAGAGAACTGAGTTGCCAAATCCACATACACAAATAATATGAAAGAATATTCCAGGGGATATCAAAAGCAGATCACAGTTGAAACTGCCCACATTATTACATGTGACTGGAGTCCAGTAATGGCAGCTTCACAATAGCAGGGGGAAGATGCTGGATGAACTAATTTCAAGTGAAAGCAGAGTAAAAACAACAGTAAATAAAGACTAAGAAGAGGCCAGGCCTTTTTTAGAGTAAAATATGTAAACAGTTCTATAGCTGAGAGAGTCATAGGTTCTGCTGGGCATCCTATGTCATTGTTTGTACAGAGAGCTGTCTGCAGATTTTTCTCACTGTGTCCAGTTCATTATTCTTTCTCTGCCAGAAAGAGAGCTACAGCTGTGGTTTGATCTCTGATTTGGTCTGTGCAAGACCCATCACCCTAAAGTGTGGCACACACAAGCACTCATGTTGGAGGCTTAATTTTTAAAGCCAAGACTCTTTAAAAAGGCTCTAAAAGAAACAGGAAATTTACATCAATATTTGGATCATTGATGCACTTCAAGATTTAAAATGGAAGATTAATTTGTAATTCCCATGGGGATCATAAACAGACTTCTAGAGCACTTGAGCTACTACCAGCATCACACCCAGGATACAAGGTTCAATTCAGATTTTGATAAGGTACACCAATCACATGCTCTTAACTTCCCTAAGGAATCAGGGTAGCTCACTCCAATCCTTATAGTAACTCTGATGTGCTTGTAGATTATCTGCTGGTCTGAAACCAACCTTTGTAATTAATGAGATCATTATAGGGTAACAATTAAGTGTCTTTCTGCATGTTCAGATTGCAGAAGCATGACAGAATGGCT
Organism: Lagopus leucura; assembly: GCF_019238085.1. Taxonomy (NCBI): domain Eukaryota; kingdom Metazoa; phylum Chordata; class Aves; order Galliformes; family Phasianidae; genus Lagopus; species Lagopus leucura. Next base: position 79,622,905 of record NW_024962262.1, read on the forward strand.
CTAGAGACCTGCTCTACAGAAAAATAACTCCTATATTTAAGCTGGCCAGAGATTGATGCACAAACACAGAAGTGCTGGGGGGAAGAAGAAACAGAAAATTGCAGTGACTATTTCCAAACCTGACAATTGCATTTTAAAATACAAGTATGTATTAGTACATGTTAAAACTTTTTTGCTCCATTAAAATCACAGTAAGCATTCTGCAAATAAAGCTATACATTGGAAAGTTGACAGTACTCTGTCCTTAAGAAAGAAGAATTTAGAACAGGTGCAGCATTACAATCTTTAGAATACTATTATGGAAACATGAATAATGTCATTCAGAAGGTTAGCCATCTGCTTTCTGATTATCTGTCAGTGATGTAGTAACAGTAATGTAACAGTGATTCATGGGGGTGTCTCTGCAGTGTTTTAACAGAAAGCTTGTGCTTTTCGTGAAGAAAAATATGTTCCATTTTCAGTTTGTTTTCCATAGGCATGTGTAGAATATGTGTTTTGTAAATATTGTAAAGGTGATTATAGTGTGATTTAGTTGTGCAGTTTACATCCTGTTTTATTAAGTTTTAGCACAACTTCCTGTGCAAGATGAAAGCTGAAAATTAGTGTTTCTGTGATGTTGGATAGTTTTACTGAAATTGAGTATTTATGAGATATAAAATGTTAGAGTGCCTTGAAATTCAGACACTAACTACAAATATTACACTTTCAGAGCATCAGTTGTGACGAAGGCTCTAAGTTAATCTATGAGATGTGGATTAAGTGTCAGCTCATAAAAAAAGAAAACACAAGAGGAGGACAAACTAACTTTAAAAAGCAGCTGAGCCTATTGGTGAGAGTCAGCACTTACAGCAGCAATGGTATACTAGATTTATTAACAAGCTTTTTGAAAATGACAGAAATACCACCCCTTATTGTTGCAAATAACAAGTAAATCTGTCTTTACAGGGACAAAACGTTTTCATTATCATGCAGAGAATAAAACCTTTCTAGAAACTGACAGAAAACAAGGAAAAGTAAGTAAATGCTTAGAGACATGCAGCAGAAAAATAAATTTTAACAAAGTCAGTACAGAATTCATATCGTGCTGTAAACAACTCTACAACAACAACAAAAAAAACCACTGCAGACACGGCTGGCTGCCAGGGATACAGTAGTCACAGCAGCCCTAAACACTTACGTAAAACACTGAAGCTTCTAGAAGTGTTTAGTGAGTGATAATGAGGCTCCACATATATCAAAGGGACTGAAAACTTATATCAAACATTGTAATTAGGCACTGAAGCGATAGTAGAGGAAACAAGCCAACTGTGGGTGCAGGAGATAGAAATCAGACCATGCAAAGCAATTTGGTTTGCTCTGCTGGAATAGAAACACTTTAGGAGGGAAAATGGAAAATCTTTTTAGCTGGCTGATGAAGTGCTCTGCACACAATCTGACCACAGATATCAGCTTCCCAAAAGGAGCACTTACCTGTTGTACAGACAGAGCAATCGGGAGAGGGAGTTTATCACTTACACTTTCACAGCCTCAATTACTGGGAGAAGCATCAAACATACCTTTGCAGGAAGCAAAGGCAGAATCAGTGCCCAGAAGTGTGATTCATTGCTTTGCTGCAGCTTTCCCCAGCTTACAGGTAGGAAGTGTTCACCATAGTGGCATGAGCCAGTCCAGTGCCAAGAGAGTAGCAATCAAAGCAATATCTTAGCAGTGCACTGCATGCGTGTCTTGGAGCTTGCATCAAAGCCAAGAAAAAAAACCAAAAAAGTCTACCTACAGAGTGCGAAGTGGCTGCTTTTCATTCTGTAAAGCAAATAAGAGGCAGTGAAGGGATTGTACAGTTAACCAAGGAGTTGTATTACATGTGCATGGCAGAGTTCAGTTAAGATTGATATGAATAGAAAAATTTGATTTGAATGTTTGGCTGTTCAACTTCAATACTCCTTTAATGTAGGGTTTTGTTTGCATAATCTCTGTTGGTTGCATTTCTTTATTTTTTCTGTGGCTAAAAACTAGCACATACCTCTCTAACCTCACCACTGAAGAATGAAGAGGTCTAGCAAGCTGAAAATCAGATATAACACTAAAAAATAATTAGCTGACATAAAGCAGAATTATTGCTTTACAGTGTGAAACAGTTAGGCAAGGAGAATAATCCATTATGGTATGCCTTTGGATTTCCCTTCCCTAGGATGAGAAAAGACCTCAATCAAGAGCGCCTTAATTTCACTAGAAGCATCAGCATTCCACTAGAAGCATCAGCATTCCTTTTCTATACAGAAAAATGGACTAAAATTAAGGATAAGTATCATTTAATAAGGAATTAGAAACTCACAGATTTATTATTAAGATTCACAAACCCTATCCTTACCAGTATTTACATCTGCTGTTTCACGGTAGTGTGAGGCAGTAGTTTTTTGAGGCTGAGAGTTAAAAAGTGAGGAAACTTATGTGTAAGGCTTCTAAACTGCAGAGTAGTAAACAACTGCAGTAGAACTATCAGAGAAAGCAGACAACCCAGTCTTCAGGTGGAAAAACAAACCAATCCATAATAGCAGTGGATATTTGGGTTAGCTCAGGCACTGGTGCTAGTGACTGATGTCTGCTTCTGCCTGGGGTTCACTAGAAGTCAACACTCCCATCATACATGGGAGAACTAATCAAGGAGAATCCTAACTGAGGTGTGTGAAAAGGAATTAAGTAGGCCAAATAAGTGCAATTTTTTTTGTGAAGCATGGTGATGCATTTTCCCTTTTTTTTTTTTTTTAATTTTATTTTATTTTATTTTTAAGGGGGAAATTCCTTTGATTTTTCATGCAAATATCATTCTCTATGCATGCCCAGAGATGCTAGTCTCTTTATCTGTGTGGTTTGGGCCACTGTGTCAGTTTTAAATTTAGCTAATTTTTCAGTTCTACTTCATGTTACAAATTGATTGTGACTACACTGCACAGTGATTATTCACAGGTTTACTAGAAACATGCCCGTAATTGCCGTACTGTCCATAGAAATTATATGAAACAAATGGAATGTTTGAATGAAATCATGAATAAGTCAAATCTAGAGTAGATGAGCCTTCTGAAACTAAACCTAGGATGGAAACCAATAGACAAAATATCTACCTTGAGCGGTCATTCTACCATGTGGTTCTCTAAGGAAAATGTTTAGAAGAGTTAATATGCACATTATTTTAAAAGTGCAACTCTATTGAATGTGTAAGTAATATTTTTTCTGTTTTTTTTTTTTTTATTATTTTTTTTTTTTTAATATCTAGCAGTATAACAATTGCCTAATTTACTGACAGAAGGGAAGTAGTGAACCCAGAAGATACATTTAAAGTGAGAGGTAACTGTGGCCTCTGACTGATTTTGGTCAGAAAAGCCATTTATATGCAGAGGGTATAGTGGTGATTGGCTAAGGAGCATTATAACTTACTATGTAGAAAAGATAAACTGATAAGAAATTTAAGTTTATAAACCAAGAAGTCTGGAGTTTGGGAGAGAGTAGGGGAAAGGTGGCAAGCTTGAAGGCACTGTAATAAGAAAATACCATTAGAAAGTTTTAAAATTTGGTAAAAGATGAACAAAAATCAGAGAGAAAATTGAAGGCCTTTCTTCATAGTATTATTTTTCTTTGAAGATTATAATTTAGTGATTTTTTTTTCCGTTCTCTGTTTTCCTGTGTCTCAGCTACGTTCATATAAAGGACTATTAGCAGGCACAAGCACAACCAGTATGTCCTGAATTTTGAATTATACCAAAATTATCATTATCCTTCATGCTTCTATAAGCACAAAAATTCCACCTGACTTTGACTAATACACTAGAAATAGGACCTTTTGTCCATACGAGATTAGTCTGTACTGTTAGTTAATACAACTAGTAGGTTGTGAAGCTGAGGTACTTTTCAATACTTTTTTGTATTCCAAACATACAACTATGAAAGTTGGAAACACTCCATGACCTTAATATAGCCTCAGTCTGATGCTATTAAAAAAGAATATGCATCGTGGATTGTAATGTATCTTCACAAAGCACTTAAACATGCAGAGGATTTGGCTGATGGCTCATAATCAGTAATTTTCAGAGTTGTTTTTTTTTTTTTTTTTAAGTCCAGTTACATGTGAATTGCACAAATACAATTGTCTTCCTGTGAGATGAATAGTCCTTATTTACATTATATGCACATATGTATCTTTACTGGAAGCATTAAAGTATTATTCTCATAAGTAATACTGAATTTATATTGAGAGGGGCAGGAGTGTGTCATTCAAAATTGTTAACTAACAATCAGTTTAGGATATTTTTCAGAATATCTATCAGAAAAAGCATTTAAATCCTGGAATTGTCAGGAATATGTTGGGTTTTTTTGTTTGTTTGTTTTTTGTTTCTTTTTCTGTCTTGGAGAGGAATTGAAACATAGTGAATTAGGTTATTTTAAAATAGAAATGAAAGAAAACACAGCCTAGTTTTCTCCACTCCATAAAAAGTAGCACTATATACAGTTACTTGCAAAGTGGAAAATTTTATCTGTTTTCGAGTATTCAATGAGTTTCTTTATTATTTCTCTAAAAAGATGCCGAGGTGTAATGGCTATGTTTCTAAAATTTGTTAAATAATGGACTGGGTCCTTCTAGTTTATTTTCCTTGAGAATACTGTTGTAAGGTTCGCTTTCATCTCTATCAAGATCAGTTTAAGAGGCTTTTCACTTGTGAGATTTCCCTTCTTGTGAAAATAACATTCTCTTCAGCTGAATCAGTGCAGCTCTCTCTGTGGCGTCATTTATGCAGAAACTTACCACTTATTCCTTTTTCAGAGTATTATCTAGGAGAACATAGGTATAGAAAACAACTGATTAGAAATCTTTTAAACGAGATTTGCCACCAGAGAAACTGTCATATGGAATTTCACCCTGGGATCTCCTTCTCACTCTCAGTTCCTATTGACTGAAGTCAATTGGTTTGTTGAAGAGTAAGTGGGATGTCAGAGGAAAAAGGAAGGCATTTTGGGTAGAGTTTTTTTATTAAGTAACCCTAAGAGAAGTACAATTCAAAGGTGCTTTAAGATTTGTGTAAAATAACATTACATATTTTTCTGGGGAAAAAGAAGTCAAGGTATTTTGTTTGGGTTTGTTTGTATGTTTTTTAAATGAAATATAGATCTTAGAAATGACAGAAATTTGGTTTTAACTTTATGATTAGAAAGTGGATAAAACCAACTGAAAATGAAATGTTTATTCCCCCTCTACCTCCGCCAGTGAACTGAAAAATCATATTTCACATTACTTACATCCAAATGTGACTGAATGTTAATAAATCCCTTCTACACTGTAAAAGAGTAGCGTAGAACAACAGTGTATGTTAGAAAGGAAAACATACACATTGTTGCGTGGCCATGCTTGTTTTAAAATTAGTCCATTTTGTCTGCTTCATTACACATATTTTGCTTATCAGATAATTGTTCAAATGTCTGAACACAGTCACTCTTGCTATTAACAAAATTTAAATTGGAATTAACCTTGTTCCAGCCCATAGTCTTTTTAAAGAATGATATTCATGTCTGTAGACTAATTGCACTGAGAAAGTTCACTGCAAAGACATAATTAATAGTCCATAATGTTTGGGAAGGTGACATTTCCTAGTTTCTTTGAATTCTCAGTTTGGTATTTGAAAGCCTGTATAAGGTACTGAATCTAGGGTATTTAATCTGGAGTGGTGTCTAGTTGGTAGTTAACTGAAGCTGCTTCCTTTCCCTTAACAGCAATAAAACTGAAAGGACTAATTACCCCTTTTATAGGTGCAATTTGAACTTAACACTCTAGAGAGGACGTGAGTGGTAAACCACTGTTATAGGCGATTTCACCATCTGTACCTCAAAATTGTGACTATGGAGCTAGCAAAAGAATATACACAGCTTTTAGCACAGAAAAAAAAACCTGAACTTTTTTTTCCCCCAAATTGCTGGAAGAATGTGATAATTCAGTAGTGTTTTCAGGTTCGCTTTAAAACCACCTCCTTTGAACAAACACATATTCAATTTAATCGGTCATTAGTACTTAATTGAAACTCATTCATCTAATGATGATGATACATTGATATTTTGTGAGTTTAATGAACCTGTTTGCATTAATGTATGTTTTATTTCAGCCCATCTGAAGACAGAAGCCTTAGGAGCTTTCTCTAGAAAAATGATAATGATCACTTTTCTATATATGGCAGAACTTATTACTATATTTTTTCCTATGATAAGGCAAGATTTCCGAACTTCAGTGAAATCCCTTAGGCTTAATATAATTTATTACTGTTATTTTGCAGTTAAAGTTGTGGATTTCTGTCTATTTATCTATTTTCATATCTGTTTAAATAAAGGATAAACTATTAAATTTATGTATGGTTTCTAAGAGATATTTTTTGCTAGACTGGAGTTGTCAAAAAAATGCCAGGTGAAGAGTTGTCTGCTTTCACCACTTCACCACTCCTCTTCACATTCTGCCAATTCTGGGGCCTTGAAGTGGGTAAAGTTCTCTGCATGTATTATTTTCAAAACAATCTCTAGCTCTCACTCACAAATTTTGTTATGCATTTGGATGTTTAATGCTGCCAAGAGCTCCTCATAAGCACCGCCTGAAGAGGTACAAGCTTTGACAGCACATAGTATGGTTGTGGCACACTGGCTACATAACAGCTAGGTGAATTGTGTTAGTGTCCAGAAGAACTTCCTGTACTGAATCTTGAGTGCTTCAAAAGCAGAAAATCTTCATTTTTGGCAATGCGTTTCCTCTTCCTTTTTTTTTTTTTTTTTAATTTAGTTTTTCTCTCTTCACACTTGTCTTCAGTACAGAGACCAACCAGAACTGTATTAAAATAGGAAAGTCAGTGATTGTCACCATTTCTTATACCACACACTATTGGATATTTTGGGAAGAAACTTGTTTTGCTTTTAAATTCAGTTGATACTAGCTTGCAAACTAAAATATGGGTTTTTTATTTTTGGGATACATACAAATAAATAATTAAAAGCAATTTCCCCCCAAAATTTAAAACAATTAATGTCTACTGCTAGTGCAGTAGACTTTGAAACAGACAAGATGAAATTTGATTTTGAGCTGTTTCTGCAAAGCTTTTGGGATTTGGGGTTGATTTTTTGTGAGAGATAGTTTCATGAACTCATAGATGAACACATGTAGCTCTTGCTGTTAATATAGTTGACTGTCACTAATCTCTTTGATGTCATTGCATTTTTTATACAGATTTTTACATATATATGTATTTATATAAAAGCCATGTAGTCTTTCATAGTCTTAGATGATTTTTAAACAACATTTGGCAAATGTGAATTTTACTAGAATTCTTTAAATGTAGATTTGAGGATTCATTTATTTAGAAAGGAAATCTTACTATTCTGCCTTAAGTGATCTCCCAAACCTCAGTAAACCTGAAGTCCATTCTGCACACATGTTTAAATCTCTAGACCAGTAAATGTAATTACAAGGTGTTTTACCACCCCACAGCATGGACATAATGTCATGGAGAAAAAAAAAATCTTTGATGAACTTGCAGAATGCTTGAAGAGCTTTCTAAAAACAGTCTAGTATTAGAATAGTAACTTTAGATTTATTTCTTTAACTTTTTATAATTGCTTTGTTAAACATAAGTTGCTCCACAGAAGTAAGTATGTCATTTTCTTTAAGATAATTTATTATTGACTCATCAAAATGTTCTTTGTGACTCTACAGTAATCAATACATTCTATCAATATCTGAATGGAGATGACTGTGCTGTCTTAAAATTCATTAGAAAACCAAATGTTTAAGAATAAGATGGGTTTGTGAATAATAAAACCAGATGACCACCGAAAATCTTGTCAAAATTGTGTGAATTATTTAAAACTAGAGTACTGAGAAATGTTTTGGTTAATAATAATAATTTTTTCTTAAATTTATTTAAAAACATCAAAACATGAAGTTTGGATTTGACCCCATTTTTAGCTAAACAATTTATGAAAAATTGTCAGAAATACTTTTTCTATTGGATTTCTAAAAATATCACAGACATTTCTAAACCAGATGGCAAAATCTTGTTCACTCCAGAAAGGAAATAAACAACTGACAAAATGTCACTCCTTAAATCAGTATATTTCATCAGAATTTGACACAGCTGAGGGCAGTAGATGATAGCAGACAACATGGCACTAGATCTGAAGCACTGGAGATGGTGAATTTTTTCCAGGCCCAGTAATGTTCTTTCTTTCTGTTGCAGGTCCAAACGTTCCATTTTATTTCTAAAATCTGCCCTAGGACAAAGCTGGATTTCTTATGATTTACATTGCCTCAGAACACAATGCATGCCAGTAGTGTTGGCTGGTGTTTCCTACCATGGACCACAGTTCTAATAATAGGAGGTAGAAAAAGCAAGTTGAAAGGGAAGACAAAGTAAGAGCAGTTTGACCAGAAACTTTTGTCTTAACTGAGTTTTTTTTCATCATACACAGAAAATCTGAGTATGGAGAAAACTAAGTTTCAAGATGGCACAGAAGGAGAAACAAAAGGCTGTTGAACATAATTTTCCACTTTTCCAAGTGTTTATCTTGACAGTTTGTTTCTGCATGATCAAGAATGAATTGAAATGGCAGCCATCTTGCCTGGAAGTTGGATTTGTTATGTGCAACGGAACATAAAATTCCCCTCTAATCAAACACAGATCCTAACATAGACCCAACGCACATTACCCTCTCTGTGGTGTCTGCCATTTGGGTAACCATCACTGAGTTGGCTCAGTGGGAAGACTTCACCTCTACAAATTAATCTTCACTGGCCAGAGACAGTGAAGAAGCAATGTTCCTTCATAAAAGATGTTTCTGAGAACAGCCAAGCTTATTCTGTCAGAAGTCAAGGAAATGCTGGAGGTGTCTCTCTGTAGTAGAGAGGAAGGGTACCCTAGGACTCTCTATCCTGGGAACTTATACAGTTCCTCCATTGACAGGTAGGGATCACTGAGTTATCTGGAGAGGAACATATCATCTGAGGGTGCAGAAAGTAAAAAAAATGTACCTTGAATTTTCCAGTGTCTAGCAGCTGAAGTGAGGAAGTGTGTTGGAGCTTTACTACAGCTAAGCCATTTGCAACATGGCCTCTGTGAGAGTCATTTGTACAAGCCCAGTTGCAGGCTTTCTTGTGTTGAAAATCATGATGATATCTTTTCTCTAGACCAGAGTTCCATGTGTTTTATTTTGTGTAGGCAGAACACTGAGTTGCAATTGGCTGGTAGGTACAAAATTATTTCTGGAATGACCTAAAACAGAGACATATATATGCATAAAGATGTATTTATGGGCTTAAATAGATAGCAAGTCTCACTTGCTGGCATGCATCTGAGAGACAGGTAAGTTTTAAAATTTGCAGATGAGTATTTTATTTGCAAAATACGATTGCACTGAAGTATATTGAAAATATTATATTACAACTTTTTGTAAGTGCAGTTTACAGTTTGTAAGTGCAGATAAGGGGCTGATTTTCACCTGTGATACCAATTTAATGTTACTTTCTAAAGGAAAAGACGAGTAGCGATGTCTGATGAAACTTATATTGAACCATGGGAACTGTGGATGATGATATAAGGTCACAGATATCAGAATAAATGAGATATCAACAAGGAATTTAAAAAATAAAAACATCAGTGAAAACAGTCCTTCAGCCATCAGAAAAACCTAGAGCATCCAATTTAGATCTGAAAAATCTCTTCAGTGGTTCTTCAGAACTGGAATATCAAAATATTCCTCTTATTCTCAAAACTTATTATCATTTTAAAAAGCTGTCTAAAATAGCAGCAGAAGCCAAGCTGGACAGGGAGAGGAGCAAAGGAAAAACATCAGAAACAGCCCTGGAAGCCTCAAGGAGAAAGGAGGAAAAAGGCAGGAGATGCTCCAGATCCTGCAACAGAGATGTCCCAGAAGCCCATGGAGGAGATTTCTGTGAGAAGGCTGTTCCCTGAAGCCTGTGGTAAAGACTCATTATAGACCAGGGAAAATGTGAGGAGGAAGCATGGCAGAGAAGCTGTGAGGGACTGACCACAGCCTCCATTCCCCTACACCGTTTGAAGGGAGGGAAAAGCAGAAGTGTCAAGGCTGAAGGAGGAAGTTAGTCTAGGGATCAAGAAGATGGAGATGCACGGTGGGAGAGGTTTTAGAATTTGTTTCTCACAATTCAAATCTATGTTAACTAGCAATAAATTAAATTACTTTTCTTCAAGTCAAACCAGTTTTGTCCATCGTAACAAGTAAGCGATACTGTTTTTATCTTGATCATGGAGCTTTTCATCTTATTTTTTCTCTCTGACAACTTGAGGGAGGGGGGTTGAGAGAGTAGATGTGTGGATATCTAATCAGCCCATCACGGGATGAAATACAAGCTTGCTCTTATCTAGGATAAATCCATAGAGGCATACCACCTTTCTGGTAAAGGGCTAGATGTCTTTGTACAATGAGTGGGGAGTAGAACAAATTTCCAAAAACTAAAGAGCCTAGTAAATCAACAGAATTGATAAGCAATTAATCATAAATTCTAGAGAAGCCATCTTCTTCTGGTGTGACCAGCAGGGCAAGGGACATGACTGTTCCTCTCTACTTTGCCCTTGTGTGTCCCCATCTGGAATACCATGTCCAGTTCCGGGGACCCCAGAACATGAAAGATGTGGAGCTGTAGGAGTGGGTCCAGAGGGCAACTATGAAGATGATCAGAGGGCTGGAGTACCTCTCCTACAAAGAAAGGCTGAAGGAGCTGAGCTTGTTTAGACTGGAGAGCAGAAGGCTCTGGGAAGATCTTGTTGCAGCTTTCCAGTACTTAAAAGGAGCTTGTAAGCAGAAGGCAGACTGACTCTTTACACAGTCTGTGTAAGGCAATGGTAGAGGATGCCCAGAGAAGCTGTGGTGCCCCATCCCTGGAGGGTCTCAAGGCCAGGCTGGATGCGGCCTTGGACAGCTGAGCTGGTGGGTGGCTATTTTGTGCGTAGCAGGAGATTGGAAGTGGATGACCTTTAAGGTCCCTTCCAACCCAATCCAAGCCATTCTCCAGTTCTGTGATTCTTTAAATAAAAATTTGACACTTTATATCCCAGTCCCAAAGAACAAAGCTGAAGGGTGGCTATAGTTTATTACTTCACTTTTTAACGCATACTTCACAGGATTTTAAAGTGATAAAAAAATATTTCTTTTTCTTTTAAAGGAAAAGATATGTCTTCCACAAACGTAGTTAGGGTTATAAATATGCCAGCAGGCAGTGACAGTACGGGCAAGACGTCTAATTAAATGCATCTTATTGAAGAAATCTAGGTTATCTTAATTTAAGTTATGGTAAGGAAAATTGTTGCCTAAACAACTTCCTTAAATGAAATTGTGCTTGAAATTGTTAAAATTATGTGTTTTTTTTTCTCCAGAAATGTTAATTTGTTGTTTCAGACGACATCTTAAAATAAACTTAATTCACATATTGTGGAAGGAACATACTGTAACTTAAGAAATTTTAAAATAACTTGGAGGTGATTTTCCTCTAGCTTCTGCGTTATCAGAAATTGTGAATAATCTTTCTTTTTCTACCTTTTCTGTGCAAATTAGAATTTAGTTTATTTTCATCATACGTATTCTCACCCTTTTTGTAAACTTGAGAATCTGTGTATTGTCACTGTAGGAAGCTTCTACTAAATCTCATTATATTTTGTGAACCATTTCTAACTATATCATGCCTTTTGAAATGTAGTGAATCTGGGGGCTACAGAACTGACAGTTCTTCTTACCAGATCATTTTTTATTTCTTTTGTGGGAAAGTAATATATTTATGCTATTCCACAGAGAGTACTGTAAAGTTATTTTCCTTTGCTAGTAATTGTTATTTTTCTACTGGTTTCTGTAACTGCACTGAGCACTGCCCTTTGGAGACAACTACGTGAGGTTAAACTTGTTTTCAAGTTGAAGAGAAGGGATTTTGAAGAAGGTATTCTTGGTTTAAAAAATGAAACTTACTTTGCTGTAAAAATAATATAAATGAAATATAGTAAGGACTAATACATGTACACAATACTGTGCTCTGAGAATCCATGCTGCATCCTGATTGCTAGAAATTTATGGGAGATATTTAATGCTAGTGCTGGAAGATATATTTTCTATAATAATGCTTTGCATTATCAGTTTCTCAAAAGTCCATGTAGTCTGATGAAGTAGTAGCCATATTATTTCTGACAGTTTGTGTGGTCGTTCAAGTGCCTGCCACAGGTTTAAGGATGTAAAAGTCTCAAGATCCTAGAAATACAATGTCTGTGTTGTTTTTTTGGTTTGGTTTGATTTGATTTGGTTTTTCTCATTGTCATTTGCATATTAACAGCATTAATAGCCTTATATGCAGGCATCTAGAAATAAAATAAAAACATGCTCATGTGTATAGAAATGTAATAATTAGACAAGTTGCAAATGATTTCTGCTTCACTCTGCTGTCAAACTTTCCCAATGTTTATGCAACTCCATGATTGCAACACCAAAATAATGATTTCTTCATAGAGAATTATGTTTTCAGAATACGTCTATCTTCACATCTGCACCCGGGTGTCTAAAGATTCTGTTCAGATTCAGATTTCTATGTTACATACATAGAAATTGCTTTTTGGAGCCTTTATATAGCAAGTTATAATACATTGTACTCATAAAAGTAAATCTCTAAACTCGTAAATCTCTGAAAGGGCAAAAAGTTCTGTAAAGAAGTTTGAAAAACAAATAAAAATACCCACATATGTGTTGCAGTTATACTAAAAGCCTTAGAATTGTATGTACATATTTGGATGAATAACTGAGAACATGCATCAAAATGACTCTGTTTTTTCCCTTTCAGGCTGCTATAGCTAATCATAACCCCAGTCCCAGTTTTCTTCTCTGATGCCTGTAAGGGAGAGTGTAAAAGAGTGCAGGTGGAACTGTTGTATTTAAGTTTGTTACTGGCTTTGGAGTTGTGTTTAAGAGCTCCAAAGAGCAGAACACTCTTTGTGTGTATAGAAGACGATGCACTATTAACATGTTCAGTAGCCTGTATTTCATTTCCTTTGACTACATTTTCAATCTGCTATAGGAGAGGATTTAGAGAATTATGGAAAGTAGAACCTCTACTTGGAAAGGAGTTGTTGAAGGAATTAAAAGCAGCAAGAGGGAAGAGACAGCTCATACCTTATCTGTTTGCTTGTTAACAGTGATACTGTAAACACAGGACTGAAAAGCCCTGCCTGAATTGCTGCTCCACACACAATCATATAGAAGGCCCTTACCGCTGAAGAGTTTCTAAAATATCTACTTTATTTTATGTCCCATGGACCCCATAAAAAATGTAAGCTCCTTAATCAAGGATATAATCTTCAGCTGTACACAACTGTCATGGAGTTAACTAGATCAATTTATGGCCATGACAATTGTGTACAACAAATGAAAACATCATGAAAAACCAAGACTCGGTATTCAATTTCTGCTATAGAGTTAGAAAATCTATTGCGTAGCAATAATAATCCTAGGAAGTAAGCCACAAAATATGCTACAAAGAAAGGGAGGGAAAAAGCAAAACAAAAAAGAAAACACCTTCCATCAACAGTCTTTTCAAAACTACCTTTAATCAGGTAGTTGATTTTTGTGAGCATATAAACACTGACTAAGATAGGAAAGGGGTGCTTTGAAAGAGGAAGAGAGAAACTTCTGCTCATACTACTTGCTAAGTGGGCCTTTAGATTGGTTATTGTTTTCTAGGGTTGATTCATGAGGATATGTGTGCTAATCCTTAGCTGTAGTGATATTATCTGCTTTCATTAGCTGCTCTGGATTTCTTTTGTACAATCCCAGATGCCTCATGTGAGATCTTTTCTGGCGGATTTTTGAGACCGGAGCTTGGGCTTGAGAGCAAGAACAAGCAGCCATGCCACCCTGATCCAGTGCTGTTAAATTTACAGTAAATCTGGGGTCTAGCTTCACAGATAATATCTGCAGTCATTTTAGTCCTTTCCATTGCTTTACACGAGATCTGTCAGTTGCACAAGAGCTATAAATACCAGAGATAATTTTAGAGTAGAGCTGGAGCCCAGTCATGATTGGTTAAACAGTGCACCCCTCTATTTTCCTGCTTTCAGATTTTTCTATTCAAGGTGATGCTGGAATTCAATACTGCAGATAAGAGATTTAATTTCTTCCTGTATTTTTTTCCTACTGAAGTTCAAGAGGTAACAGTGAGAGGAAAATGGGAAAGCTTCATAACCCCTTGTCTATGAACTGAATTCTGTTTAAACTGCAAAATAGATGCAAGTCATCACCACCACCTGAACTGTGTCCCAAAGTTCCTCTGAGTCTTGGATGAGGGATTTACCAATCTAAGCAGGAGGTTAATTGACCTGTACTTCATATTCATTATGAGTGTATTCTTTAGCACTGTGGACTCAAAAGTAAATTTCTATCTAGTATCTCAGCATTCACCATCTGTTTTTCAGGGCTATATATGTCTGCAGTGACCCTGTATGAGCATATATCTGAAGTTCACAGTCTGACCTCAAGTAAATACTTAAATAACTTTAATACTTAAATAACGGATGCTGGGAAAAGTCACTGTAATGAGGATTCTCAAAAGTATTGCAACAGTGCTGGATATTGTACCAGATCCTGAATATACAGTCCCTTTGCAGTTTCATTAGCATAATTGGAACTGGAACTTACTTTAGTTCTACTCAAATTTGGATTGATTGTATAATTGAACGATAATAGTAATGCTTAACACTTTAATGGTACTCTACATGGTCAGAGAACTGTGCAAACATTAACTAAATAATTTTCACCATGCCCTCGTGAGGTGGTAATTAGAGATGGAAAAGGCCCATTATTAGATCATAAAATTCCATTCTCTTGCCAGGGCAACATACATTCACCCAATAGAGGACATAGCAGATATTAAACTACTGCTGTGTTTGATCCTTGCTTCTCTTGTGACATTATTTCAATATCAGGTTTCCCTGAGACCGTAAAGGGACTTTATAAAGTTTTAAATAACTTGCAGCTGAAGTGTTCCTTTTTGATGAAAGTAAAATGGACTTTTACTGTCCTTCTCCTTGCCTACTTTCAAAGTCAATAGAAAGCAGTATATCTGATTCTCCTCAAAAGGAATAAGGAAGAAGATGAAGCAGTTTAAAGATGGGTTAGCAATCTCTTGCTTGGAATAAAAAGAGAGAGGAAAATCTCGTCTTGCTCTCTCCAGAGTAAACTCCCCTAATACTACCTAACTGCCAAAAGTTCAGCACTGATGGTTTATAAGTGAGACATTTCAACAGTAACCATATAAAATCTCTTTCCATTATCAGATGCTTTGATATAAGCACTACTCAATCATTATGTCCTGTACTTCATCAAATTTCCAAGGTTGCAAAGCTCACTGGATGTTAAATACTTGATTAAATTACAATAATCAGTACAGGGATAACCTTCACTGCTGTCAGTTTTCTCTTTTTAGTACTGTTTAGAATGACAGTTTTGTTGACGGTTCCTATACTTTGATTATATAGTGATGAAAAACCTCTTCTGAATACCTGTTGAAGTTTATCCAGAAGTCAGTTCTTAATGTGTTCAAAACTTGCTCATTTTGCATGCATGAATATAAATGATCTATATAACTTTGTATGAGTATAGAAGGTGCAAGTCTCAAGAGCCTATGTGAGTTCTGATGCTTGTGGTGTTAGTAACACTCTAGACATAATATTAGGAAACCAGAGTTATGCCAAGGGATGGTGTGGCACTGTCTGAAGGAGACAGGGCCAATGGGAGCATCTGAGCCACTACAGGGAGTGCTGTGGGTGGAGGAGCACATCTGAAGTGCTTGTCTAGCAATGTATACAGTATGAAGAACAAATAGGATGAACTGGGAACCTTGGTTACATCTCAGATTTGCGATGTCATTGGTATAAGTTACACTTGGTGGGATGAGTCCCACAGCTGGAATGCTTGGACAGAGGGCTATCAGCTGTTCAGAAGGCATAGGCATGACAAGCAAGGTGGAGATGTTCCACTGTATATAAATGAGAGATTTAACCATACCACCATTACCATTAGGGATGATGTGATAGAACGCTTCTGGGTGAGTATTAATGGGGCAGATAACAAAGCAGATGTCACAGGTGTCTCATCAACTGTTCATCAAATATGATAATGCAGATGAGCTATGCAGTAGGAACTTGGGGGAAATCCTGGGCTCAGTCACCCTCATACTTAGGGAAAACTCCAATTTCAGTCATAAACTGGGAACATCATCTTGTTGCAACAAAGCTGGGAAACTCCTAAAGTGTGTTGAAGATAATTTCCTTTCACAAGTACTGAGCCCATCAGGAAAGGAGTCTTTCTTACTCTGTTTTTAGAGAACAGGGATGGCCTTGCAGGAGAGGCAACAGTAGGTGGCTAACTTGTCCACAGTAATCATGAATTAGTTTGAGTTCAAAATTTTTAGTGTAAGGAGAAAAAGTCAACAGAGTGGCCACCAGGCATTTCTCAGGCATCTAATTAGCAGTATCCCTTGGGAATTTGCTCTAGAATATTAAGGGATCTAAAAGAGATTGTCACTTTTCAAGAGCTACCTTTCAAAAGCAGGAGCAGGAGCAAGCAATCCCACTGTGCCACAAGTCAAGCAAGCATGGCAGAAGATAGACCTGTCTGAACAAAGAATACTGCCTTAGAGCAAGGGCAGGAAATGAAAATACATGACCCCTGGAAGCCAGGTCTAGCCTCACAGGGAGAGTACCGAGCTGCAGTTCATATCTTCAGGAAGTACACAAGCAAGGTCAAAGGCCAACTTGAGTCAACACTCACCACTGCAGTATCTGACAAGAAAGAAAACTTTATCAAATATGTCAACAGAAAGAGGAAGTCAAAATTGCATATTAGCAAATCTAAATCCTAAAGCTGCCAGCTGTAGGAGTTGGGTAACTGAGGGTCTTAGTTGGTAATCTTCCAGGAAAACCAAAGTGAAAGATTAGGCAAGTGGAATCTGGAAAACTAGGAGCATTTTTCTGACATACTGTTGTGCTGATGAGTATGAAAGCTTTAAGTTTCTTCAGTAAATAGTTTTCAAGTAATATTTGTTGTAAGATCACCAAGAGCAACAGAAATCACTGTCCGTGAGCGCAATAGCACTTCTAAACAAAAAGCTTGATTTTTCAGTTACCATGATTTTGTTGTGATTGTCAAAAATCCTTTCCTTTCTTTATTTCCTTTCTACTTGGTTTAAGAGCAAAATCACCTGCCCTATTAACTTGAAAAAAATATAATCTTGAGTCATGCGTGTAGTCAGATATAGTTACAATAACTTTATCTTCTCTGTTAATGTAAAGTTCTTTTTCCCAAACATTTTTGAGACCAAAAGCTCATTTCTACCAGTCAAACTTTATTGATTTAATAACTGTAACTGTTCTATAGGTAACATCTTTTGTGGTGCTCTAATTAGTTCTAAATGCCTTTGAAGAGAAACTAGTTACATCCATGGTGTACTTGTGGTTATTTTTTATTTCTAATATTAATAGTTTAATTGATAATTAATTAATTAATTAATTAATAATGGAATCGTTTTAGAAAATGTTGATTAAAACCAAAACAAGGAAAATGTAGAAAACTTAGTTGGAGAACATGAGCTGAGTAATTGCGTATGAACACTTAAATGCCAACATTGTAAGGATAATGAAAAAAACATCTGTTAACTTTGAAGTGAATCATCAACCCTAAAATTTGCGCTGTTGTGGTTTCTTACATTTTTTTTTTTATAAATCTAGCTCTGAGTTAGCAACAGATAAAGATGCTAGCTTGAAAGAGGCATTTTGCATTGTTTTGTAAGAAAGAGTAGCCTTGAATTTAGGCAGCACTTTTTAAAATTATTATATAAAATGACAAGCCTTGACTAATGTTAGAACACCAGTGAAAAAAAAAAAACCTAATCAAACAGAACCATGGTTTGAAAAGCTTAAAATTTCAGTATTTTTTATTTGAATACTTAAAATACACTAGAAATATAAAAGGATTGGTGACAAATTATGAGATATTTTAAGTATATTGAAGCTCTTATCTTATTTGCTCTTGATACTTTTAGAATTCACATTTGTAGCTTTTGCAACCCTGGTAAGAATTTTCAAAATAATGAAGTTGAAATATGAATCATCATGTGGCCACTATATCTACAAATCCGAGAAACAGTGGATTCTTGGCAACAGTATGTGATAGCTTCCATGTGAAAAAGTTGCAAAACAAGATGATGTGTTGATTCATCTGATCACTGATAAAACTTGGAGGATAATTCAGGCCACCAAGATGTTCCTCTGGTACCATGCATGCTGGACTGCATTGGCTAAATTTAATATTTTCAGTTGGAGTTTTACCATAGTAGATACCTTTTTTCTTCAGCATAACAGAAAAATGTGATGATATTAGAAGTGGATAGAAGATAGAAAGAGCTATACCAGTATTTATATCTTGGAAAAGGTAAGTTTTGTTTTGTTTAAGCTGTCTAATTTGATAATTATTATGTGTAGAACAAACTTTTTCATGAACCTGCAGGTGTGAAGTCATCCTGTGGGGATACATCTATCTATCAGTGATGGAAATCAATAACTTGAATAAGTTTTGGTAGACTAGAATGAAGTCTTTAATAATTGCTTGAACTGAACCTTGACAGCTGTAGGGCTACCATGATTTAGAAAAGTATAAAATAAGTGATACCAAGGTCATATCTCATTCTTCTGAAATTAAATTATACAATTAACTTGAATAGTCCTATTCAAAACATAGTTTACATAATTGCTTAAGAGTATTTGAATATTTAATTTGATAGGATCACTACAGCCAATGATTTAACTGCAGATGAATTCTATGCCTCTTTGGATCAGACTGTAGTTAATCTAAGATATGCTTATGATCTACTACCAGAGAAATACTAAGGACTGTGCATTATAATTTCTGAAAAATTCAAATCCTGAAAAAAATAGCATTTAGTTTCAACTTCTGCTGACTTTCATACTTAAGACTGTTATATCTTATATGCATACTTAAGATTGTTATATTTTTTCAGTTTTCTGATTGAATGAAAGCGTATGGGAATAGATTTGTACAGCTGTGTTTGGAAAGTGTCACTAATATAAGCAACAGTGTAAAGAACATTTAGATTTTGGGGAGCTACAGAATTTCAGCTTTTTCTTATCTTCTATACACATAAGAAAAAGCTGAAATTTGAGGACATTAAGTCTGATAAATTGATTATTTTAAGTTTTTTGGTCTACACACACTGGAGGATATAGATTGTGTGGCAAAATTTCTGGAGGCTTGCTTAGCTTTTTCCATTAGTTAACATCATTTAATAAATGTTAATGAATAATCTTTGTCTCCAGGCCAGTAGCTTAAGCTTTTCTCCTCCTCTTTGTACCACACAGTGCCATATTGCAATAATCACGAAAACCCAAACAACTTTTGAGTCCACTGGTGAGAAGGACTACTAATTTGACTGATATCACAAATGTCTGTTATTCTTAACAAAAAATAATATTTTAGATAAGGCTCTCATTTGAGAAACTGTAATTTATACTTTGTGGATTCAATTCTCTCTTGTAGGACTTAATTACTAGCTTTCCAGCTTCAGCTTCATTAAAATTTTTCTTTGCTTTGAATTTTGATCAGTATTATAACAGTAAATGAGGGCAAATGTGGAATGATTGAAGATACAGTGACTTTACAGCATTTTTCTTGCAGCTAAGAAAAAAATATGTTATTAGTTAATCCATGCAAGTGCGCTGTCTGCTCTTTGATCTTCCTTGAGCTACTCAAAAGACATCTCCCTTCCTAGAACAACTCAAGGGAACATCCTTTAACTAGGTATCTCTGCTAGTACTGTTTACAGGATTGAACCCAGTCTGGTACAGCTTGTGATACGGCTTGACAGATCAAAAAAATAATGATCTCACCATCAAAACAAAACAAAAAAATGTTTTATTTAATATCATTAATATTTATGTAGGTCGTTCTGAAAGTAATTCCTCCTATTTATTTCAATGAAAACTACAACAAATACAAAGAGCACAATAGCACTAGTTGATGGAGCAGTTTCTCAGCTGTAATATACTCTTTCTGAGTGCAGTCATCCCTACTAACTATGCATTGTCACCAGTGATGAACAAGAGCCTGCATACCACGCTCGTTGAAGTCTGCATCAGAGGAGTGGCACTCACTTCTGAAACACACGTGCACCTGTAAAAGCCAGTATGCTACATGCATATAAATCTGTATAGAAGTACAGAATGTAGCTTGTCTTTCGTATTGCTGTCATCATGGCTGAAATGGACCACTTACTGTCTCACTGTACTCACATCCAACTGTTTGGTCTCCAGAAACATTCATCAAGTGTCAATTAATATCAATGGATGCTTTCGGAACAGCTCTTGTATATGAGCTATTTGTAAAAAGAAAGGCAATATTTATTTTGGTATCTTCTGGTTTTTAAATCTTTAATCCTTCTCAGCTGAGTTCACTGTAGAAACTGCTGTTTTTAATTGAAAGCTTACATTCCTCCAGTCTCCTGGGTTATGCCAAGAGCCTGAGCACTGATAATGCTACCCTCCATGGCAGATGCATACAATAGCTGTAGCTAATTTTTTTTTTTTTTCAGTGTG
The DNA here is from genome assembly GCF_019238085.1 of Lagopus leucura. Taxonomy (NCBI): domain Eukaryota; kingdom Metazoa; phylum Chordata; class Aves; order Galliformes; family Phasianidae; genus Lagopus; species Lagopus leucura. Next base: position 79,643,592 of record NW_024962262.1, read on the forward strand.
TAGGATGTGGTGCTGTAGGTAACATAGTTCAATGCAATGTGTCTTCACTGTGTCTGAAAAGTTACACTTGAAATCACATCTGATATATTACATTTCATAAAAGTAAACAATAGAAAAGTATGTAGAATAGGAAGTGACCTGAACTGAAATTGCATTGCAGAGATTTCTGCATTGTGTAGCAGCTCAGTAAGATATTTCCTGGCAGTATTTATACATTCCTCATTTTTACTTCTTGATAGAATTTCCAAAAGCTTCTTCTTTACTGACCTCCAGCTGTCAATAGTGACCACTGTCAGTATTTCATCTTATCGTTTTCATTTAGTTACCGCAGTAGTTGTGCAAACATAGATGAAATGAGGGATTGAACTGCTTTTATTGAATTCTATTTTAAGCGCTGCTTAAGATAAATTTACAGAAAGCTCCACAGAGGTTTGAGTCTTTCCTGTGGCTTGCCAGATGTATTTTCCATTCATTCCTGGCAACTAAATAGTTCAGCAAAATTCACTCTTAATTCTCTGGAGGTAAAGGTGATATTTTATAAAAATTTACACAGAGGTGACTAAACTAGCCACAAAGTTTAGTCACAATTGATACCACACGTACACAGATACTTTAAGAAAAAAAATACTTTGAGGCATTCACATAATTTTTAGCAATTGATGTGGTACTAACCACTGAAAGTAAGGTAAATTTTTAAAGTCTTATTTCATTTGACATTGCACTGACATACACAAAATTTGTGGTAGTGTGATTGCAAACAAGATTGTTTCCTGCACAGTATACAAATATGCCTTCATATGTTTTCAGGCTGTCATCTGTTCCCTGTTTGGTTATTAACTTTTTTTTTTTTTTATGCTAATAATCTCTCGGCTATTATCCTCTGAGTATCCTAAATTGTAGGCAACAAATGAGCAGTGAGAAACATATCCCATTCTCCAGACCCTTATTAGTGCATTTGCACATCTCTGACCCCAAGCCATGGTTTTGAAATGCTGAATCATTGGCACAGAATCCTGACTTTTACTTTTTCAAGCTGAAAAGCACTTGCAAAAAGTAACCATCTGGCTTTGGCATAGGAGATTGAGACACTGGCTGCTCAACAAAAAGATGGCTTCCAGCTCTGACTCAGCTGTGCGGTGTAATTAAAGGTCTCAGGAGTGAGGAAAAAATGTATTATAAAATTCCAAAGCTGAAGATTGCTTTACTAAACTCCTACCGTAGGTTTGTGTGGTTGTTAGTGCTGTAAGAAATGTGTTATAAATTGGAATGAACTAATGACACTACCATTGATGAAGCTTCTCAGTCAGAAAAATGAATTGATTGCATAATGAATATTACTAAATCTCTTCTTGATTGATTGAGTCTTTGTCATATGCAACTGTGGGTTTAATGAGAAGGTTAATGTGGTTACAATTGGTCCTTAATGCTTTTTTTGTTGTTTGTTTCTCTAGGCCAGAAGATTACTAATAATTTTGCTTTCCAAAATTTCTGCAATCATCCAGCACAACACAAGGTGACTTTTGAATCACTGTACTTGTAAGTCTTCAATTGGAAGAGCAGGATAATTAAAACATTTTCAAGTATTACTCAAAATTTACTTGAATATAACTTAAACTAAGACGAAGAAAGATTGCAGTGGAACTCTCCTTTACCATGGGAGAGTTATGTTCAGCATGAGAATCACTGTAGAATGGTCTGATAAAATAAGCTACGATGCTACTCTTCCTTTTACTTCCTCTTTTTTCAGTGAAGTGAAAAGCCATCCCAGTACTTTAAAAATGTGTTAGCTGCCTGGAATCATAGAAATGATTGAGACCCAGAAGCTTTTCTTATTTTGTTTCCCGCTAAATTCCAACCTTGCACATCAGCAAAGGTAATTAACCTAATACTAACTATTCTGTGTATTCTTATTGTGATCCTGACAGACCTAATTTAGTACTGACAGCGCTAGAAGGATTCCCTATTTAACTTGTTGTCCCATTCTCCTGATAGCTCATTAGTGAGCCCTGGCTTTGCTTAATGCCTGAAACACAAAGTGTAAATTGGTGTGCATAAATCATTCACTACCTTCAAGGGACAGAATCTTTTGGCACATTCTTGGCTTATATTTCCTTGATTTTCTGTTCAGTGGATTTAGAGACCAATTTTGGATTTTCCCTACAGGCAGACTCTGTGTCTACTCTGGTATAACAGTGAATTTATGTTAAATAAAGCCATATTACTAAGCAAAGTGTTTAACTGTCGTCTGTCACGAAATAGAATTGCATCTGTGGGATTCAAAAGCAACTGGAACAGCCTCTTCACTGATGTGGTGACTGCAGCAAATAGTAATGATGAAGACTTTTCCAAATGGAACATCTTATTTTCTTTAGGATATTATCAGCCACTCGGAAAGTCTCTGCATTTCCTATTATAATATACAGCTGTTCCTAATGTATAAATGTAGATCAATTTTGAATAGTACAGGCTGGTATTACATGTTATGTCAAAATGGAATACAAAGCTCGGTTAAAATGATAAAAAATGTCTTGGAAATTGTAATTAGTCAAAGAAATTTGAAAGTGTACTGTTATCACTGTACAGTTAGCTCAAGCTGAATATGCAAATATATTTTAGTAAAAGTTAAAATATTGACATTGAGTACATTTTTGTGATAATTAAGGCCATATTTCAGTTTCCTTTAGATAGAAATAAAATGTAATAGTTAAAAAATAAAATATGTAAATGAAAAAATGCTTTATGGTTTTAATATGCAGGTTACGTGTAAACAGTTTGCTTGTCTGGCTATTAATAATAGATATATACCGTGGCTCTGCATCTTCATCATAAGGAAAGTGTCTGTTTGGCTAAGGAACACTTATCTCACAAAGTAATTATATGTATTTAAGAAATTGGTATCTCTGAATATTAAACACACAATTAGATTTAGAGATAAATTTACCAATTGTAAGTTGCACTGAACACAATTATCCGAATTTGTGTATGTATCTCAAAAGTAACTTGAAAAATTTATGACAAATGTCATATTTCAAATATAAAATATTTGATAAAGAATACATGTGCACTGGATAGAGCTGAATTCTCTCTTTGACTTATATCTAATGAACAATTCTAATTTAACCTATTCAGCAGAGTAAATATCATGAACTTTAATAATTACTAGGTATTCCATTCAATATTTTCCATGTTGCTTAGGTTAACATGTATGAGAAATTCATTTTCTTGTACTGCTTTCATAGCAGAGTTGCTGAATTCCTTATACATTAGGCATTGCTACTTATGTTGATCTTTAAAAGTACTATTCTAAATTAGCTATGGGAACACTATAAAATAAAGCTGATTGTATCAGTGTACAGAATACAGTGAAGTTGGGGATAAAGCCACTACTGTTGGTTGGTCCGCCGTGGCTCTTATTCCCTGATGTCAAAGTCATTACATTTGAGCACTTGTGAAAGACTGAAGTTGAAACCCAAGTGAATTTATCTTCATTTTCCTCTGTTGTTTTCATACTTTTGCCAACTACTACTCTTCCCAAAGAGCAGCGTTTCTTCGCCTCCTTGCTTATCTTATAAGCAGACCTACTGTAATGCACATATGGAGCACATCCAGAAACACTGACTTTATTATAGATGAGCTCCACAACGTGTGTGTGCATCTTTCTGTAAAAGAAATCTGAGAAAAAAATTACAGCATCTAGCACTAGAATAGATTTTTTTCCTGTCATGTTGTAGTAGTTACTGAGTCTGAGTTACAGGATTCACAGGGCTTCTGAAACTTGTAGACCAAGATTCTATGATTCTGTGATCAAGAAACCCATCCCCATTTCAATGGACAAGATTATACAATGTAGAGATTCTATGAGATGTTATGCTGCCTAGTGTAGTTTGCATTTTTCACTCAGTTATTAACAGTCATTTTATTAAATGATATTGAGACTCCATAAATGCTTCAGAGCAAACCATCTTGAAAGAAGGGAGCCTAAAGTGTTGTAATATAAAAATGTAAGCTTAAATGCCCACTATGATCAAATGCACTGAGGTTCACATGACACTACAATGACTACCACTGTAAATGAAAGTAGTAAAACAATCATATGATCTCTTAGGGACCAGAAGTAAAAAATGGAGAATAATTTCAGCAGGAAAACCCTTATTCTGGAATAGAATCTAGAAGAATGCCACACGCGTACCAAAGAAATATATGTCTTTGTCCACAAGGTCTAGTGAATTCCTTCACTTTTAGCTTCTTATTCTGAGTCAAATGCTGCAGAGTTGAATCTATTGCCGATACAAATGTTTGTTGTATCACTGGGTATTTTATATAAAGGTTAAAGTGAGTGGAAGGACATTAGCAGCTGGTGGTTTGCAAGACACCAGTGGAGCTATTTCTATGAAAATATATAAAGGAAAAAATCTAAGGCACTCCAAGTCTATAATAATAATGAATGAGTAACGCTGCTCCATTAGACACGTTTTTGTTGTTGTTGTCAGCTAAATAATGTTTATGCTTTACTATTTCTGTTTGGTTTTGATTCCTCTCAGCCCATCAGTAAGAAAACTGCTGACAAAAGAGAAGGCATTTTTCTTGCTTCCCTACACAAGTGGTGTAAGTCTTAAAAGTTGCCTAAAGAAAGTTCCAAATAATTTCTGAATAATATTTTGTGAAGCATTAAAGACAAAACACTGTAATTTCCCACATGACTATAGTGAAGCCTCTGCCTGTCTCCCATCCTAAAAACGAACAACTTGTTAAAAAGAGAGCTCAACAGATTTATGCTCAGATGCCTCTCATTCCATTCTCATGGGCGTCTTCCTGAGTGAGGAAAGCTGTATTGATTACCCCAGTGATCCACTATCATTTTGAATAGACTGCAAGCTTGAATATCAGACAGATTAAATTCTTTACACCAACAATATGAAACACTTTAAATTGAGACTCAGTTTTGTAAAATTGTAGCACCCTGAACATCTGTATGAAATGCATAAAATAAAGAAAAGCCTCTGTGTGGTAACTGAAATAAATAAAATTTTTAGAGTCACTGGGCTTGTGTTTGAGAGGTAAAGAACTAAGCACGTTCAGGAGGATCTGAGTGAAAGAATAACTTCATGAAAACTCTCACCACTCACAGAACGTTGCAAGTGCCTGCAAAAAGGAGGTGGTCCCACAACAGAAGAGTCTAATTGAGAGATATCACCAGCTTTGGTGTTGCTTCAGATCAGGCTCCAGAACAAGCCTCAGCTGAATTACTTTAAACCATCTTAATGTATTGTGTCAACTGGCTAAAACTGCAAGCAGACCTTAATATCATGAGTAATTTCACTATAGATGTTTATGTCAGAAACACTGTTTCATAGATTTCCATAATCATTTATACAGGTAGTTTCTTACAGAATATTTTTATTTCAGCAAATTTTCTCTTGGCGGATTTTGTTCAAATTGATCACACGTCCTTTCTATTTCCTTTCCATCTCCTGATGCTACAAAATGTAAAATTATCACTCTGCAAGGATGTGCAGAAAAGGTACTCCAGAAGGGGGAGAATGAAGTTAAGAGGAGAAAATATGAAAGGGGGTTAATGAGGCTTTCATCTGCTGGAGTGACTGTTAGAAGATGGAGAAGATGTTTCCTGCCCTCCTGGCTGTAAAAGATATTTTAGAATTCAGAGAGATGATTAAAATTGGGCTTTTATTCACACGTATGTATTCCACAACTTCCTGATCATCGTAGGAATATTTTTAAATGTACAACCCTAAGTTCAGGCAGGTAAATACATGTTTATCTCACAGACCATGTAGCATATGTTTACCTCACAGACTGTAATTTTTCCAGAGAGAACAGTATATATTGAGAAAGTTTGAACATGTGTTCTCTTTTATTCTCTTATGTGAAGAAACAGCCCATCCTCTAGAAAGCATTTTAAATATCACATTTTAAAGAAACTAAACAGTTACTTTCCTTAGATGCAGTCAAAGCTATATTGTCCCACTGTTATCAGATTCATCTGGCAAACAAAAGGTAACATGCATTGTTTCAGATGTTTCCCTTAATCAGTATAAAGCTTGAAATATGTGTTGTATCTGATTATTAGCTTTAAATATTAATCTTCTTTCCTTGTCAGGTTCCTGCCATTATTTTAGAATGTTTAAATATAAATAAATGGATGAGGAGGCATGTCTATTCTCTCTAATAATGCATCTATTAGAAAACCGAATATCTTAACAGCTCAAACAGCAGTGAAACCTTACAGAGAAAAGGTTTAAAATTAGCAAAATGCAGTGTTCAGTTTAGGTGAAAACTGGGCAAAGGGAGGCAGGGAGGGGGGGGGAAGGGTTATGGGATGTTTGTGACTATTACCTTAGCAATTTAGTTTTTGCTCAAAATCTGTAGTGTTATTTAAATGATGATTTTTAGGTAGTGCTGATAATCTGTGGAAGTAAATACAGCCTGTCTATGTCTAGACATAGAGATGAAATAAAGTTATTTGTGAAGCGAGAGAATGTTTGTTTAGCATTACTGTGGGAATGTCTGTCACAATTTAAAATGTTTATTTGCAAGTTCTTTGTTTTCTTTTTTTATTGTAGTTTATGTAATGGGAGTAAGTCAGTCTTTTAGGTGTATTTAAAAAAAAAATACAACTTCGAGCAAACTTCAGCCTAGAAAACTATCTCTAAATTGTAAATCATCCAGGTATTTGCAAATTATGGGCTGAACTCTTCAACTATCCCTGACCATGAGCTTTCATTACATTATTCTGTCAGGATAACTCTCTTGGGAAAAAAAAAAAAAAAAAAAAAAAGACTACTTTTCTTCCTATTGTTCTATTGTTTTCTACCTTTTATTCATCTTCCCCATAATTTGACCATTGTAATATTTAAAATTCTATTCGTGTTTCAATTGGAAAGGGCTGGGTTTGATCAGAAAATAAGACAAATTTCCATTTTCTTCTAAAAGCAAGCAAACAGGGCTAAATGATAGCTTACATTTGCACTCAATTTTTATGCCTACTTTGTGTCAGCATTAGTGTCTCTAGTTGCATATTGAGTATTCCCGAGAGGAAATCCATTCTCTCCCTCAAATTAACAAAATAAGTAATCATGAGCAGCTTGTTTATTTTTCTGGCTTCCAAACAAATGTAAAGATTCCAGAACTTGTTGAGACCATTTTGATATGATTGTTGTCCTGCCCTCTTTTCATTTCTTGTAACAAACATACCTGAAATGCTGTTTCCAAATTTCTGGATAATATCCTGTTTTAGGAACTGATGTTTTATTCTCCTTTTTAGGCTATGTTAGCAGTGTCTTCCAGAGCATTTGCAAGAAATTTTTCTCCTGCCTCACAGCCCTGCTGAGTTTTAAGTTAAATAACAAAGAAGTCATAAACATGATGATAAAACGAGTAAGAGTGTTTACGTTCTCAGCACTGTGAATGGGGACAAATCTTGTAAAGAGTAGGCAATTTAATTTTTAGTTATTTTATTTTATTTTATTTTATTTTATTTTATTTTATTTATTTATTTTGCAAAAGGAGATTCCTTTTGTCTCATCTACCTGTGCTATCATAGACTTATATCCTTCAGATCAGACTCTGGACTCCTTTTTTGTTTCAAAATGTATTATATGTAGTGTGGGCTTGCATAGTCATGGCTGATCTGGCATTACTTCAGCCATCCACACTCAGTTATTTTCATTTGCTCATAGACGTCAGGCAATTAAACTAAATGTAAAAGTAATTTTGGTGGCTCAGTGGTTTCATCATGAGACTGTTATCCTACTTGCCCGAACAGTTGAACACATATAGTGCTGCCTATACACAGTCTGCCCAATAAGTATTTCAAGGTGCTTCCTAGAAATTCAGGAGATGGAAGCATGAGCAGGAACTTTCTACTGTGGTTTCAAAGCACTGTGCAAGGGACACTTCATGGTAGAAATGAATGACACTTGTCAGTCAAGGTCTGGGAAATTAGAAGTTTTCATACTATAGAAAAGGACAAGTTAAAATGTGTGTACATGTATACCTATAAAGTCTGGGACATTGCAATCTATCAAAAGTAATGATCTCTAAATTTTTTTTGTTTACTTATTTAGAAGGCATTATTAGCAATTTCATATAGAAAAGCAGAATAGTAATTTTCAGAAAAGTTTATATGGCGTGCCTATTACATTATGAATTTGATAGTTAACTGTACTATATAGTTTCTTCTGTTGATTTTAGAGTGTTTTGGCAGGATGCTCAGGGATTTTGGGGAGGGGAGAGTGAATACTATGCACTTTCAGAATTGCTTCTGTTTGGTTAAGAAAAAAATAATCAAAAAAAAGTCAAAAATACAGTATTTAATAAAGTCTGGTAAATTTAATAGTAAATCAGCTTGATTATGTATTAGTAACCAGTGGCTGTGGTAATCACAGAATCATAGAATTGCTCAGGTTGAAAAAGACCTTAAAGATCATCAAATTCAACTGCAACCTAAACATACTACCCTAAAATGAAATAATTTTGAATTGTGTTTTGTTTGTGTAAATTTGCTTGTGTTTTGTTCTTCATTGTTGGTTTGTTTCTTTTACTGCGTATGTAACTGCATGACATTTGCTGCCATTGCGGACCTCCAGGGCTATAGCAATTAAGAAAAGGTGAGAGCTGTAGATAGTTCTTCATTTTAAAGAGAGATCTTTCATTTAAATTTCCCTTCTAGGAAAAACCAGTTATCCAGTTGTGGGAGTATGTCCTTCCTGTCTGTGTGTGACAACCATCCATGAAATAGCTGCTATGATAAAGGAGACACACAGAAGAGATGTATCAAGTTTTTGCTCTGAGATATCCCCCTCCTGATTTCTTGTGGTATCCTACCATCTTAAACAAATGTGATCTTAGACTGAATCTGTGTGACTGATCTATAACTTTGGAAAAAGTTGATACACAGATCTACAAGAGAGTAAGAGAGCCAAGAAAAGAGAATTCGTTGTTTTCAGCCTCTCTAGATGAGCCATTTCAAAATGCATCACAGATCCACTGTGGAAGCAATAGCAGATCGCTGCACAGAGCACAGAAGTAATAGCATATTGCTCTACTTCTAGGTAGTGATTCTCTTTGATTTTAATGATCTACAGATTAACTATAAAATGTGGTACTTGATCTTACAGACTTTAATAAAACTAAAGCACTTTGCCATGCTTGACTTAATACAAACTGAAGTCATAAATCACTAGAATTATAGGAACAAATATTAGTGGAATTGCTTTAGATTTTATCATGGATGAATTTAAAATTTCACGTATTTCAGGCAAAGATATGTCCTCAGATTGCAGCCTTTCTTTACAAAAAAAATGGAAATACAAAGCTAAACAGTGTTCTCTGTAGATGAGAGCAGAGATAATCAGCACTAGACTGGCAAAGCAAGTAATCTAATCCCATCCTACTTCAGGCAAAATAAGAAAAATATAGTTAGGGATGCAGTGTCAAGTGTTTCTTCATGTGGAAGAATGTGGTTTCTTCATGCAGAGCACTGAAAAGGAGAATACCACATGGTGGGTGGGGGAAGAGTTTCGTAGCCGTGGGCTTTATGTATAACAGAAATAACAGAAATGTTCAAACTGAGTCCTGAAACCTAGACTATTCTTCTTATGAACATACAAATAGTTATGAACATACAAATAGTAGGAATATGACCTTCAAGATACACTTCTAACTTCACTTTCAAAAATGAAGAATTTTCAAGAAAGAAATGTCACCCCTTTTTTCTAGTAATATATTTTGTTCAACTGTTGTGAATGGCTATAAAAATTTTTTAGCACTGTGGAAAAAACTTCCTTTTAGTCTACAAACTTCCTTTTTGTGCATTAGCCTGTGGTCTTTGCAAGCTGACTGAAATGTATCAGGACAATTGATCTGCTTTTCTACCTATTCTAAGATACCTTATCCTCTGATAACAGCAATTTTTTTCTCTAATGATGATAGTTATTCACAGCTGCTACCCTTTCTAGATGCTTGGCAGCTCCTCCTCTGTCATGCTGAGAGCAAACAACTGGTCATTTAACTGAGAGACTGCTGGGCCCCATAGGTAGTATGATGGCTAAGCACTAGTTGTAATCACTGAAAAGTTTATCCATCTTTGATTCTGGGAGGTTATTTCTTGACAAGACTAAGGGAAAAAAAAAAAAAAAAAAAAAAAAAAGTGATCAAGAGTGGATGGGAGTAATTGTTTTGTTACCAATAGCATACGCCTCCCTGCTCTCTTTCTAGAGGAATTTTGTAATGTATGGTTGCTGGGAGAACGTGGTCTTGTTGAGCATGTATAATGTGTTTTTATTTGTACAGTTTAATCAGGACCGTTAAATGTATACTTCAGATCCCGAAGTCTGTGTACTCTGCCTAGCTAGAAAGACTGAGTGCACCTGCTCTAATTTGTTCTGCATCCAACGTTTCTATTTCTACCGTGCTAGAGAATGTTCACTGTCGCTTAAACTCTCCCTAAAAAAAACACTGAATTTCTAACTCTCAATCCCAATCACTCACTCTCTTGTCAACAGTAAACAAGCACAGACTGTCAGGACTGATATACTGGAGAAGAGACAAGGGTGCTTTTTAAAGCCATTGTTAAAATGCGAGCTCAAGCCTCATCTTGAAAATACAGGGAAATTTAATTAAACTTTCTGGGTTCAGTGAACTTATTTTCTCTGCTTAGTAATATGAGTTAGTTGACTTAACTTCCTTTAATGTTATCAAATCAAGAAAAGGAAAAAGACATCCCAAATTAGAACAATAAGATAATATACCTATGTTATACACTGTACCTGTAACTATTTACAGTCCACATCTCTAATGAGATTGCAAATCAGCTGATTTCTTTCTTTCTGTTATGGAGCATCCAACTCCTTCATTTTGCATGTCTCAAGGTTTTGCCTGGTAGAATGGTCTTCTTGAAACTGCATCTCATCCTGTGTTGTAAGCTGTTTCTATTTGTCCACTTGTTCCTTACTTCTACTTTTGTCGTTTGGTTAGCCACTCCTAATTGTTCCTTGCTGCTCTTTCCCTAGTCACTGATTGCTCATCAAGCTGTTCTGTGGTTTTACTAATAATTTCTGTTATTTCAGCTCTTGGAACACAAACATTGTTGAGTGTTGACACAGCCTTACTATATACATTATCCCACTATGACTTACTGGAAATTCAAACACAATCTCTCACTTTTCTTTTTTACTAGCCCTTTGCATCTGCAAAGTCATTGCTTAAGGCAAGTATTTATCTGATAAACAGAGTAGTGAGTTGGCTATGATTTTCCTATTCTCTTCCACCTTCAGACTCCTTTTTTGGTTAGCTGTAGACTATTTCTTCAATAAATACCAAATACAATATAATACAAAGAGTGTGTGTATTATAAGGTCACATTTTCTTGTATCTTCTCTTCTGTAAATCAGATGTTCATACAGCAGAGTCCTCAGGCTCTCATGTTCTCTGAAAATCACCTGAAATTTTCTTTTGGGAGCCAGCCATCAGGTTCAGATGTGAATACTGAGTCACCACTCTGCATCAGTAGAGTTACAATAATGCATAAAAGAGAATGAACAAAGTCTCTAATCTCTAAACACATTTTGGGCCATCTGAGTGTGGAATCTCTTAATCTGCCTCTCTCTTTTTATTATATATTTTGTGCAAAATTCTGAAGGCAGGTGTTACAAAAATAGGCTTCCACCCAGTAAGAGTTAGAAAAAGGAAAACAGCTCCAGAATAAATTACAAAGCCACCAGATTTAGTTCACTCTCTGAATTTCTCATTAATCTCAACATAATCGAAAGAAAGATATCTTGTACTAACAATATAAGTAGACACAGTCAAAATATAAAAAAGGTGATCATGGAAAGCTCACTTCAAATGATTGAAACAATAAAAGAAAAAAAGTCTTTATTGTAGGAAGATTAAATATGGTGATACACTGATGCATCTGACTGGCCATAGCATAACATATTGAGGACAGATGGTAATATTAGTCAGTTTAAGAATAACGGAGTTCAGTAGCACAGCACCACCACTCTCCTGTAACAACTCTGTGCTCTCAAATAGCAACAGTAAAAATGCCCTAGCCATATGGTTATCAGAAAATATCAGTCTGTCATCCCACTGACAGTCAACGCATCTTGGTCTGAGTAAAAGTAGTAATGTTGTTTGCTGAGGAAACACACTCATTTTTGAAGGTCATTAGCTTTCAGCTCCAAATTTGTGTTGCCTGGGCTATTATGGGAAAATTGTATTTGCCTTCCTAGAAAAACAATAAGCACTTACTTTTCATGCCATTCAATAAGAAATCTGTGCAAGTCTCATTACTGCTATGATATATCACAGACATCACATAGACCTATTTGGTACTCGCTTTCAAAGAACCCCAAACCTTTAATGGATTAAGATATTTACAGTTCATCACAAAGAAATAAATTCTATGAAATGTAGAATTATTTGCTGAATAGCATACATCTGGCTGTTTTACATGTGCTGTATCCCCAGCACTGCTAGCTGAATATACCTTTTTTTCCCTCTTTCTTTCTCAGTAAGAGATTATCTCCAGTTTCTGTGGATATGTTGTTTATTTGTTCAGGCACTGGACTGAATATGCTGTGTAGAAAGTATCTGTTAATTCCCTTTCAAAGTGAGAGCAAGGTCTTTCTAAGCAGAGGCTAGCAAACATGAGCTCCATATGCATAGTAATACTAGCAGTGTTCTCTGCATCAAGCAGTTATACTTTCCTGAGATTGCCTGGATCCACCATTTTTCTTGGTGTGAGTTGGTTTTGACAACCATGGGCTATGACAGTAACCCCACACAGGCAGCTGCTTCTGTCCAGATTCAAGAAAGCATGAAAACTCTGAACTTTGAGCACTGGCAAAATGAGCACCTCATAGCAGGAACTCAGAGTGAGGGGAAAAAAAATGTTAATTTGGATGGTTTCCTATGTATTGTTTTCATGACCCATAAGAAATAGTGAAAAGAGAGCTTGCCCTACCTCTGGCTGTGATAATACTTAGCAGTGGAGAGCTGTATATCCTATTATCTGGCCATGGGCTGAGGAATTGAAGCAAATAGGACTTTAGGAAGAGTAGTTTCCAAGAAAGTCATATTTTTGGTATGCTCGTGAAGATACCTTAAGCACCTTAAGAAATATCTATTTGAAAAAGGTAGAAATGTAGAAGTATATTGAGAATTTCTGTCAGGTATCAACAGAAACTGCTTTATATAAAAATCAGAGTACCTGGATGTCATTATTGGCCTGTAAGATAGAGTTTTGTGTTTAAATACATATATGCATATACATATATATATATATATTTAAATTTGCTGCTAGGCTGGCTGTAAGGAAAAAATGTTACTTTTCATCACAAAGTTCTTGCCTGTTGAGATCTTTTTCATCACATTTGACTTCACTGAGTTTCTAAGAGCAAAAAAATACATTTTATTGGACAAGAGATGTAATAACTATTTAAAGCTAATTTATATCTGGAGTAGGAATATGCAGTATGACACAGATATTTTAAGTTGGCTACATCTCTTTTCTTGGAGGAAATGCTGTCAGTCACTCCTACTACAAACCTGGTAGCCCTTATGAATTGGTTGTTGTCTAATGCATATAAAATCACTCGGAAGTGTACTGGTAAGCACATTTATCAACTTCCTGCCAACAATCTGAACATATAAGGATGTGTACTATTTTGAGCTTAAACTCTTTCAGCAGTAACTCCATTAGACTCATAAGTAAAGACATTTAGCATACTCATTCACAGAAATGTAGCATTTGATCAATTACTGCTAGCCTGACCTTGAAGTCTTAATTATTAAATTGCTTTATACTATTCCTTATAGAGATGACATTTGCTCATGAATTTCTCTGCATTCCTTACTCTCAAGATACATCTCACCAAAGGAATAGAAAATTTATTATGGCAACATACTATCTTGATTTACAGGTTGCTTATATAGCTTATAGATTGTCTTTGTTCAGGACATTTAAATTTATCACTGAGGTGTAGCAAATAGCTACAAATGTGTTGTCGTTTACTGTCCTGTAAATGATCGTATTTGTCACAGTGACTAGATTGAGCTATGGGGATGTAACCTCTGAATGCTGGATGCTCTCCATTGCAAAATGGTAGTAGAACATAACTACCAACTTCTGCTTGTACTGAATGAAGGTGACAACACCAGTTGCTGTTAAATAAGATGTTGCTTGCAATAGAGAAATGGAAAAAGAAAGAGTATTTGTGAGTATATGTGAAGAAATAAAGGAAGTCCAGCCTCAGATGTGATTTCTTTTAATTCTAGCTGTATTTTTCCAGGACTTTACAGTCACAGAAGACTTGAAATTTAAGTTCCTGTGAAATGTATGTTGATTTTTCCCTGGTGGCCAATATTTTCTGTGCTCCCTACTCTCTGTGAATTCACCTTGGCAATATAGTCAGGGATGAAGTCACTATTTCTTGCTTTTGGGTCAATATCAAGCAATTCTCTTCAAGTGATTTTCTCTCTGTTACCTCTATATTTACTCTTCCACAGATTCATTGTTTATTCCATGTTGTGGAATTGTCTCTTCCTTTTCTCTTTGTTCGGCCTTGAGTGGTCCTTCTTCAGCATCCAAGGTGAAGATAAGGACCCTGGCTATCCCTAAAGAACTCAGTATTTTATGCTACGTTAGGCAGAAGGGAAAATATAGTGCTATACGTATTCTTTCCTGCATTCTTTCTCTCTCCCTTCCCCATCATAAAAGATGAATCACTGCACAATAACCCTCAGGCAGTTTCCAGAGTTAGTAGCTCTGTTTTTGAGTTTTGTTTCATCATCATCCTTCTGCCCTCCCTGCTAGAGACTGAGGGAATTTTCTCAGGATGCTCAGGGAAAGAAAGCAAGAGATATGGTAAAAAGCCTCTAATAGGACTGACTCTGTTCTCTGAATCAGTAGTTTTAATTGTATGTAGCATATACCATTCTGGAATTGTAATAATATCGCTCTTCTGCTTCCCTAGCAGATTCAGTTTCTCATTCATCAGGTAAGATATTATATTTGTTGAACTTACCTGTGACTATGTGAGCAGGTACTAAGGTTATGTAAACTGCTACCTGCACTTAATAAGGATCATTTGCAACCATTTTAAGAATACCTTGCTATTCAAGTCTTTCCTTCTGAATATATTGTGACTATGGAACAAACAAATCTGAATTTTCCTTTAAAATTTTATCAAAGACATAGGTTTTAAAAGTCACTAGTTTTCTCACAGTCCACGAGTGCCATCCACAGGATGAAATGCACATTTTTGTGCCACTCAACTTCTTTGATAGTGCAGTCAGAAAAAAAGTACTTATTTCAAGAGAAAAACCTGAAAGGAGATTAAATTACCCAATTTACTTTTGATATCATTTAAATTACAACCAAATAGAAAATTCTTTCTCTTATCTAACCTTATCCTATTTGCTTCAACTGGCTCGTAAGCAAAAACATGATTTAGATCTTTAAGCAGCTGATGCAGGATTTTTAACATCTTATGGAAGGTTAATGATACAAAATATACTAGAATTCTTTCCTCCCATGAAAATGATGTAGCTGTGAACTGTTTTATATCAAAGACAATTCTATGGTATTTATACAAATCATACTGATATACTGAAAGCAATTGAAGAAATACTTGTTTGCCTGGGGAGAATTCACAGGAGATTAAAACCATGAACTTCTGCAGGTCTGGGTTATCTAGCTAAGATGACAGCCTACAAAAGCTAATTTCCCAAACTAAGGTAGTATTCTCTAAGGTACCTTCTTATATAAGGAAGTGAAATGTACTAATTTTGTCTAGAACAGAGAGTTAGCTTTCTTCATAGCAGCTCATACACTACTGTATTTTGAATTTATGACCAAAATAGTAGTGATAGCACACCAATATTAGTTGTTGCCGGGGAGCACTCACACAGAGCCCAGAACTTTTCTGCTCCCCACACTGTCTTGTCAGCAAGGAGCTGGGGGTGCGCAAGGAGCTGGGAGGGGACACAGCCAGCACAACTGACCCAGACTGACCCAAGGGATGTCCTACATCATATCACAGACTAACAGGATGTCAGGGATTGTCAGGGAAGAAAAACCTGGGAGAAGGAATAAAGGAGGGAGGACATTCGGCATTATAGTGGTTGTCTTTCCAAGTAAGCAGTGTGTGTGTAGAAGCCCACCTATTCTGGAAAATCCTTAAACTTTTCCTGCCAATGGGAAATAGCAAATGAATTCCTTATTTTCCTTTTTTTTCTGCCCACTAATTTTGCTTTATCTATTGAACTGTCTTTATCTCTATCACAGGTTTTCTCCCTGTTATCCATCTAATTTCCTCCTCTGCACCACTGAGGGAGGAGTGAGCGAACAGCAGTGTGGAGTTTAGCTGCCCCTCAAGGTTAAACCACAGCTGAAATCTGCAAGATAAAGGGAACTTTCTTATTAAAAGGTAACTGCATAAACTATTGTAAAATCTGTCATTATCTTCAAAAATACCTGTGAGTCAATATTTCCATACCGTGAGTCCACAGAGAGAAAATACTTTAAAAGCATTTTTTTTTTTTTTTCAACATGAGAAAGCATAAATCAAGGGCTGCTAGAGAGTTATAAACTATTTTGAAAGATCCTGTATCATTAGTGACATTTGTACCACAGTTATGGAATCACTGACCTGAAGTTTTGGAGGGCCTTCTGCTATTGCTTGCAATGAAACGAGACAGACAGCTGCACATTTCGTCGTTATCAGAAGTTATCCCTGTCTTCTAATGTCCCCATTCTCTGTCCCCCATCACTGTTTTCTATGCCTGTTGTGTTTTGTTAGCTCATTTGAAACAGTTTTTTGCCTCCTCTTTGTGTATAGTTGTCTGTTTTTCTGCTTACCATGAAGCTATGTGTTGTTCTGAAGAAGTTGGTAGGTAAAAATGCTGAATGACCCTACATCAGTAACTTCTGAATATTTGTTGATTTCTTTTATCCTAACTATATTGTAATCTAGTATAATCACTACCACACTCTGTAATTATCTCTCTCTCTATCTCTCTACTGTCCGAATTTTCCCCTGTATACTTTTTGTATATATAGGTCAAGCATATTTTGTCTAGTCTACAAAATATGTTCCAAACTGTTGCAAAGTAGAAGTGATCCATGTACTAATGCATTTTGAGGAAGGAATGGGATTGATGTTACTGGAATACTTGCATATAAACTTAGTTTTTCAAAAGCTATGCCTAGGGAGCTACAGACTGATAAGAATTTCAGCTACCCAGCACACCTTGCAGAATTAACCTTCTGTGATTATCTTTTGTGCTCTCTGATGAAAGTAAGGTGGATGGGATGGAATTGCTTAAGTGCAACTGAGCACACATGTAATAATACAGCTGTTAGGACTGACCCAAGAATAGTGTATCCCAATGGTCTGATTCATAGCTGAAACTGCGGGAGCAGTAATTTAAGATTTGATGGATTATTAAGTAAAGGTGATCTGGGAAAGAGTGCAGGAACAGTCACTGTTGGTTCCGTAATCTTATTTTACAGAGCAGTAAAATATCCTTCCTGAAAGTGTGACCCAGAAATCTATGCTATTTTTTTATTGTCAAACTGCTGGTTACCATCGCACAGGTCAGTGCTTAAATAATGCATCACTTTGTAGGTTATTCTCCTTGCTTCATTTCTCACAGACAGTAAGTTCTGGTATCATAGGAGTTCTTTGTTTATGCCATTAATCTCTATTAAGTTCGCTGCTGAAAATGGAGGATAATGCTAGATGGTGGTGAAAAAAATGGCTTAACAGTTTTAAGTATTTTTCTTCTCTTTTAATATTTTTCAGACTTCTTTTCTTGAACAATCTTTATGAAGCTAACTTATTAGACTAGCAACTCCTTGTGTCTGATTTTTTTTTTCCTCTGCAACTTTAATTCCATTGTAAACAACGGTGTGAGCAAGTAAGTTTGTTTGGAACTATTGAACACTCTGTGAGTTGACATCAACATGTATTAAGCTGACTAAAATGTCTCACTTTCTCCTCATTTTCAAATACCAGTCATTACTGATTCTCTCACATTTAGCTTAGAGCTGTTTGTAGCTCAGGAATTCTTTTATATATTTGTACTGAATTCACTGAAATAAAATGTTGGCCCACAGTTAAAGATTCAGAAAGCAATAATGGTTAACTCTAATAAAACATCCAATCCTAGAGAGAAGTGCTGCTTCCATTATCATAGGGAAAGGCTTTGAAAGAGAGAAATATGACTTCTTAGGTAAAGGATTTAAATTAAAGATGCTTAGAGATGCTGACTGTTAAGCTCTGTACAAAGGATGTATATACAAAGGTAAACTGCTTCTCCTGTATCACCAGTATGCAATAAAATGGTTTGCTATCACTTTAATAAATAGAACATAACCATTGAGAATTCTATCAGCCTGAGTTTCTGAACAAGCTGTATTTATTGCCTGTTCAGATACTGATGTGATGAGAGGTCATGTCCCGTTCTGAAATGTCATCAGTAACCTGTGTACTATTGTATGCTGGGGGGAAGAACACTAGTATTATTTTTAACATGGCCACTGAAGAAATTTTTGGCAAGGACATCCACAAATGACATGTCTCAGGCTAGCCTAAAACATCGAATTCACACTGAGCTACTTGTCTTGACTAAAACCAGTTTGGGAGTGATGGAGGAGGTGTGATTTGCACAGACATATTTTTCAGGGCACCTATGACAGCACATGGCATTATGTAACAAAAATGCTGATGCCTTCCAGAAGGTCTCATTTGAGAGTTAATCTTCACCACTGACCTTCCTAAATCTGGAATATGAGCCCATTGAATATTAACCAGTTTCCAAAGCAAGGACAGGGACTGCTGGAGGAAAACCAGTGGATTGTCCTTTCTATTTGCAGTTTGGGGGGGGGAGGGGGAGGGGGGGGAGAAAATTGTCAACTAGGCCAAGGATAGATTTATTCACAGGAAGTAAGCAGTACAGGGAAGTAAGCAGCACGGTGCATTATAAGCATATTTAGTAGATTACTTGAGAGCCATCTCAAATTTTTATAACATGCTATGCCAACTTCTGCTCAACTTTGTGCAATGCAAGCCTTACTGCAGAAGTTCCAAGGGTGCCTTATCTTGCTTTTCCACCTGGTCTGTGAATGCAAGAATCATTAACAGTTTCACAGACCACATGGCTCTTGCTTCTAATTCTAACTAATAATGTAGTTAATATGAATGTTCAGAGTATCATTATTTGTTTTAAACAAAGTAAATACCATCTAAGTACCAGAGAAATGTGAGGTCCTATTTTACATAGTGTCCATTTGAATCCCTCCAATTTACAGGGAAATGTAGTCTGTAAATTAAAATTATATTATGAACTTATTAGCAAAAATGAAACCAAACATATCAAACAATGTCTCATCAACATGAATTCACAAATTAATCACTTCTTTAATTCATGAATTCTCTCACAAATTCTCAAATTCCTAACTCGTAATTTGCATGCCTGTGTCCAAAATAGTTGCCTAGGCAAAAGTTAAGAGTGCTCATTCTTCCCTCTCTTCCTGTATTGCACCAAGAAGCATGAAAACCTCGCAAGCTGATCTACTTCAAAAGCTTTTTTGGGTAAACTGATTTATTTATGTCTGGAAGTTTGGTCTATGCTGTATCAGTGGATTCTGAAGAAACTTCCATATAATTACAGTGCAAGAACACAGGAAAAGATAGCTGCAAGGTGACAGCAAGGTGCTAGTGGCAGTGGCTGCACTGTAACGTATTTTTTCCTGTCCATTGAGTCTTGCCAACCTATTGCTTTGAGTTTGATCAAACAGTTCGTCCCCTAGTGTCCATCACAGGCTTTATCACAAACTGGTATTAGGTCAAAATCAGAGCAGGAGTTGAGAGGACAGTCATAACTATGTAGTCATGAAGTCTAACAGTAACTTGAATTCCTGAAAGAGAATGCTCACGGAATTGGCTGAGCTGAAAATGACTTAATGTAATATGCTGGCTAAGCAACTCTGAGAACAAGATTGCTGAGCCAGAAAGAGACACCAAAAAAAAAAAAAAAAAAAAAAAAAAAAAAGGGAATAAAACCAAAACACCTTTATTCTTCATGGAAACACATGGAATGAAGTTGCATACAAAATTTCAGGGTCTTATCACATTAAAAATGTGACTGAAATGTGAAGGTAAAATCAATCTTTTTCAGCAGTCATGTCAAAACATAGCCCATTCCCACTGTATCTACTTTGTTTAAGTACTGAAGTGAATGTTCTTGCTTACTTGCTCTGTTCACTGTCACACATTTTTGTTATGCTTATTATTAGTTAACGCCTGGTGTAATACCCTGTTGTTTATCTGTAGCATCATAGATATGCTATTAACTGAAGTTTGAGATATATATCAAGTAAGACTTATATTTGTCTAGGTTTGTTCCCCAAATCCCGTATCATGATCCAGTTTCCTTATTTTAAATTAAAGGAAATTTAAAAAGTGAATTGAAGACATTACAATGCCCAGAGTTCTGGAAAAGGGGGAAAATAAGAGCTTTCTTTTGTATCCCTGAGGTAAGTATGTCTTTGGTGCACTTTTATAAACAGTAGGAGAGCCTTTTTCATAATCCAATCCGGCATAACAGTGAAGCAGGAAAGAATGATAAGATCCTGAAAGAATGAAACATTGCCAAGAATTTTAGCTTAAATTGACTTTGAAATACATGATGTCCGTCTAGACATCATAGTAAATATAGTAAGTTAGTTCTATGAGACCTAGTTTCTATGAACATGGGTGCGACTGACACTGAAGATCATCAGGCTATTTAAACACTTGTGTCTTAAGCTTGAGTGCTTTATTTACCAAGGTTCTCCTAAAGAATCACTAGCCAAGGGGAACCAGCAGACTCTCTAGCATTAATGCTCTTCTATTTCCACTGTCATCACATTTCCAGAAAGAATTCACAGGGCAGCATGGGGAAAAAATTAAGGAATGCTGTAGGCTATGCTAAATTGGTAATGAATGTGCAAATGCCTATCTGGCAACCTTTAGCTTTTCAGCTAGTAAGCAACTGTTTATCTCAGCAGGTATAGCATATCCTCCATTTTGTATGAAAAATATAAGTAGTTGTTTGTAAATTTTATCCCCTCTTGTGAACTCCATGCTGTTCATGATCTTCAGCATGGAGATTATAAGGGCATGTTCTTTATCAAAGGGTAGCTCAATCATCACCATATTCCTGCTGAGTACCTGAAATAACATTCTTGTTTTCACTGCAGAGATAAATGAACGGTTTGTTCATCAGTTAAAGAACCACACTTGTCAACCCCCAGTGGAAAAAGAAAAGGCATTTTCAGTGCCTATGGGAGGAAAGGAGGAAGAGGAAGAGCAAGAAAGGGAAGAGGAAGGCAGGAAGGCAGGAAGGCAGACAGGGAGGAAGGAAGGAAGGAAGGAAGGAAGGAAGGAAGGAAGGAAGGAAGG
>NW_024962262.1:79665074-79729594 GCF_019238085.1 Lagopus leucura
AGGAAGGAAGGAAGGAAGGAAGGAAGGAAGGAAGGAAGGAAGGAAGGCTACCACCACAAACATTTATGTTTGTTCTTGAGATTAATATCATTTCCTAATACCTATGTGCTGGATCAGTCTCAGGGCCATTGCTCTTTTTCCAGCTCTGATTTTGTTCTGCCCAGGAGAAACAATCTAAGTAGAAGTCTCCTCTAATATTTTTAACTTTATTTCCCGTCTACCTCTTTTGAGCTTTGATAAAAAATTGTGCAAAGAAGACTACATTTAATTGTGCATTAAATCACCGCCACATAGGAGATGAAAACCCTTCTGAGATCTTTTTTGGATTCTATAAACAAAGTTTGCATAAATATTTTTTGTAGCTGTATTACTCAGTGTTAGAAAATGTGAATCATTATAATCTGTTGTATTACATCTTCATACTTGGAGTTGATAGAATAGCAATATTTACATAAGCAGTATTGAAGCAGAACCAAGATATTTGTCTCATTTTAACATGCAGCACTGAAGGTGAGAATTAGTCTTTCAAAAAATATCTCTATTTCTTTGAATAATAATGATAATAAAAACAATAACAATAATAGTAATAGTAACAAGGCTAGTTTCGCTACTTTAACCACCTTTCTTTATCTGAAATTTTTCCACAGATATAATTTGATTGAATTTCTTTTGGTAATTTACTTCATTTCCAAACTCCAATAGAAATGAGTCTTACCAATACCTCTGCACGTATGTGACTTCATAATTGAGGATTTCATGAAGCTGTCTGGAATGCATTGGTTTTTTTTCTCAATCTTTATATAATGAGGGAATCATTTTATCACAAAGCAGAAATGTTCTCATGTATTGTGCATGATCACCAGTTTTCAAATGGATGAAATTATAAAAAATGTTTTATAATTACTCAGAGAACAAAATGTAATATTTAGAGAATAAACAGAAAAGTTTCTGGTAACTTAAGCTCTTATTCCAAAACAAAGTTTGTTTTGCAGTGGTTTTCTAAAATTCCATAGTAGCTGTAACACTAACACAACAGCAATAACAGAGCCCTTGAGCAGGAAATCAAGGATGTCTCTTTCAGAAATATATTATATTATTCAGTGCTTCCAAATTGTACTGCTCAAACTGAAATCTGCTGTTTCTATTAAGGTTGCATAGGTTCAATATAGTAAAAAGAAGGAGTGAATCAGCAAATCACTGGAACATTCCCCAAAATATGTAGCTGCCTAACCAGTGGTAAATTAAGTACACGAGAAACACTACATATTTTCCCTACTTCTAAGCTGTTAGGCTGAGCTACTAGATACAATACTAGGAGCATCGACAAGAATGCCGTTTTTAGTACTGCATCCTTAAATTTGGAATTTTAATTCCAAAGCACGGATGAAAATGAGATTGGTGAAGAGCAACACTGCCCTCCGGTGGCCGGATTACTTTTTCTCAGAGATAAACGCTGGAAATATTGGATAGGTCTATTTATGCAGCGCCTAGAATTGTATTGTTAGCAAAATTGCATGCATGGGACTGAGAATTTCAGGCTAGGTTTATAATATTAATGATTAAAGTATTATTTTACAGAAATATATCAAACAATTTTACACAAGATTAAAAATCACTGGAAAACAAAAATGGAGAATATAGTAATATATAAACTCTATAGTGTCAGTAAAGATAATTTAACTAGCTTCATGTCTCATTCACTGTCTCATGAGTTTTCTTTACTGTATAATGAGTTATCAAACCCTGAGATTAAAGATTTATGGGGGATTTTCCAATCCTTTTAAAAATAGATTAGATTTTTTGAGATCTTAATTTTTAGTCACTGCACAAAGTTTAATAGACACTAGATCAGATAAATAGTGAAAATATTCCCTTTTGAGGCCAACCTGAAAGAAACACGAGAATAAAATGTGTACAAGTTTGTGTATGTACAACTATGTTTATGTAAAAATAATTCTTCCTGTCAGATACCTATTCTTAGCTCTGGAAACAACTAATTGTTAACTTAGCAGACAAGTTTATCATGCTGCTCCTCATTTTAGCTGGGGTCTTTCAGCAATCTTGAAAAACTTACCACCATTTGATAAAATTTTATGATAACCTTATACATTATATTTATAAAATTTTATATAACATTATCATACTGTATTTTTACTGGTTCAGTAGTTTGTTTTATCATAAATATTGTCATGCTCAGTAACAACAAACAGATTCAGAGCATTCATGAAATATTTCCATGGCCATTTTTCAAAGACTTGTTCTCCAGCACATCAGATTCTTTTTAGTGAAAGATACACAGAGTGCTGAAATTTTTCTATTGTCTCTAAAAATAATTATGATGGAGTTAAACTAAAAAATGAAATGCTGCTTTACTGAAAGCCAGTTTTTCAGATAATGATATGCCAGAAGCATATACTTTTCTCATACATGCAGCAGCAATTTTTATACTATGTTGCTTTGAGATATTGAGTTACTATCATGCCAGATTCCACTCAATTATTAGGACTACTAGGCAGGCTGTATATAGGCTAATGTCAATAATGTTGTTACAGATCTCATCTAACTCTTGTTCCTATCCTGAAAGATGTCAGCTACAGAACAGGTTTAATGTTCCATTTGTTCCAAGGAGACATTTGAACTCTTTCTGCTCACAAAAATAAAAAACTCCTTCCATGCTTACACTACCACTTACATCTACCATTATACAATATGATATGTTAATGCTGACATTTTTAAAGACTATTACAGGAAGAAGATACTCTGATTCCATTTATATTCCAAGAAAGTTGTTTAACCTACTTCTTTATACTAGTGTTAAATGTCACCTTACCAATTACTTAGATCATGGGAAATGAGGGAAGGATAAGGTTATGTTGTACATCTGCACTTAACACAAAATCAATATATATTTCAGTCTTTAAGTATTTTTGAACTTATATTAAAATCACTATTCTAGTGCCCCAGGATCCTTAAAAGAAAAACATCTGGCCTGAATCTTTCTTGCTGCAATTTAAGAATATTTTTTCCTGCCTCAATTGTATAACGAGCATATTATTTGCTATATCCACACAGTAGCATTTTATATTTATAGCAGTTTGTTGTAGCAGTTCAGACTCACGTATTTGAGAGATTCCTTCTAAATTTCATTATAGTTTACAATTTTGAGACCCCAGATCTTCATTATGATTTTTAATTATATTTGATATCAATACAGAGACTTTAACAGGGATGTAGCAGGAGATATTATTTGCTTGTCATATAATCCTAGGTGGCTTTCTGGCTGTAATCTGCTAAGATTCAGAAACAGGGCAGCCTAGAGAACTGGGGAAGTGATTGTTGTGCTTAGCTCTGGTGAGGACACACCTCAAATCTGATGTTGTTGTGGGACAACCACTGCAGAAAAGACATCATGGTGTTGAAGCATGCAAAGAAACACAGCAAAGCTGGTGAAGGATCTGGAATGTAAGTCCCAGGTGGAGAAGAAAGGTGGTGAAGAAGGGGGAATTGGAAATAAGTTACATGTTCTTTAAAACTCTGTGTTCTAACTTGTCAGTTTTCCTGTCTCTATTTTATTTGAAACACATTGAAGTAGTTGGAGTACTTTTTCCACTGTTTTTTACTGTTTTGTTGCTACTATTGTTGCTGTTGTTTTTCCATGAATTGAACCTACATCTGGAGTTGTGGTTTTCAGACATTTTTTAGTTACCTTTTGTAAATATATTATATTCTCGCTTTTTTATTGACACTTTTTCTCTACATGTCTTTTTCAAGCTGTTAGACCATTTCTGCCCTTGCATAATCTCCTTGCCTTAACTAAAATTCCCCAGAGGGAGGATCTTTTATTCTTCTTGTTTTTCACTTGGAGATTGACTTGGCTTTACCACATCCATGCCCACAATGATATGGATGGCTTTCCTGACTCAAATTGCTGTCTGTCCAGATGCCATCTGTTTTACATTAAGAAAAAATAAACAGTGCATTTGATCTTAATTTTTTTGAAGGGTCTTCAAATCTGCCATTATGATATCACTGTCTGCTAAGTATCTTAGTTCTCTTGACAGATTTCCATTTCCTCAATCCATCTTCTCCAGCAATAAAAAGCCATTCTTAAAGCCTTACACTGCAGAATCTTTTTTCTTAGCATTCACGCTGGCTGCATCTTACAGACAGGACAATGAAAGTATGACAGAAAGTACTTACCTTTAAGCTTATGTTTCCATGCTTTACTGAATCAAAGCTCAAACTATGAATCAAGTTAAATTTTGTCAGTGATTTTCAAAATACTATAGCAATATGGTTCCCTCAACAACTGATTTGTTTAGTCTTCACAAACATGCATGATATTTCAAAACTATTCTGAATTGACCAGTTGTCTGTCCCATCCAAAGACTTTTTGAAGCATGACACTAAACCACTGATTTTAGGAGACTGACCTGCTGAAATAGCACAGACATTTAATGTGTCTTAGCTTCTTTTTAAATACTGATAAGATTTTAAAAATTCTGGTGTTTTTATAAGTGCAGCAACTAAACAGTATGCATTAGTTCACTAGGAAATCACTTTTAAACATGTTTTCTTAACATGTTGAATATTAAATACACTGTATTTAGGAGACTGTGTTTGCATATATATTTAAAATATCTCAAAAAAGCTGGCATAAATACAGTGAATTTAGATTTGAAATATCCTCTATACATACATAATGTAGCAAGGTTCAAATGCAAATATGTTTTTTGTTTTGTCTTCTTGTTTTTGATGTTGTATTTGTTTTAATATATGTAAGCACTATTCTGTGATCCCCTAGGGCCTGCTTCACAATCAGCTGTCATCAGTGGTGTCAGTAACAATGATGTCAGTAAGATGCTCCTTCTTTGGGCTTTGGATCAGGCATACTAGCAACCACTTCCCACTTGGACCAATTTGCTTTGTAAGATTTTGTTGAAATAATTCCTAAAAAAGGAATAGGCCATTCTTAAAAATATATATACATAATATATACATATATTTTATAAGCCTAAGCTTAGCTGATCCTTCCAGATATTAGAACAACTGGCCGTCTTGGGTGATAAAAGGGGGCGTATCTCCCTGCTATCTAAATGCCAGTACATAAAAAAAAAAAAAAAAACAAAAAAAAAAAGCAATGAAATTGAATCTACAACTCCAGAAAAGAACATTTTGGTTCTATTATTCTGCAAAATTGCAGGAGGACTAACACAGCCTGGGGAAGATTCTGAAATGAATTATCCTTAGCTGCACTTTCCCTTATGGCTGGATTCCAAAGCAAAGCACTTTCCTTCTATTCCTTATAAATATCTTTTCCTGTGATCTCCTGGTTTATTGTACACTGGGGACATGATCAGCTTTTATGTGCTTTTAAAGATCCATTTCTGACAGAAGGTAATGGCATTTTGAACTTTTTGCCTTCACTATCACTTTAGATTTTTTTTGCGCAGTGAAATTGGTCTATTTTCCTTCTTAGTTTGCAGATGGTGAAAACTGATGTATCAGCCTCCTTCATGTTTCCCACTGGGCACCAAGAAATGAAAGGGCAAAATGCCAGGTCTGAAGGAGGTCAAGAGACAAAAATTCAAGTGTCATTTTTTTTCCTCAACTTTTTGTTTAGCTTGAATTTCATGTTTTCTCTGCCAACTAGGAAAGATGGAATCACTCCAATAATATTTTATGGAAATTTCTGAACTACCAAAGTGGTACCGCTGTTGATGGAGACAATGCTTTACAAATACTATGACATCTACATTAAAGGGGACAACGAATTATTCAGAGTGCTTGCAGGGTTTCAGTCTCTGGTCCCTTCTATAGTCCACTAAAGAGAAGTAGCTGTACCAAGTAAAGTACTTAGGTAATCTGCTTAGCCCCACTGCTCCTACTAATATTTTTTCTGTTGACTGAATAAAGAGACTTTGTCAGACAGTTTGTTGGCCTGGATCAACCACTGCTGCTTGGAAACCAGACATTAATTTAGTCCCTATGACAAGGTTAGTTGTCTTTGCTAGTCAGATTGATGTGTCTGTTGGTGTTTAAGACTCTCTTTGAGTCATGTTTTTGGGGTACCTTTAATCTGGAACAAAGCATGATGCAAACAGTTTGATGATTTAACAATTGTTTATTCATTAATACTCACAAAACATGACTAGGAGCTGTTGAGTCAAGCATTAGCTTGCTCACCTCCCCTGACGAACCACAGCAGAGCTTTTGCTGACAAGATAGGTATCGTTCCTGAGAGTAGGTGTTAGCTTCACAGTGTTTGATAGATAGGCATCTAAACATTTGGAGGGGCAATGGGCAGCTTACAACAGGCCTTACCAAGACAGAAGTTTATGTCAGTTTTAGTGACACAGAGTTTCTAATTTCTCCTCGATTGCTAGCTGTTTATATTTAGATATTCAGTAGCAGAAATAACAAAATAGTTAATGCTTTTCTTATATGCAAGATCAGCCCTAGCAAGATGCTTAATATAGTGAGTAAACACCATTGCTGGGCTTGGGACCAGTGATGGCCTGTGAGAAATTTGGTGGCAGTAGTAGACTCTTAGAAGGCACAAAGTCATGATTATCACAATTGACATTAGCTAACCCAGCTGACCACAGCCACTGCTGAGCTGACACTGGAATTCGAGGATGGAAATAGCTGTGGAAATGAACTGCTATTTCATCCTACTGGAATTCTTGTTCAGATTGCTGTTCAAACTCAAGCAAAGCTTTGTCCTAGCAGTCATCTTGTTGCCAAATAGGGAAAATACTGTAACGGTGTGAATTTACCTTGAATAGCTGGTGAAACACTTTGATAAGACCATTTGGATCTTTCAATCATGATCCACAGTCAGTAGAAGATTACAAAACTCTTTTGTACTGGTGACACTTGACCTGTGTACCTGTTCATCAGCACCAGAATCCCCTGGATCATCTGCCTCTATACATATCTATACATATACATATATTAGGAGTCTATATACTGTGTTCTGAAAGCAGTTTGGAATTGTGAAGAATTAATACTCTCTGACCTCTCTTCAGTGATGTCTTGTCACAGTTGAGCCAGTGCAAGAAGTACAATTATTATCTGAAACAGCCTAATGGAAAAAAAAAATATATCCTATGGAGAACCCTTGAAGGCACGTAGAAACCATAAAAGGTTTTATGACTCAGAGAAATATGTGTGGTACTTTGTAATAAGGGTTGCAGTTCATACCAACCAGACCTAAATCTGCACTTTAGCCCTATGAGTAACATCCATGGTCTTAATACAAGTAAAAATACACTATTTCACAATCACATTGAAAAACAACCTAATATTCTATTAAATATTATCTTTAGGCACTGATTGTATTATAGAATGGAAAATTAAGACAAGAAAGGTTTAAAAGAGACAAGAAAAAATCAGATTAAACCAAGTAATATTTTATTGGAGATTAAATAAGGGAGATTTCCTCATTAACAATTAATATTATATTCATAATTTTTTATTAAATGTTTATTTTAGTTCTTGTGTAGTTAAATTATAATCACTGCTACATAAAGAAATTCAAAACAAAATAAAGTGAATTAATGAAACTAATATTTAATTGCATTTTTATTTCTGATTTGCCTTTAAAGAGCAAAGCATAAAATCACCAAAGTAACTATATAGTTGTTAAGAGAACTGACCTAAGTGGGATGTGAGTAAGGAAACCTGCGTACAGAAAATTTGTGAACTTGAATTTTCTTGTGTGTATCTTTCTGGGATGATCCTAAAGATAAATTCAGAAAGTGCAGAAAGTTTCAGAATTTCTTGGAAAAGCCTAAAATCACTGCCAAATGACAGCTCTTTACAAAAAAGGGCTTCTAGAAAGATACATCTTAAGGTGGCTGAAAATAGACTGTGCTGGTTAAGTGGCTGTTAAACTTCTGTAATTAATTTCATTATGTAGGGAAGTATCTAGTGTCACTGAACAGCAGAACAGCAGAAATCCTGGTGATATCCTGAGGTAATATAAAACCTCATAACTAAGAATCAAAAATCTTGCTTTCTTATTGTGGGAGAAGAAAACTTCTTTATTTAGGAGTAAATGGGAGTCATATGAGAAGAATGGTGATAAACAATTAAACAGATAAACAACTGGTTGCCTCCATATGCATAATATATTTTTCCTAAGGTGTGACAAATCCAGCAAGGAGAGTGATTCTTAAAAGAGGAAACACCCTGAAACTGAAAATTAAATATGTCTTACTCTGCCAGAAAAGTGAAGAAATTCTCTTCTGGAGTTGCATGAAAAACCAGAAGAGAATCTAAAAAAGAGCTAGAGAACAGTAGTTCCTTTTTTTCCAGAACAAGGGGCAGAGGTAAAGATTTTGGTGCAGCTCAGAGAAATGAAATGTCACTCTGTTAAGAAATTATGAGTAACTTCTGGCATATATTAGCTTTAACATTTTGGATTAATTAATATTTTATTATTTTTATTACATATTAATAAATTAATGTTTATTATTTATATTATTTATTTATTTATTTATTTATTTATTAAGGTAAGAGCTGGAACATCATCAGTACATTTATATAACTTAAGCTGTGGAGCAGAGAAAGGAAGCATAGGCTGAAGCGAACATAAATAACTCTATAGCCTTTGTTGCAATCCTAGCTCTTCCATTTACTGTCACAGATGAAACTATTTCATATACAACCAACAGTAGTGTCCCATGTGAAGGATAACATAGGTTAGCAAACTAACAGC
The DNA here is from genome assembly GCF_019238085.1 of Lagopus leucura. Lineage (NCBI taxonomy): Eukaryota > Metazoa > Chordata > Aves > Galliformes > Phasianidae > Lagopus > Lagopus leucura. The sequence continues at coordinate 79,673,800 of NW_024962262.1, forward strand.
AGAAGGGCAGGAATAAATTAGCTAGCAGTTATAAACTGTACAACTAAATGTTAAGAAAAGGCAGACTGTAGCAGATAGAAAGTGACAGTGGAGAAAAAGGTCTAAAGCACAGGACAATTACTGAACTGTAGGTTTACAGCCTATGATGATTCCAACATTTTCTGCAAAGTCTTACATCCCTTTGTCATTAGTTGTGAGAGGTAGACTCCACCTCTATAAGACAGGACAGTGCACCCTGCTTTTATTTCTGTGGCCCTGTGGGTTGGCAGTGGTGATTCATTGTGGAGTTGGCTGTGGACCCAGCTGTAGGTCTGAGGCAAGATATGTGAACAGCTGGGGGGATAGGGAAAGACAGCAGGCACTGCAGTTTTGTAAAATAGACCTGATAATTCCCAGCAACTGTGCACAGACCAAGGTAAGAACAATAATTTGCAGTTAAGTAATGCCTTGGAGGTCGAGATCCAGGACTTTTATGCCTTACATGAATGTCTCACAAAGCAGTTTGCTTGATGGTACACCTAATTTTCTAGAACCAAGAATTGGGTTGGCTGCAGAAGGGTGGTTTCTGCATTCGTATGACTATGGGTTGCTGAGAGAAATGGGGAATAAAGAGTTCCAAAGGAGAGGACAGAGAGAAGGTCCTCAGAGTGGTGCCTGCTATAAGTCCTTTAGAAAGTATGCTCAAATGCTGGAAGAGAAATTCAAGAACCAGAGATAAGGAAAAACAGAAATGATTAGGAACTGTGCTGTTGTATGGCCTAAAGAACCAATTGTAAGGGAATCAGTATTTAGGCCAAAATACAAGTCTGATGAATGCTGCATTTGTCAGGCTTTGAACATGTACGTAAACAGTAAAACTCCTTTTTTTTTTGGAGGAGTCTGTATATGCTGCTTGTTGTATTCAGGGAATACAACAGCCAATCATGGCTGGATGAAATTCTGTAGATAAGGAAGAACAGAGAAACCCCAGGGATCCTTTAAGCTCTTTACCTCCTATGTACCTCTCCCTAGGATTAGAACTGATTCACTTTCCTCTATGGAACAGCATCTCCCCCTTACCATCCTGTCTTTGAGTCAAGTCCTGTAACTACAGGAGGGAGGCTTGAGACAGCTTACAAAGTGGAGGGTATTAGCTTGGATCACCTCCTTAACAGTCCATCTGAATAGAATTCTGTGACTAGTGCTGATGATGAAAAGAAAAAGCTCTGTCGACTTAAGAAAGAATTGGTACAATGTATTGTAATTATACAATATTATAAATTTCCCCTTTCCTAAATCTAATTGCATTAACCCCACTAATACTTCTGTGTATCCTCTTAGGGAAGTTCCAGTGTTACCAGGAGATATAGGATATGTAAACTCTTGACTTACTTCTGTAGTAAGAAATTTTAAAAGTGAAATAAAATCTTAAACTTATAAGATACCGGGACTTAATTTAAATGGGAACACTTTAAAACTAACAGGGATACAGGGTAGGGAATGAGAGTTTCAATTTTTTGACAATGCTGAATTAAAATAGGAAGATAAAACAGTCACAGGGCAATTGTTAAATGTGCCAGAAGCAGGGCCCAATTCACTGGGGAGAGATTAAATAGTTAAATTAGGATTGCAGCTGAAAACTTGTGGAACAATTATAAAGGTGTCAATGAATTTGTTAACAGCTGATGATAAAAAGAAATAAATCCAAAGGCAGGGGAAGGAAACTGGGGTAGACTCACAATTACTCCCTTAAAAATAACTGTCCAAGAACGATATGAAGCTGTGAAACGCTGATAATATCCCATACCTTTAGAAGAGATAATGGGTCTAAAACCTATAATACAAACATTGGTTAAAGATGGTCTTCTGAACCCCTGTACGTCACCCTATAACACTCCAATTTTGTCAGTACGGAAGGCAGATGGTACGTATTGGCTGGTGAAAGATCTAAGAAAAATTAATGAAATAGTTCTCAAGTGGCACCCTGTGGTTCCTAACCCCTGTACTCTAATGAGTCAGATCCCACACAAACACAAATGGTCTAGTGTAATAAACTCAGAAGATGCTTTCTGGACCTGCCTTTTGGACTGAGAGTCGAGATCTTTTTGTCTTTGAATGGGAGGACCCAGAAACGAGACAAAAGCAGAAATATAGGTGGATGGTTTTACACCAAAGGGTTCACAGAATCTTTTGAACAAGTGCTGGAGAAAGTTTTAGAAAAGTTTCAGGTTGAAGAGGGGGTCAAGTTGTTATAGTATGTGAATGATTTGCTGATTTGTGGAACAGAGGAGTCTAAAGTAGAAGAGACTGCAACTCTTGAACTTCTTGGAGGAACGTTGGCTAAGGGTGTCTAAAAATAAACTGCAGTATGTGGAAAAAGAAGTCAAATACCTTGGGCATGTGATTTCTGAAGGGAAATGGAGAATAAATTCTGAATGAATTCAGGGAATTGTGCGGCTTTCTCTACCGAGAACAAAGCGGGAATTGCAAGTTTTTAGGTTTAATTGGATACTGTTGAATGAATGAATGGTCCTTATTATTATTGTCCTGATTATGAATAGAAGCATATGCACAAAAAAAAAAAATAAAAATAGGGAGGGGTTGTATCTCAAACTATCAGAGGGAGAACTCAACATATTAAATGGACAAAGGAGGAAAAAGAATTAGTAGAAGTATCAAAATGGGACTTAATGACAGCACCAGTGTTAGAACTGCCTGCCTTAAAGAAACCATTTCACCTTTTTGTTAAGCGTCAGTGAAGGAGCTGCCCTAGGAGTTCTAACGCAAGAAAGGGGGAAACAAAATAAAATCTATTGCACAATTGTCTAAGTTACTAGACCCTTTATCTAGAGGTTGGCCTGAATGTGTCCAGGTGGTAGCACCAAATGCCTTATTGGTATAAAAAGGAAGTTGACCCTTCGAGAGTGTAAGAAGAAAATTGTTCAGTTGTTGATATTACATGTTTTGCCCTCCCACCCCACCCTCCACCCCCCGAAGAGATTGCTCCACATTTTGAGGCATGATCGTTAACAAACAAAACCAAACAAACAAACAAATAAACAAACAGAAAAAAAAAGGAAGAATGAGGGTGGAAGTCTACTTTTCATCCTCTTAGAAAACTGTGGTGCCAACCCCTCCCCTGTGGGGATAGAATGGGAACAGAATAACTGGTCTAACTTAGAGGGAGTCGCGGATCATATAAATTCCCTTCACAAACAAACTTGTATGGAGTAGAGAAAGGGAAAAATCAATTATTTGTGCAGTTCTAGGAGCTGCTCTTACTGCTGCTTTAAAGACCCACAACCAGCAGTATATGCCATAAATCCAAATTATTCAGTCCTTGCAGGAATTGGTCACATACCTGCAGGGCCAAGTAGAAAATCTTAGGGGACAGTTATAGAAACAAAAATATTCAAAAGTTCTCCTTTAACGAAGCTGTTAGAGAACAGCTAGTAAACGAGAGGGAGATGTTAATGCTAGTTGCCCAGGTAATGACCTGTATCCAGGAGAAAGTCTGGAGGATGTCAAAGCCCAAAAAGAAATATTAGAAAACCCAGTGATCCTTCTCTGCCCTCCAAAAGAAACTGTGCGTGAATATGAATATCCTTTGCTTTATGCCATTGCAACATATGTATCTTTCCCTTCTCCCCTCGATCCCCTCAATGCTTTTTTTCTTAATACCATCATGGGACAGTGATAACAGGGCACCGACTGGTGTGAGAAGCAGGAACAATGCTTGTCTCAAAGCTTGTTCAGTGGCACCCATCCGAGACATGAGAAGCTGCAGAATGCTTGACTCAAAGCCTGTTCAATGGCACCCATCTAAGAACTGACCTGACCAACTCAAAGCCTGTTCAATGGCGCCCATCTAAGAAATGACCTGACCAACTCAAAGCCTGTTCAATGGCGCCCATCTAAGAAATGACCTGACTGACAAGTTTTTGAAGTTAATGGTTGACTACAAAGAGCACAGTGGTAAGAGGACAGATGTACTGTTCCTCATGATGAACAAACTGCGGGTACCCTGACAGCTACCATCACCACAATGGACAGGACATGATGTCCCTGATAGTTGAGGTAGGCAGGCCCCGAGTGTCCCAGGGAAGAATAGGTTCCTCTCTGCCAAACTGCAACTGTTAGTCATCGAGATGTTGCTGACCAATCTGGTGCCTCCCCACAGACCAACAAAATGTTGCTGGATCCTTTGGTGGTAACTATCCCCACTCTGTAAGACTTTTGCTAGAATTTCTTTCTTTACTATCGCTAAATTTCCCCGTCTTCCCCACATTCCTTAGTACTACAGTCTGGTTATGCATTAATTCAAGACTTACTACCTGTTCTTATCAGGATGAATTGTACAGTGGTGAAAAAATTGTTATTTTTAAAAATAAGCATATATATATTAGAGTATGGAGAATAGCAAGATTATTAGTTTTGATAAATTATTATTGTCAATTGTCATGCCTGATTAGAAAGATAGTTTTCTTATGTAAGAAGTGTTTTATACTCTGGGACAAAAACACGAGAAGGGTACAAAGAAAAAGGGGAAATTATGAGACGCAGACTGTGTTTTTGCAGTGGAAGTTTCCAGTATTTCTGTATGTAGTGTTGAATAAGTTGTTTTCCACAAAGAAAGCTGTTGAACAGAGTGAAGTTGAGACTGGGGCATTCTGACCTGGGTAGAATTGGCACAGGCACAAGGTAAGGTAAAGACTCATGGTAGGGAGAGCCTAGTACAGGACAGAATGAATGCGCTAACTTTTGGAAACATTGCCCTCCTATCTCCATAGAAAAGTAAATAGAAAACTAAAAACATGCCTAAAAGTAGTAGCTGGTAACAGATCTTGTATCATAGCAACAGCATCAGGAAGATTGTAAGCCTGAGACGCTCAACAATAAGTGCCAGGAGAAGTATTACCTATGTCAGACCCAGGGTATTCAGTGAAATGGATTTCATTAACTAGACGTGTAATTTCTCTCTTGTCAGTAGGGAGTGTGTGCCTACTATTGGAATAATAAATAAACTGCTGTTTATGAAGATCTTTACTTGACTACAAATTTTTGATTTTGAACATGTTTCTCACAAACTTAAGGAAAAAAAATGTAGCTTTTTATAAGAAGTTACAAAGAAATACAATTGAGAAAAAAAAATATCTCAATGAATTTTTCTCAATGAATTTTCCTGTAATTTAGAGTTGTATATCTGAAATTAAGAAGCATCAATACTTTACTGGTTCCTCTGAATAAAATAAATACAATTTTCAGTGATACATTACTTTTCATCACAGGCATTGCAATAATTTATGAAACATTGCTGATCATGTGTCAATACAATTAAATCTCACACGTAATGAAACAGATAAGAGCTGTAACTGAATATTAGAGGAAATAAAATCTGCACAAAGTCCAAACTTGTCCATCTTAGAAGGTAAAGTTCACACAGTAGTCAACAATCAATTCCAGTTTCCTTAGTGGCAGTTTGCACTGCAGAATTTGGTATATGTATGCATAAGCACACTGATAGAAAAATCAGTCCCCTCAAGTTCCACCATTTGTTAGAACTAATGTACAGTACTACTGAACACCTGCCAATCAAAAATGGCTGGTCAGAAAATTGTCAGGGATATCTAGAAAGTACGGATCTAGGAGATTATTTCCTTGAACTTATAGGAATGACCACACTGCCTTTTTTCATTCCAAATTTGTTATATAAGAGTATTCTTGGCAAACGCAAAGCTTCCAGTAAAATTGCATGTTTTACAGTACCTTCAGCTTTTCTCTGACACAAGGTTTGTTGCCCTGAATTCTCACCTAGCATTTTCAGAGGAACACACTTCAAAGCACAGGACTACATTCTCAAAAGAGCACAGTACTTTAAATGTGAATTTAACCTGCTATGCCCTCTGTGATGTTTGAAAGCTGTTTATGTCATTAGATTAATACAGCCATAACCTGCTGTTTGAGTTCTGAGGAGATTCCAGCCTGTCAGAGGATGACTGGAGCACAGCCAACTGCCAGCCAAGTAATCGCTCCTCATTAGTACCCTACACAACACATTTCTACTCTCTTTGGCTGTTTGTCAGAATCCAAATCCATACTTTTTGTGATGATTTAGAGCTAAGGAACGTGCTATTATCTATTGCCTTAGATCAGTAATATGGGCTGTACATTCATAAGGAGAAGAGATTTTGCCTGTGTTCAGTTTTGTTCACGGTTTGGCTTTGGTGTTTTTTGGTGTTATTTTTACCTATAAAGCCACTAACAGATTGCATTTTACAACAGGTTGGTTGTGCTTTAAGCAGGCTCTTACTTTAACCTTAATTCTAAAATTTAGTCAATTTCTATGAACTAAAAAACTTAGTCAAATTTGATCTGCCTATGGAAAAAAATCATTTTCCTCCTCTTTTTCAAAGGCTAAAGGAATATCTTGATTAAAAATTCTTTAAAAAAGCAAGTGCAAAGAATCATAGAGTCATAGAATCATAGAATCACCAAGGTTGAAAAAGACCTCCAAGATCATTCAGTCCAATCATCTATTTGCATCATCCTGCTCATAGTAGGACCTCTTGCTTATCCTGAGAGTGTAAAAGCACCAGCTATAAGCTCTTCTCATGAGATCCTAGTTGCTTCCCCAAGGAGACGTTCAAAGCTGAACTATGTCCTCTGGTATATGACTGTTAGCTCTGTGACCCTCTTGAGGTGAGCATCTCTGCACTAACTTAGAAATTCAGGAAGAATAGTTGAAAGATTTAAAGTTTTGAGTTTGGTAGTAGATATTTGAGAAAATAGATATATTCTTTTCATTTCTTGAATTACTAATCCATAATAAAGCCATGTATTACAGAATCACAGAATCACCCGGGTTGGAAGGGACCTCAAGGATCATGTAGTTCCAACCCCCCTGCCTGGCAGGGCCACCAAACATACACATTTAGATCAGGTTGCCCAGGACCCCGTCCAACCTGGCCTTGAACACGTCCAAGGACGGGGCATCCACAACCTCCCTGGGCAGCCTGTTCCAGGGCCTAACCACTCTCCTTGTAAAGAACTTCCCCCTAACATCCAACCTAAATCTTCCCTCCTTCAACTTAAAACCATTTCCCCTAGTCCTGCTATTGTCAGCCCTTTTGAAGAGTTTACTCCCCTCCTGGGTGTAGGTTCCCTTCAGATATTGATAGGCTGCAATGAGGTCACCCCGCAGCCTTCTCTTCTCCAGGCTGAACAAGCCCAACTCCCTCAGCCTGTCCTCATAGGGGAGGTGCTCCAGCCCCCTGATCATCTTAGTCGCCCTCCTCTGGACCCTTTCCAAAATCTCTATGTCTTTCTTGTACTGAGGGCTCCACACCTGGACACAGTACTCCAGGTGGGGCCTCACAAGAGCCGAGTAGAGAAGGACAATCACCTCCCTGTCCCTGCTGACCACCCCTCTCCTGATGGAGCCCAGGATCCCATTTGCCTTTCGAGCTGCCAGAGCGCACTGCTGGCTCATGTTCAGTCTCTCGTCCATCAGGACCCCCAGGTCCTTCTCTGCCGAGCTGCTCTCAAGGACCACTCCTCCCAGCCTGTACAGGTGCCTGGGGTTCTTCCGGCCCAAATGCAAAACCTTGCACTTTGCCGTGTTGAACCTCATCAGGTTCACCCGAGCCCAGCTTTCCAGCCTGTCGAGGTCCCTCTGAATGGCATCCCTTCCTTCCACCGTATCAACCGCACCACTCAGCTTGGTGTCGTCAGCAAACTTGCTGAGGGTGCACTCAATTCCTTCATCGATGTCATTAATAAAGATGTTAAAGAGCACCGGTCCCAAGACAGACCCTTGGGGGACACCACTTGTTACCGGCCTCCACCTGGACATAGAGCCATTGACCACCACCCTCTGTCTGCAGCCTTTCAACCAATTGCTTATCCATCGGGTCATCCACCCATCAAATCCACTTCCCTCCAATTTGGAGATGAGGATGTGGTGGGGGACCATGTCAAAGGCCTTGCTCAGGTCCAGGTAAATGACATCGGTCACCTTCCCTTCGTCCACCAATGCCGTCACTCCATCATAGAAGGCCACAAGATTAGTTAGGCATGACCTTCCTTTGGTGAAGCCATGCTGGCTGTCTCGGATCACATGCTCATTCTTTATGTGATCGAGCATGTTGTCCAGGAGGATCTGTTCCATGATCTTCCCAGGCACGGAGGTGAGACTCACCGGCCTGTAGTTCCCCGGGTCCTCCCTGCTCCCCTTCTTGTATATGGGAGTGACGTGACCCTTCCTCCAGTCATCCGGGACCTCACCTGACAGCCACGACTTCTCAAATATGATGGAGAGCGGCTTGGCAACCACCTCAGCCAGCTCCTTCAGGACCCTGGGATGCACGCCATCCGGCCCCATAGACTTGTATTCATTCAGTCTAAGGAGGCACTCTCGGACTTGCTCTGCCCTTACAGTGGGGAGGGATTTACCTCCTTGGTCCCCACATAGAGGTTTGGGGATGCAGGGCTCAGGGACGTGAAAAAGACTAGAATCCACCAGTGAAGACCGAGGTGAAGAACTCATTTAGCACCTCAGTTTTCTCTTCGTCTGTTGAAGCCACTTCTCCTTTTAAATTTACCAAAGTAGGTACTCCTGTTTTGGCCTGTCTCTTCTGGCCAATGTACCTGTAGAAGGTTTTCTTATTGTTTTTCACGTCCCTTGCCAAGTTCAGTTCTGCCTGCGCCTTGGCTTCCCTGATCCCACGTCTGCAAGTCCGGACGGCATCCCTGTACTCTTCCCAGGTGACACAGCCTTGTTTCCAGAGCTTGTACACCCCTTTCTTCGCCCTCAGTTCTCTCAGCAGGTCCTTGCTGAGCCATGCCGGTTTCCTACCTCGCCTGCCCACTTTCTTATTCAGAGGAATGGAGACCTCTTGTGCTTCCAGGAGGGCATCCTTGAAGAGCAGCCAGCTCTCCTCAACATCCTTGTCTTTGAGGGCAGCGCGCCAGGGGATCTTGGCCAGCAATCCATTGAGTAGCTTGAAGTCTGCTTTTCTAAAGTTCAGTGTCCTGATCCTGCTCTTTGCCAGGCCCACATCGCTTGAGATCACAAACTCAACCAGGGCGTGGTCACTGGAGCCCAGGCAGCCTCCAACCTTGACGCCTTTGATGATCTCCTCAGCGTTGGTGAGCAGAAGGTCCAGCAACGCTTCACCTCTGGTCGGTCTGTCCAATACCTGAACCAGAAAGCTATCGTCAGTGGATTCCAAGAGCCTTCTGGAGCTCTTGCAGCTTGCCGTGTGGTTTTCCCAGCAGATGTCCGGATGGTTGAAGTCCCCCACCAGGACAAGAGCTCGTGAGCCAGACATCTCACGCATTTGGAGCAAGAAAGCCTCGTCAACAGCCTCCCCTTGATCTTATTACTATTAACAAGCTTTCAAAAGATAAACAGAAATGCCTTTTTCCTAACACGCATTTAAAAATAATTCACTGCAATTCCAGCAGAGGATCAAACTGACTCATCTGTGTGCACAGTTGCTAATGCATAAAATCAGATAACCAACATGTCATATAGAACTAACTTATTTTTCAAGAGACGTGGCATATATCTTGCATTTTTTATTAAATTTGTTCAAGAATTGTATACTAAAATGCATCAGTGCTCAGTGATCGGCTACATTAAGACTAACCTTTCAAGTTCTTTACATACTGAAGCTTTGGTTATAGGTTCTTCTTGTTTACATTAAAAATTTACTTGGAAACATTTATAAAAGAAAATGTATAGCATGCAACTTTTATGACCTTTTCACTGCAAATGCATATAACTCTTGCTATTGATAGTCTTCTTTCCTTTGGTTGATAATATCAAAACCAATCCCCAGTAACTAGGTAGATTTAAATCATGCACCTGCTGTCTTCTCGTGTGAAGCTATTCAATAGCCTTTGTCTAGCATTTCTCTTTCTTCTACAGTTAATGATATTTCTTCCAATGCAAGTTCTGACATGTCCATTTTTTTCTGTGAAATTATGGATCGCTTGACCTTGACTTTTCTGTTCCTTGTTTTGGCTGTTTTTACTAGCAAAATGTATATTTCTGTTTTATTAGATACTTGTTTCTCATTGTTATCTTTCTCACTAGAATTACCATATTCAGCAATGCCCATATTACAATATGCTGTGTAATTTAAAAAAAGTAAAATCCTCAAGAAGAAATGTTCAGTAATGAGTCTCTTGATTGAAGGTGTAGAAAGCTTACTTTTATGTTCCTACGTTTGGATTTTGCACACTTGAGGACCAAATTACATTCCGATAAAGAAAGTTAAGCTGTAGCTAAGCAATTGGTAACTACTGTCTGAAGTCAGTGTTGCTTGCTTTTGTTATTGATCTTATGATTAAGGTGTTATCTTGCTGTGTGAATTGTGATATCGAAGGTCACATTTTCATCATTTTTGTTTCAGTGCCAGTCAGGCTCAAGGGTATACTTACAGATAGGCATAAACTTATGTGCTCTTCTAAATTAAGGTCTTAGGCTCTGCTTCAGCAATCAGATCTATGCAAATGTTTAGTGTCATTGCCATGGGCACATGGTTCTCTCTACTCACAGAAACTGTGATTAAACATGAAATTCTTGCTGAAAAATGATACCAAGATACAATGTGCACTTCTGTAAGCAGATAAGAGTTGTTCTCAATTCATTAGAAATGCTGTGTATAGGCTCAGAAAAAGAGGTATATCTTTGGAGCTATAGTGAATAGTTTAAGTGAAAACTTTGTGTAATGAAGAGATATTCACTTGCTAAGTCAGAAATATGTTTGAAGGGATTTTTAAAAAATATTTCTAATATACACTCTATTCATTTTCTAAAGATACACAGTTTTAATTATTTGTATGTATATTATACACATATGCACATACAGAAAGCTGTCCCCGCATAACCTTTGAGAAGTCTTTTACTGTGCAGCAGTGCAACTGTTAAGAAGATATTCAGTGATGGAAGAGAATTCTATCCTACAGTAGATTGTGTGAAAATAATGGAGCTGTAGCCTCCCCTGCCCTCTCTCTCCAGTATGCACTAAAATTCAGAAGTTCCTCTAGTCTGTCATTCCATGTTTGCTGAGAAATGTTTTCTTAGTTTTGGTTTGAAATTGCTTGAAGGTGATTTCAAATTCTACATCAAATTTAGGGTTTATGTGGGAGTATAGAAAAAAAAATAACGGTAAAAGCAACTCTAACTTAGATCCATTTAAATCTACCTTAACAGACAGATGTTCTTTTCACAGCTGATGAATGCAGATTACACCCTGGAGAATGAGGGTGTCAAGACAAGACAACCAAAAGGAAAGTCATAGTGCTAAACAAAAACAAACAATAAGAAAGATTGCTAGAACTGTGGTCTTCTCGTTATGGGTTTACTCTTTTTACTCTGATTTAGTAAGAGAGGGAATATGATCCTTCATTAGGTGCAGTAATGGGGATACAGTCCTGAATTCAGAGTTGTAATAGCTTTTTTATTTTAGATGGACCAAGCATGGCCCTTTGATAAAAACAGCACAGAAGAAAGTCTCAAACATAGGAACTTACAGGAACCGCTATAATAATGTCATTAACTTTTTGCCTATAGCTCTCCAGTGCCTGTTTGCCCACTGTTGCTACTACACCACTGTGCTAACAGAAAGAATGAAAAAGCTTTTTGGTTTTCACAAGCTGTTCTAAATAAAAATGCTTCTAGTTACAAATACTTCTCTCAGCTACCCACAGCTATAGTAACCTCTTCCACACTGTCTCAGTAGCACATAGTGACCTGTGTGAGAGATTTTTAATTAAATACTTCTGCTTCTGTTAGAGCATTTTCTCATACAGTTATGGGTTATTTTTTGTGTGTGTGTTTTGTGTAGTGGCTTCTTTTGCTCTTTTTATTATTATTTTTTTTAATATTGGTGGAATAAACATTTTAGAACATGATTTTCCAGACAATATGCATAGGTCACCCTCTAAAAATAGTGCCTCCTATTTATTTCCATGGAAGATACAGCTGATACAAAAAGCACAATAAAACTAGTTGATAGAGCAAATGCTCAGCTACAAAATAATCTTTTTCAACATAGTCACCACCATTAGTTATGCATTTTCAATAGCAATGGACAAGAGCCAGTATACCTCTTTGTAGAAATTTAGACTAGTGGAGGTGACCCACTGTCACGATCGTCAGTGCTGAAACAAACCATCCACCACCTCACTGTACTCACATTCACTTTTTGGTCTCCGTAAACGTTCAGCAAGTGTCAATGAATATCAGTGGGTGCCACTTGGAGGAATTCAGTGACACAATTTTGTTTCATGTGCACTTCCATGTCAGATGCCATTCTGTCAGACTGCCCCTCTGCTGCCATCTATCACATAAAAACAAAATGTAATGGAATGTTGGTAGGAAGGCTAAACTTCTACTGACATATCACCAACACTTGCTTCTGATGTCATAATAATAACATACAATGCAGTACTTTGGAGTGGCTCTTGTATTTTGAACTTTGTGATAACAGTTTGACGTACATAGATTTTACATTATGAAAAGTAATCAGGAAGTGTTAAAATATTGAAACAATATGTATTTCTTCAGATTATAAATTTGACACTTCTAGATAAGACAAAGGGGAAATATTTGGCTTCACTATATTGCAATGAGATATTTAAAAGATTAAGATTAATATTATATTTTTTAAATCTGTTTTCTGTACTTCATTTTCCAGAATGGCCACAGTAGGAGCATATAATCTTCAGTTTAGTCCACTTGTCCTCAGGGGCTGAAAACTTCCTTTCTGTGCTAATGTACCACCTGTAACCCTTTGCTCAGCCTCCAAACAGTCTGTGATAACATGGAAAGTGAAGTTAAATGCAACTAATTACCAGTAACTACCAAAACCTGCATATTTTCGGTGTGCAGGAACTAACAAAACTGCCTTTCTTTGCTGAACAGCAGCTCAGAAAAATCTGATTTTATTCTCAGCTAAATGCAGTGTTTGGCCATTACCATAGTCAGTTATACATGCACTGTATTAATCTCCACAGTAGTAGTATGCCATTAAATAAAAAAATACAAAACTTTTTATTGAATAATATATTTGAGTATGTGAAAATGATGTGCATGAGCTTTTTGGTCTATTGAACTGGACAACACATTTCATTAATGCAAAAATATTAAATCTAATTCCATAGGACAATGGGAAATGATGTACCAGGATAACAACCCTTTTAAAATTTTCTTCTATATATAAACATATAGAAATATTATAATGTATTTTTAGGTAAGTATGATAGGATGATTTCAGTGATTTGATTTTCTTTTTCCCACATCGGGGTTAGTGTCCATTGTGACAGAGTAGAAAAAGAAAGGCAAATAAAAAGGGGTAGGGGTATAGTGCCAATACTTAAAAAACAAGTAATTTTCAGTTAATTATTCTAAATACTAAAATTTGTAAATGTTAGAGCTTTTTGGAAGAATTAATTTCTAGTACCACAGTTATAATCTTCCACAAAACATCATTGTCAACTCTGTCAGTTTCTATAAATTAGGAACAAATATTGCACAGTAAAATACATTTTGCAAATAAGGGATATCTTAAGCATTTCAAACATCTGCCTTTCAGAATTTTGTGATATTTGATAATGTTTGGTTGTTTTCTCTGCATTACCATTTGTTGCACATGATCACGATGATTCTGAGTCTTTACAGGGAAGCAACAATAAAGTGAAAGTTAATTTAAAGTAAATCATGTTTCATTTCCAGACCAAACCAAATCTAATACTTTGAGAATAACAAAATGACAGGATTTATATTAACCATTATATGGATCTGGATCACCACTTTTACTTGCAGACCGTAGTATAGGAGAACTTAGAAAATTGTACTATGCAATCATTTTTGAGTGATGGATAACAATACCCTTTGAATATTAGTGTTATTTGACACAATTTCTTATACCATTTCTCATATATATACAGCATCGTATACAAATAACCTTATACAACAGGAAAGAATAAAAAAGTAGATTAATAGCAAGTCTGCACACATAAACCCGCAGCATTAAGTACACAGCAGGTAATATGTCAAGATCTAACTGGAAGAAAGGTGACCAGGAAATATTATATACGTTAGGAATAGGTGAAATGGGTCTCTCCCAAGTAAAAAGGTAAGGCTGAACAGCCTAGATGCAAAGTAGCTGATAATTTATAGCCTATAAACTTATGCGATTCCCTGTGTAGATTTAGATTAATTCTATATTAGTGCTTAAGACAATAAAAGGAAGGTTTGGCATGATAAAGTGTTACTCTGACCTTGTAATTTGTTAACGTTCATGTCTTGAACCATTTCAGAACTGAGCTATTATTGGAAACCTTCTGCCTCAGCAGTTTAAAATTCCCCATTGCCCTGCTTGTTAAAGTAGTTGTTTAAAAAATCTTTCCTCTTTGCAATGTCACTGACTCTCACCAATGTGCATGCTTCATATCACTGTATTAGATATGATGCCTATCATATCTACTGCATTGTTACTTATTTACTCAGTGCATTACATCATTAGATTAAGTAATATTTGTTTTGTTTACTGCAAGTCTGCTTGGGCTGGAGTTAACTTACTTCATAGTATTCTGTGCTTTGTATTTCTGGCTAGCCCAGTTCGGTAATTCACTGATAATGCTGCTCATAAGAGCTTGCGTAGTATCAATGAAGATTTACTCTTTTCTTAATACCCCAGATGCTGGGGATAGGAAGGAACATAGACAACGTCGATATTTTTATTGAACTGAATTGAAACATTTCCTAGCTGGAAATGCTGAAACATATATAATTATATTTTAAGCAATGTAAGAGAGACAAATGCTAACTAGAATGCCCAATATTTGCAAACCTTAAATTTCTATCTTGTGGAATTATGGTCATGCATCCAGTTTTCATGTTACTCCTATGTAAAAGTCTTGTGCAATCTGAAATATCATGTGAAATCTCTATTGGCTGCATTTGAACAGTTTGTAGCCAGTTTTTTACCTTTCACTGTGTTTCAGAAAGACCTAATAAAATAGTTGTATTTCTCATTTCACATTTCCGTTTTCCTGCACAACATATCAAGTCTGTCAAAGTCAATTTATATTTGTATGTAAATCCTTTCGTGTGGAGTAGTTCTGCGTCTCGGTTGACAGGTTTTCATCATTTTTTCTGTGCTAATTCTGATTTCTAAGGAAGAAGAAATGAGACTGAAAGCCTGCCATTGATAAAAGCTATGCAATTTAAAATACAATTGATAGTATTTTGTATCTGATATTTGGTATTTTTTCCCCACTTTGTATAGATATTAATATAAAAAACTCATTAATACTTCTAAGTTTTTACAAGTTTTAATGGTTTTTACCTATTCAGTGTCCTGGGAGCATTTAAATTATTTCAAAAGAGATAGTCTATTTTTGCAGCACTTACAGTGGATGATGATTAACAATATCAACATAGTGACCAAAATTTGAACTCCTAGTCAGATAGTTCAGCACAGTTTTATGAACCTTTGAGAAAGTAATTACATGCTTAGTTGACCTCATTTTTGAAATCCAAGAGCATCTTCTTCATCCTTCTGCTTTCTGTAAATTCCTGTTAAAATAATTATCACCAAAAAAAAGTGCACTGTACATTCTTTATCTTATTTCTCCATTATCTTGTCAAATATCCAATGTGAAAAGTTAATTTGATGTAAGATAAATAGATTACCAGAGAGGGCTAACCCAGATGCCTTTTCACATGTATTTAAAAGCATATAAATTATCTCTGTTCAGTAGTCATATCATGGGTCAAGTATAGAGGACAAGAAAATAAGAGTGATCAAATAATTTAGCGATTGAACTTTTGATCTGTTTTATCTTGATTGGGGGCATTTGAAAGATGCATTACAGTTGTTTTTTAATTATTCCTTTCCTCCAAAACAAGCAATTTGAAAAACATTAAAACAATCCAGTAATTGTTGCCTTTCTGATATATTAGGTGTAATGTGTGATCATTTCTAAGTATTCTGCACTGAAGTAATTCTTCTACCAATCAAGCCCAGCTTTTACTGAAAAGTTTACCATAGATTTCAAAAGAAAAGGAGCAAAATGAAGGCCAACTGTTTTTGGAATTGATATTGTTAACGTCAAAAGTATTTTAAAAAATTTTTAATTCATTTCATAACAGGCATATTTAGAAAGACTAGACGTGCTTACTCTTGAAATATTGAGCATTAGGTAATTTTTTATTAGTGCTCTTACAGTTTATCTGGCCTCAGTTTTCTTCTCATTTTTTGCACTATTTAGATGAGTGAACTGCAAGTATTTCAGATTTCCTCTTCTTCTCTTTGAAGTCACATAGACTCCCTCTGACTTGCATATCAGTTTCCTTTTGCTTTGGATAATGTGATCAAGAAGAAAAAAACATCTGTGAGATGGTAACATGGCATAATAATAGAGATATTCAGAAAGTTTATTTGTTTTTGTTTTTGTTTTTGTTTTTTTTAATTGTTTTTCTTTCATAGAATCTCAGTCAGCTAAAAGTGCTGTCATATCCATAATATTGCTACACAGGAGTACAAATATTTCATAAAAACAAAAGTGGACTTTACACAGGTTTTCCTAATCACTCCAAAGACTTCTGGACAAGATATTTTAGTTCTTGTAGTATTTATTATATTGGTTAGAAATATTTATTACTTCTTCCAAAGTTGTAAAAGAAAAGATCAATTTTTGCCTAAGAAAGCCAGAGATTTGAGAAAATTATCTTAAGACTAGGACCTTCTAAAGTGTTTGAATTGAAGAGAAAAAGGATTTACTCCCATTTTTCATAGTTAATGACCTTCTAAGTATCTTTAGGTAGCTGATCTATGAAACAGCAAAACAGCTGATACTACAATCTGTGGTCAATAAAATGCTCAATGGTTAAAATCATTATTATGATATACTGATGTTGATGCTTTAATTTTTATTTGGACATGGAATTTCCCATTTCTCGTATTCTTATTTTGAATGATACATATTTCTAAATACATATCAAGAACTACAACTAGCTAGCATTTACAACCCTGGGAAAGATTGCTGGAGGCTGCACAAAAAGAGGAGGGTGCATTTTTAAGGACAGCTTCTCATTGTGGAACGTATACCGTATTAAAACAAGCATTTTTTTCCCATATGGATTATTTATATATCTTCATATGGATTACGTAGAATGAAGTTAAACTAGCCCATACCTAAGCCTTTGCTTCAGACCTTTTTGACATGCAAGCATGTTTTTATTCCAGTGCTTCTAAGGAAACAAATGCATGCTGACAAAAAGCTGTGTGCCTAGTATACAAAAAGGAGACTGTATTTATTCTGGCATTCTGAATAGAAGCTAAGAAAGACAGAGAACCATTCCTCTGCCAATTTTATTTTCCTTTCAAGATTTCCATATTGGCCTACAAGGCACAAAACTATGTGCACAATAATGTTGCTGTAATTGGTTTTATTCATGGGAACTATTAAACTGTGACAAATTTACTGCTGTTTTCAGCTACCACTCCATTATTAATACCCCGGCTTTTGCATTAATTTAATCAAAGGAACAATAGTATTGTTACTACCTCTTGATCCCTTGTTTTTTACCTGCTTCTGCCAATCAGCATTTTCAGACAAGTTTTGACTGATTCCTTCTCCTGTGTGGCATATCTGTGTCTGTTTAGTTCTTATAAAGAAATTGGCATTGGCATGTTCTTTTCATTACTCGGTGATCCATTTTGGAATTTAAATAAATTATGAATGCACAAACCAGCATAAAAATAATCTAACATAATAGTAATGTAAAACCCCTTAGAACTATTTTGCCAGAGTCTCAGTATGATCTTCAGATAAAGCAAATGTATAACTGCATTCAGTTACCTAATTACTTTGCGCAGCATAAAAAGGCTGCTCTGAAAGGAATGCCTCCTACTTCATTATGCTGGCCCACAAGGTCAGAAGTGGTTGTTGGCGGTACAGCAGTAGACGCTGAACCTTCCCACCAATATTCCATTACATTTTGTGACAGATGGCAGCAGAGGGGCGGTATGACAGAATGGCATCTGACATGGAAGTGTAGATGAAACAATGGTGTAAAACTGAATTCCTCTATGTGGAAAAATTGTACCCATTGATATTCATCAATGCTTGCTGAATGTTTATAGAGATCAGACAGCGGATGGTAGCACAATGAGGTGGTGGGTGGTGCGCTTCAGCAGTTGCAACAGTGATGTGAATGACCACATTCCTGACAGCCATGCACAGCTATTACACCTCAAAATGAAGAGTGTCTCTATAGCTCATCCACATGAATTGGTGGCTTACGACTAGGGAATTGTGTCTTCAGTGTGTTGGAAAAAATGGTGGTAACACTGGAATATTACAATTTCATTCCAGGTAGGGCCCACAAATGCTCACACAGGAAAAAAAAGAACATTGTATGCACATTTGTCAGGGCCTATTTAAACACTATGAGGCTGAAGGTGACAGTTTCCTGGATCACCTCATTACTGGTAACAAGACATGGTGCCACCACCATGAGTTGTAGTCAAAACATAGGATCATGGACTCATGACATGAATTTCTTCATCAAATAAAAAGTTGAAGATGCAGTCCTAAATAAGTAGTGGTGTGCACTGTCTTCTGAGTTACGAAAAGGCTGATCCTTCTGAATTTCGTGGGACCCAGGCAAACCATCAACTGCTACATCATGACACTGTCTAAGCTAAGGGCTCAAACTCCCAAAGTCAGCCAAGAGAAGAAGACAACCTTTCTTTTGCAACATGAAAACACCAGGCCCCACAGAAACTTAAAGACTGTGGAATACATTGCTAGTCTCGGCTAGACAATCTTACCACACCCATTGTATATTCAGGATTTGGTGTCTTTTGACTTCCACCTGCTGATGATAAGATGATAAGTGGACTGCGTGGGCAATATTTTCCTAGCAGCAGCAGCATCATAGCAGCTGTGAAGCAGTAGGTCACCTTCACAAGTGCAGAATTTACAAGTACAGAAAGTGCATGACTAATGGTGATGTCTATGTTGAAAAATATTTTTTCTAGCTGAGAATTTGCTCTATCCAGTAGTGTTATTGTGTTTATTGCACCTTTTACAGTTTCCAGTGAGAAAAAACTTGGAGGCATCACTTTTGGAGCAGTCCATGTGTACCCCATCTGTTCATTGATCATCCTTGCAAAATTCTATTTCTTGTCAGCTGTGTATATGAAAGTTCTCAGGTACTGTCTCAGAGCAAATACTGTTCTGAGATAACTCCGTAAGATCTTCATACTGCCAATAAATCCTCCAGTGTGAGGAAAACTAGAAAAACTCAACCAAGCTTTCAACAACTATTATTTCACTGTATACGCAGAGCCCCATTTTGGGCAGTGCTTAAAGATTGAAGGAAGAGCAGTGTCCAGCTACCTTCCCTATCTTCATGCCTTGGACATATCTTGACCTAAAGAAGTTCTACATTACCTAGGCCTATGAGCAGTTGCACTTGTTCCATGACTCCAAAATCAGATTGCTTATTTATTTATTTATTAATAGTTCAAACTAACAGTTTCAGTGTGAAAATAGAGACATTGTTCCCTCATACCTTTCACTTGACTAAAACATATGTCTTTCCTAAACTGCTACTGTTTCTGAACACAGAATCAGGTAACTCATTTGTTGAATATTTTTATGTCCTGCAGCATAGTAATTTTAGTCCAATTATAGTCCAATTTTTTTAAGATGATGTCTTTAATACTGTATGAGATTTTAAAATCTCATAAACTTGTCTAAGGACCTCTCTAGATAAGAAATAGCATCCCAGACAACTGAGTATTGAACAAGTTCTCCAGTCTCAGTTTTCCTGGAAGTGGATGAAAATAGTGTGTATATAAACAATGTGTGATGTCTGATAAGTCACAATTCTTCTGCAAAGATAAGTCTTGCTGAGCCAAATAAGTTTTAGAAGATATTTATGCCACTTTTAGTTTTAAATAATTGATTGCAGAACGAATCTTACATTTTCAACTGCTAAAAATACTGTTAACTAGTAAATTAAATCTATATTTTTCATTTCATACAAAGTTTTGCACATGACAGACCACCACCATATATCTTTCTCCTCATCAATACAAACAGTTGGAAGAGTTAAAGGTAAGCAATATGTAAGGATTTTATTTTGAAATACAACTTTGCTGGAAGTTGTGCTTTCCTAGAACTCCCTTTTATATTTGTGTTTATGATGTAAAAACAAGCCCATAGTCTGTTTCTGCACTTTCACTGCAGGTCTATAGATTCAGTCCTGCGTTCATATGTGGAATTCTACACAGCAAAAGGTACAAATCATCTTGACATCTGAAAACAGCTGCCGTAAGAAAGCCAATTTCCATTTCATTTAGATAGTGGAGGGCAAGTCTGCGTAGGTAACCAAAATAGTTTTGTGCAGATTGCTAGCAATTAATAGAATGTCAGGCATTAAGTACATTTGTGGATATTAGAGGTATTATCAGAACACAACATTCCCTCCTTTCTATGTCAGCAGACTTTTCAGTCTGTGCTGAAGAATGATTAAATAAGAAAATAAACAGAGCCCAGTAAGGCCATAAATCCTGTGGAGCTGCAGATGTAGATGCAATATAAACCAACTAAATTGTGAATCTGTTAGGCTCCTTCCCCAGTGAAGGTCTATTTCTTTGAAAATGGCCTAAGCTGAAACATCACTAGCATGTCAATACTAGTACTTCTGAAAAATTATTGATTATCAATGCGTAAATATCTTTAATTTTGAACACTGCTCATAGAATATTTGCCTTTATAACTTTTTAACTTTTTTTTTAAACCATACTATAATTGATTACCATAGAGTTCACAACAGGCATGGCAAAACAAGAGCTTAGAAAATGGCATGTGACTAATTTCATTAGTTTTCTATTTGCAAATTTTTGCCAATACAATTGAATACTGTAGTTTATTATTTTTGTATTAATTGCTTTAGTGATTAATTTCTGTGCTGCAGGCAGCTCATGGCTTGCAACTATTCACAACTTGCAGTACGGTAGAAAAAGTCTCTCTGATCTTGTAGTAACACTGCCCCCTCTGTTCCTGAATGGATCACACAATTTCATCAGTTTAGCTACGTAGCAAATAACCAAATCTAATTTTCAAGAGTCCTATCAATCTGTAAAAGATATGAAAGTGAAAAAATAAACTTTAAAATTATATCAGGAGAAAAAATATACACCTAATATTTCAGACGGGGAAGGAGCAGAAAGACTAATAATTTAATCAGGGAAAAGAGAATAGGAGTGAAGTCACTAGATTTCCTTGTCATTAAAAAACAGATATAGGGTGACAGAAGACTCATGAGGTTCAACAGAGCTCAACAAGAGCAAATTCTATAATAATCCTAGGTGCCAATAGAGGCTGAGAGCCAATCAGTTGGTAGGGATGTCTAATTGCTGTCTTCAGCCATTTAAGTGGTAATTTCAGAGAAGGAGCCATCTCTATTCAAAGGGTCATAGCGAAAGGCTGAGAAGCAGTAGGTATAAATTGAAGTGACGAAAGTTCTAGTAAGACATTAGGAAAGAAAATCGCTCTGCAGGCAATCAAGTGCCGGCACAGGTGGTTTTCGAAAGAGGTTCTGAGGTCCTCCATCTTGGTGATATTCAGAACTTGTCTGGATATAGCCCTGAACAAACGAATCAAATTCCAGTTAGCCCTTGCTTGAGCAGGAAGTTAAACCAGATGACTTTCAGAGGTCCCTTTCAGCATAAACGCTGCTAATATGATTCAAGACTAATGGCAAGCTAGTGTTAACACTGTGCTCCCATCTAATTTTTAAGATTCACAAATGACTGTGAAAAATCATAAAGTGTTATATTCTTTTTTCATCAGCTTACAGCAGTACAGACTGTAAGATGTTACAGTTGATGAACGAGAGCTCACTTAATTACTATCAGCTCAGCTTCCAGGGCTTGCCTGTTAATTATTGCTACCAGGACCTTGTTGCCAGCTAGAATTGCTTAGCAAATTAGATCCTTTGTAGCAGTCACAACTGCAATTGGAGACTACCTATGATAAGTTTTGTCCTTGGCTAGGGTGGAACAAATATGAGTATATATGCATCTTGACGATCACCACGTGCAAGGTGCTACTGAAACACTGAATTCTAAGTGACCATGACTTCATTTACTTCTCCTTTGACCCATCTCCTTTGGGCATCAATTCCAAATTTAAATTGTAATAACATTTACAGGTGGTGATGTTTAGCTTTTACTAAAGATGTACAGTGTCAATGATACAAAGTCAAAGCATGCAAAATACTACAGAGGAATCCAAAGTCAATTTGAACTCAGCTCCTCAGATTTGTGAAAGAAAATGTCTGGTGATGAGCAAGACCAGTTCTAGTATTGTTTCATACAACGTGGGATATTTTGGTGGGTTGACATCATACAGCAGGCAGACTCTAATCATTCCCTATCCCAACTCCTCTCCTCAACAGAATACTGTGTGAAAATATGACGGAAGATCATAGAATAATAGAAAGGACCTACAAGATCGTCTAGTCCAAGTGTAGATCTTGTGGGCTGAGATTAAAACAAGAAAATCCCTCACCATTTTGTATTTTCTCTAGGACTTTCATCATGTGTAAAACAGGAAAATGGGGAAAATTAATTTATTTTCACTTAAAATTGATTTGGATAGTGAGAAACAAAGACAAAACTAGAACACCTTTTTCCCAATCCACTTCATCCTAGGCTCATCTTCTTCATTCCTAACTCCCATCTCCCTTGGTGGCACAGGAGAAATGGGAATCGGGCCTGTTTTCATCCTCTCAGAGTTACTTTCTGCCTCTTTTCTCTTCACACTTTTTCCCTGCTCCAGTGCAGGTCCTGTGCAGGCTGCAGTTCCTCCCAGCAACCTGCTTCTGTGTGGGATCCTCCCCATGTGCTGCTGTTCAGTCCTGGATCCTGCTCCAGCATGGGATCTCTTTCCTCTGCAGCTTCCTTCAGATGACATGCACTTGCTCCACTGTGAATTCCTTCATGGCTGTAGCATGGAAATCTGCTCCACTGTGGGATCTCTGTAGTCTGCTCTCCACAGGGTGCTGTAGGGCCACTCCTTATCCTGCTCCCCTCACCCCTCATAGCCATGTGCTGTGTGCCTTTCCCTACCCAGGCTGTCTCCAAGCACACCAGGGTGGCTTCTCTGCCCTGCCCTGCCCTGCTGGGACATTGGAGCCTGCTGGAATTGTTTGTGATGGGTCATAATGACCAATTTTGCATTTCTTTGCTTCTTGCTTTTTTTTCTTTTTTTTTTTTTAATCTGGGACAGAAATTTTAATATTTCCTTTCTGAAGAGATTTATTCATTTTTGCATATCTTATATCTTGTTAATGAATATGAACGCTCAGAAATGTTGCAAACAAAACCTGTCTATTAAGTTTTATGGTGTAATTAATTGATAGGCGTCTCCTGTAAATAAACAAATATTCCTTCCAACCCCTGCACTTCTGTGATTCTGTGATTCATGTGAATTATTACCCTCATTTTCAGGTTATTTCTTTCTCATGTCAGTCCTCTGTTGGTACAAGCTTTCAGGACAGAAATGAAGCTGAGAAAATCATCTTGTG
Source organism: Lagopus leucura (assembly GCF_019238085.1). Taxonomy (NCBI): domain Eukaryota; kingdom Metazoa; phylum Chordata; class Aves; order Galliformes; family Phasianidae; genus Lagopus; species Lagopus leucura. Next base: position 79,697,405 of record NW_024962262.1, read on the forward strand.
AGAAATATGTTCCTCTTAGTTACTATGAAATTTTGTTTGTTTCTCTGCTTGCACTTTTGATGTGTGTTTGTGTGGGGCTGATTGCACTTTCATGGTTAACAATCAAGGAGTTAAAACAAGGTAAGTACCAACATTCAACTTATTCAGGAGATCCTCGGTAAAACTTCAGATTTTGAGGACAGTATCATTGTCACTGTAATTATATTTCATATTTCTTCCTATAATTCTAATGCTTTTGGCTTGGTTTTTTGTTTGTTTATTTTACACTTCCCTCTTTGGATATTGATCTAGACAAAATAAGCCAAGATAAAAGCACTGACACATGCCTTGAAGCCTGATGAAATGAAAGAATTTTCACATCTAATAATTTAAGAGAAGTCCTTGGAATTTAATCCAAACTGTAAAGCTTTGTTTATTCAGTCATATTCATCAAATAGTGAACATAATATTGCAAACTATGAATGTTTGCTTTTTCACTATGTGTATTGTTTGACACATGAAGACATTCATAATCCATTGGAGTCTCTGGAGAATTTTAAAGTGCCCTAGAATCCTTTGAATCTTCTTTTCTTAAAAAAAGAGAAAAAGAAAAAAAATCTTGTTGTTGTTGATCTATATAGTTAGGAGAGAGATTCTGTAGTAGACAGTCAGCTCCTAGCATTATATAAGGTTTATACAAAGTAATTCTCAGTATCTACTTGATGCTCATAATGTGAGGAAATCACACAACTGATGTTTGAAGTAAAGTAAATTTAAGAAATCTACACCGAATGACTTTTAAAAGGAATTGAAATTTTAGTTTAAAGATATTTTTTAGATTTATATTAACTGTGCACTTCACCAGGAATGCTGTGTTTAGTTCTGGTCTCCCCAGTACAAGGGAGATGTTGAACTTCCCAGGTGTCTTTCTTACAGCAGATGCACTAGCATTAGTTTCATCATGTATAAATATTTCTAAGACATTTTTTAAATTATATCTGACATGATTTACTTAGAAAGGAAAAAAAAAAAAAACACTACTATTTAGAAACATTTGTTTAAATAGATATGCAGTTATAAGGACAAATAGAAGCTTAAGGTAATACAATTACTGATTGATATTAGGAAATATGTCACCAGCTTACGCCCCTCCATCACGAATTGTCTGTTACAGTACTTCTTAGTTAGCTTCTCTTTTATTTAAATTCATTCTTGGATGTTAATGCCATTAATCCCATTCTAAAAATACCCCTGGTAATATAGCTGATAAACAAAAGGTATTTTCCATCAGTCACATTAATTCAGCTCTTATCTGAGAATTTCCAGGTTTTGTTCCTTATATTAGACATAGTTTCACATGTTATAGAGATTCACAGAATCAGGGAATGATTTCCCTGAGGATCCCTTCAAAGGGATCTCTGGAGACACTCTAGTCCAACACCCTGCTCAAGCAGGGCTGCCTAGAGATGTCTGCCCAGAGCCATGTGCGGATGGCTTTTCAATATCTTCAGGGATAGAGACTCCACAACCTCTCCAGACAATCTGTTCTAGTGCTCAGGCACCCCCACAGTAATACTACTGTCTCCTTTAACTGTTCAAACTGCTGTTGGAAAGTTCAGCATTTAGTGTGAAACTGAAAGTAATGAGAAGCAAGGACAAATTGTATTCATATGTTTACAGTTATTACTTTTGTCAAAAATGATCTGAAACTTATGAAAAATCAGCACTTGGCAAAATCTCTTTATACAAAGAAAAACAGGCTAAAAAAATTATCTTTATGATCTGCATAGAATAAAATATAATACATTTCTTTATATTATTATAATTATTATATTATTTATAAATGTTTAATTATATTTTTAATAATCTAGCTCAAACTGCTGGAAATAGCCAAGGCTACACAGGAACATTTAAAATAATTTCTGGGACATCATTCTCTCCTGCTTTGCAAGATAAATCATCAGGGGACTTCAAAGTCCTTGCCTTTGATGTTGAACACTTGGTAAGAACCTATTTATCTCTGGTTAAACCAAGAGTATGCGGTAGCTACATTAATTTCCTAACATAACCTGTTGATGATGCATTTTTACTTTCCCCAGACTGTGACATTTAGTATCTTAAGCTTGATCAGAAGTCATCATAGAATCATAGAATCACCAAGATTGGAAAAGACACTCAAGATCATTCAGTCCAACCACCTACCTACCATCAATATTCCTCCACTAAATCATGTCCCTTAGTACCACATCTAAATATTTCTTGAATATCCCCAAGGATGGTGACTCCACCGCCTCCCTGACAGCCTGTTCGAAATCCTGACCACTCCTTCTGAGAAGAAATTTTTCTTAATATCCAGTGTGAACCTCCCCTGACACAACTTGAGGCATTCCCTCTTGTTCTATTTCTAGTTGCATGGGAAAAGAGGCAAACTGTCACCTCACCACAATCTCCAGGGAGATTTTAGTGATAAGGCCTTCTATGAGTGTCTTCTTCTCCAGACTAGACAGTCCCAGCTCCCTCGGCTGCTTCTTACAAGACTTGTGCTCCAGACCCCTCACAGCTTTGGTTGCCCTTCTCTGAATACACTTCAGGGCCTCAATGTCTTTTTGTAATGAGGAGCACGAAACTGATTGCATACTCAAGGTATGGTCTCACCAGAGCTGAATACAAAGGGACAATCATCTCCCTGCTCCAGCTGACAACACTACTTCAGATACAAGCCAGACTGCCGTTGGCCTTCTTGGCAACTTGGGAACACTGCTCTCATGTTTAGACAAGTGTCGACCAACATCCTCATGTCCATTATATTCTTTCTTTGTGAAAATCAGTGAAGCATCAAATAAAGTTTGCTGATATGAGGTGTGAGGAGGGAAAATATATTAAAACCATGAATGCAGTGTGCAAGTACGTGTATTTTTCATTATTTTATTGGTTAAAAATGTATCTTTTTTGTACAGATACAAGAAATCTTTCAAGCAAGTGATCTGAGAAATAAATTTGAGAGATGTGAAATTTTCCAGTTCAAGTAAGTAAATTTGCAGGTTTGCTGTTCTTCCTATCTAGAATAAAGTTCAGGACAGAGATTTTCTGTTGGCATAACCTGAGATGAATGGAAATATACTAATATGTCTCTATGGACTCAGGTCCATTTAAATCGTATCACTTAAGGAATTTGCAAGTGAAGCTGTCACTTGGCACCATTTAAAGCTGCATCCTGTGTGTCCTAAAGAATCCATAGTATAGGCAGAGTAAGAGTAGCTTAATTTCACTTCTCAATATCCTGTTATCTCTGTTGTCCTACGGAAGGCTATCTGGCAAAACAGTTCAGTAAATGCAGTGAACTCTGTGGTACTAATTCAACCTGCACTGCTCTTCACATGGTCTTGAGTGTACACAGCAAATATAACACTATAATCCACTTTTATACAGTTCCAGAGCACACTTGCATCCTATCCGCAGCATTAAACATTATAAGCTCAAGGAGAATAATATGCTTTTTTTTTTTTTTCCTATAGGAACCCTGAAGAAGGTAATGAAATCTTGAAGACATCTGAAACAGGGTAATTGCATACAACAATTTTCAGTTAGACATGAGCAGGAGACAGGGATTTTACTAATAGGATAAGGATATTTGCCAGCTATGAATACATCTATGCTGAAAATCAGAAGCAGATTTGAATCAATAGTGACGTTATAAAACAAATTACATGGAAAGATGGACTACGATAACCTTATGAAGTATTTTATAATACTATTTTATAATACTAAGGGAAAAGAAGTAGGCACTACATATAGGCTTTTGTCTCTGTGAAGATGGATCCAAGTAGTAAACTTTTGTTTCTGCATGTAGAATTAGACTTATCAAAATTGTTCACTGAAGATAGAAGCATGTCTGAGCTAGTTGCTCAAAACTCTGATTATAAATAAAGGAAAAAAAAAAAAGTTACTTTTAAGGTTTTCACATCTATTATATTTGGATGCCTTTTCAGGAGAAGATCAATTATGCCAAAGAACAGCTTTTTTCCTTCCATCAAATGCAATAGAAATCTAGACATTTGTCTTCATTTCTGCTTTGAAATAACATCTGCTTATTTCAAAAATGATTTTCACGTTGACTCTTGCCATTAAAAAGGTGTTTATCCCTTTGGGCAACCTTGTTATTATTTGACCTTTAAAACTCTTTTGAGTCACAATGAAAGCAATAAAAGCTTTTGTTTACTCAGCACGGCCTAGAGGTTATGAGAAACAAGAAATTAAAGAGGAGAGTTTTTCCTTACACTGCAAACTGCTCAATCCTGCAGTACAGCTGCAGGCCATATCAAAAAACACTGCTGAGTCTGTTTCAATTTGATACTATAAACACTTAGGAATAAAAATAAACAACCACACTTAAATCTAAGTAAATGGAAAAAAATATATATCTTTAGCACACATCATACTTTGACTTCAATCAGATACTTCAATCTAGCTACAAATATTGTATATAATGATGGAGTAAGAGACTGCAAATAAACAAAATTCTGGATAAAATTCAGGCCTCATAGAAGTTTAAATAAAGTACAACCACTGATTTCAAAATATCTATGGTTATATCCATTATTGTTTATTTATGGAAATATAGGTAATCACACAGCAGATCCTTGCGAAAGCATAATCCATAAAGGATGTTTGCTATTCAGCATCGACCAGTTTGTGTTATATTTTTATATTGTGAAAACTTCAGGTTCACCATCAATATTTTTGAGATTAAACTAGAAGACCTGTTAAGTATTGAATAAACCTACTTCAGTTTATTCCAATTCATTTTCATTGCATTAATAATAGTGCTATTGCTTTTTCTCTCCTACAATGGATCTAAGAGTTGCAAGGGAGATAAAAACAGTTTCTCCAATGTTCTAATGTTCTAAGCTAAAATTAAGAGTTTTTCCTTCCTTATATTAACCACCCATCACTTTATGATACTACAAGTTTACAAGTGAAACCCCTATTATAATTAAATGTAGTCAAAATATCAGTAACTCAAATAATAGATTCCATTATCTTGCTTAACTTTCTGCTTTATATTGCTAGTGTTGTTGTGATCTTCGGCCTCTATCTTACCCAGGGAATAACAGCTGAGAAAATAAAGAATGAGTTACTTTCAGGTATCAACTCAAATGCGACTGATCTTTCTCAGACCTTGAAAATTGATGTGAACAGCATACAAATCACAGGTAATGCTAATATAAATCCTTGAAAACTGCTGTTAATATGAGCAAAAACTTTGGATCCCAACCATCAGAAGGATTGTTATGCTTATGGGTGTTCTCCATTACTCCATCTCCATCAGCAGGTGAAAGAACTTTGTCAAACAGAAAGTATGAATCAGTTTAGTGTATGTCCCCTGTGGAAGAAATAAAGGTAAAAGTAGGGATTTCCCAGTCAAAAGCACCCAACTGCATCTATTTTATGCAGCATAACACTTGTAATTTCATTGTCCCTCAGATTAATGCAATTAAGCCTGGACTGTATTTCATAAGTAAATGCAACTATCAATTTGTTTTGCTCAAGAATAAGGAAAGTGGTTCAGCTTCACAGTGACTGAGGACTTATTTATTGAAAAGATGTCAAAAAGAATAGCAAGCTAATACAGTCTGTGACTTCTGGAGAAGGATACCTTAGTATCAAATTCCTCTGATACTTAGGTAAAGTGTAAACGGGAAACAAATGATGTGGCTTTAAAAACTAGATGTTTTCAAATTTTGGAAATACTCAAATATAGTGATTTTAAGCAAGTACTAGAAAACTGGGCAAAACCTAAGAAAAAGCCCAGCAAAATCAATGAGAATCTTTTTTTTAATTTCAGTAAGACTCAAAATAGGCTTTCACTAAGTATAATAATAAAAAACAATTTGAATCCTTTGAAGTAGAAGTTGATTAGCTGACATTTGAAGACCTGATGGAGCTACTATCAAGTAGCTACTGATTGCCTTAAGAGGAGTAAAACATTTGTTATGCAACATTTCTTACTCTGTTCTAAAAGGTGCATTTCTTGCAAAGTACTTCCGCTATTCAAAGGCTAAATTTAGAGTCCTGACATCCTTATTTCTTTTTACTATCTGCATCACATTTAAGAACTTGTTCTAAATAGCTGCATGTCACTGTGGAAAGCAATTGCTTATTATACTTGAAAAATGCCTCCAAACGAAATTATGAAGAGCTTTTTAAAAGATTACATATCTGTTGATGAATTTTGAAGCAGTAAAACTTTTCTTGATGTGCATCATTAAAATGTCTCTTTTCACATGAGATGTCATCTGTCTATTCTATCAGGAGTGCTGCAATAAAGTAACAACTGTAACTAACAATCCTACGTATACATAGCACTTTTGCTTTCAATGTCTCAGTATGTTCTTCAAGACAAACTTTGTTTCTATTTCATATCATAGAGGGAACGAACTATAACACTTATCTGTGATTTGCTCCAAATAAATTTCCATAGTGACTAAGAGTAACTTTCTATCTTGCAAACAATTCCAGATTAATTTTAACTAATTTATCTGATATAAATACTGCTTTATGATGCAGATGCTCTGAAAAGCTCCATGGTATAAAAGAGTCAAGAGATTTCCAAGATAAAGACATTTTATATGTGAGATAATAAACAGAGACTCAGGATAGAAGGGAATTACGAGACTTTTCCTCCTTTGGAAGGTCAGAGTCTGAGAAAATAATGAGAAATGGTCAAAAATAGAGAAGCAGGATACTGTTAGTGATACAAAGAGAAAAAGCCACAGCTTCTGACGATTTTTGACTGTGTTTTCTTTCTATTTTGTATAAAAATAGATATTGCACTATAAAAGGAGTTCATAATGAACTTGCTTTCTTTCAGTTGTTGCTGAAAATCCTGCTACTACAATACTGCCTTTAACTTCATCAGGTCAGTATCCTTCATAAAACAGAAGCTATTTTTTGCATCTGTACAGCAGAAGAAACATAGACTTACTGTTCAGCTGGTCTAGTTTAAGAAAGCCGCCTTGATTATACTTAGGAATTGTCAGTGTTCATTCAGTGATAGCTGCCCTTCATCATTTTTGACCATATGAGACACCAGTGATCTGAATTTGTACAAAAGTTGTAAGAGCTTATTCTGAGGATCAAAACAAAAGTTGAATCTATCAACCATCTGAGCCACATGCTGATGTTTTCACAGATTCAGACAGATAGATTCACATACTACGGTTCCTAGTACACTGAGTAATGTTAGTAGATTTTAATTCTGCTATCACTGGAAGACTTGTGAATATAGGGAACAGGGCAGACACATCTCTGTCTCTCAAGCTTGCATAGTAGAAACCCACCAAAAGTAAGCCAGAGAGACGAGTAGTATAATATGTCCTTTTTAGCACAAGATACAGATACACATAATACATACAAGTTGCCACATATAAATTATCCAGGGCAGAATCGTGGTACCAAATCAGGCACATTGTGCAATTAGTATGAAGTCAAGATACATATGTTACGTATAGACTTATAAATATAGGAGCCAACTATTTATCAGTAGCCTAATTACACTCATAAATAAATAAATAAATAAATAAATAAAGGTTAGTCCTTTTATAGGCCTATTAACGCACATAGTCCAAAGTATACAGTTGCTATTCTTTATTCCCAATGATACCATTAAAAACTGATAATACACAGATTTTCTCCTAGCTATCACTTTCTCTGGCCTGCTATCTGAACGTCACTTTGAGTCCTAAGGTCAGTGTTGCTAGTCCATAGCAAGAAGAAAATGAGAGTGAGGGGGAGGAAGGGGGAAGGGAGCAAGGAGTTGCTGGCATCCTAAACTGGAATTGCAATAGTATTTCTGGCATGGATGGATTCCTTCCCTCTTTTTTTGGGTCTCCGTGAGATCGCAGAATCATAGAATACCTTGAGTTGGAAGAGACCCACAAGGCTCATTGATTCCAACTCCCAAATCCAGTTATTTTTATATGCTTGCTAATACTACTAGCTTCCTTGTTCTTTCTTAGTCCCAAGTCCACATTTTACCATATGCAGTATGGTATATCTGTTGGAACTTGGGCTTACTCTCTCTGTTAATCCTAAAGCCTGCTTTATCCACCTCACATATTCTGTTAGTGAAACTGCTCAGTAACTGAGCATGTATGATTTGTATTTATACTACTAATGCCTCTGCCACTGTCCTATGCCTTTGCTTTTGTGGCTTTTGTCATCAACTTATATGTGCATATTTGGGAGTAACACCTGTAATAACCCTATTTTTACAGCCTTCAAGATTTGTTTTATTAGAACAGCCTGCTCATGCATGCATCTATTAAACAGTTATTTCCTCCCAAAATAATGATCCATTAAATGAGACAACAAGAAGTAAATTAGGTAGATACGTATGCATGTAATACTTCACAAACTACTGTGAAGCTATGAGTAATGTCCTCTGCTGAGTGAGCTGTGAGAAAACAGTCCATCCAGCTGCACACTCCCTGCACTTTCTCTGCTCTCTCCTCTGTCTTTGAACTCTGTCCTCAGATTTGCTGCGTATAATGGACCTGAATGGTCCATTTACTACAAAATGACTCAGCTTAGCTTAGTAGTGTTTGCCAAATCAACATGATTTGATAGAAAATTATTAGCAAATCCTCATGCAAGTTTGTGCACCAGTAAGTTTGAGTAAGAACATCTAACAAAAGTTAACTGTCTCTGACTCCAGTGATCATCAACTACTAACAGCAAAAGAGATAGATGATAAACTATAAAGAAGACTTTACTACATTTCCCACTTTATTCCTTCTAGTCTGTCATCTCATAAACTGAAAGGGTCATTGACTGTAATGACACATATTTAAGTGTTGGTATAAGTAAAAAAGTACAGAGGCATGCTAATACAAATTTAAAGAGGAAAAAAGGAGAAAGTAGGAACTGAGAATGTCCAGAGACATCCTCAATAAGATGAAGATTTTTATTAAAAAAATCTCTTGTGGAAAGGTATGTGGAACAATCATAAGAAAATATGAAACAGATTTTTTTCCAATTTACTATCACTAATGTAAGTCTACTCAAGTACCTAGGCATTTGATTATTTGTAAATATGTAAAAACACATATATGTAAATATGCCAGTATGTAAATATGCAACTACACAGATTTGAGTCTCCTTATACTGTGACCACTAATTTGTTGGGCAATGTTATTTATATGAAGAAGTACTTGTATGTTTAGTAGTAATTTGAAATTCTCATAACTTCTCTTTTATTCAACAAATCCTGTGAGTCTGTCTGTTCTCTGGCATCAACCCCAATCAGAATAGGGAAGGGAAAGAGAAGACAAGAAATCATTATTGTTCTGTGTTCTATGATTCTTTTAATAAATTTTTAAAAAGCATTTTGAAGTTATTGAAAATGCATGAGACTAAGCATAAAAGAATGTAATTTACAATAATTTTGGTTTCCATGTATTTCTCTTAAATTTATTTTGACATTTGACAATCAGATTCAAATGACTTAAACTGGAGTTACAATGCCATTACCTGAGCTGGGGTTTCAAGATGCAGTGAATAATGCAGATCTCATAACAGCAGATCAGTAGCTTCTTAGTAATGCCCAAACAACTGTAGAGGTACTTTCAGAGACTAAGAAGTAAAGTTCTAATGCAGGGTTGTGTTTATGCAGGTTCAGAACAACTCACAACAAGCAAGGCTGCTATAACTTCAGGTAGGTAACTCTGTATGGGAAGAAGCAGGGCAATTACATGAAATAGTCTGGGATCTTAGGGTTACACTGTTTTTGTATATCTTGTTTTCATATTATTTCTTACATTCCATTTCTGCAAGTACACAATATGCAGATTTACCTTTGATTTAACAAGAGAGGCCTCTTCAAAGAGACTGTACATTCTACACAAATGCTTCACGAGTTATACAAATGCTGATATATGTATATTGATACCCATACTGACTGTTCATTTTTGATGCATATTATTTCTTAGGGTTTAAAGGAAATTCTTAACTGGTAACAAACTCTCACAGTAATTCTGATGGATGGAAAGCCAAACCTGTTTGAATTGTTGAAAACTTCCCCTAGTCTCATAAAATGGTGAAATATATATGCCATTTATAAGCATTTTTAAATGGGTCTTATTTATTTACTGCCATTTCTAAGTTGACTTCAGCAGTCATATTGCAATTAAGGATAATTTACTGTTTCCAAAAGAAGCCAAAATGTTTCACTAGAAAATGTTAATTTATTTATATCCAGTAGATGGCAATGCTGTTTAGTTTTATGATTTGAAGAACTAATCTAGAGTGGATTATGTCATATGTAAACAGTGTTTTCTTTTGTATTGGGCAAAGCATATTCCTAGATTATTGATAAGGTTTTGTTTTTCTGTCTAGAATGCAGTCTCATCTTTACTCATCCATGGCAATTAATTTATTGACACTAACACCTCCATCACTTGACTGATGTAGTTTTGGTTACCGATTGGATTCAAAATGGCAGCTCTTTTGCTTTTTGCTGCTAACGCTGAAAGTTTTTATTTGTAAATCAGTCTGAAACATTACCATACATCAAAAAAAATTTCCAGTCCTTGTTACTTTTACATACATTTATATAAAAAATGCATTTACTTAATCAAATTACAAAGAAATAATGAATTTGAAAATGTATTCAGTGTATTGCATGAAATAGTTTATTTAAGTAGATGAAGGAGATGGGAATTCATGGAAATTTTCTTCTAGCCCTGCTTCAAACATAATTTTTAAAAATACGCCACTTCTCATACCATTCTCTACTCTGTGCTAAACATTCCTTTTTAGTATGCAATATTTCATTCCTGGCTTCTAAAAATGCCGTTTTGTGAAACACAATAGAGTGGTTGGTTTGATTTGTGCTAGAGTAGCCAAAAGTAAGTCAATTTTCCATTGTAGTAAAACTGCATTGCTGCTTTATTGTTATTGCTGTTTTGCTTTCTATTTCAGTTGAGTGCTTGCCGCCTGCTGAAATTTGTGATGATGGAGTAACCTGCATTGGAAAGGATTTATTTTGTGATGGAATCTTGGACTGCCCAGATGGTTCAGATGAATCTGAAAAAAGATGTGGTAAGAATGTAAATCTATTTAAAGCAGTATTTCTGAGCGTACTTAAAACTGTCAGTATTTTTTAAGTACTTCATAAGCAATTAGCTTCATTAACTCTGCTAAAAATACTAGCAACAATATCTAAGTGTTATAACCCTTATCTTGTAAACGCAATTTCATTAAAAATTTTAATTGATGAATAATGTGCTCAGTATATAAGAAAAAAATAACACAAGGCATCTACATTAATACAAAATGATATAGAAGATGATGTTTAATATATGTATTAATAACTATAAATAAATTAATAGAAATAGAAATAAATATAATAGAAAATATAAAACAATGTCAAAATCTCATGTGAAGTTGTGTACTAGTAATACCAACTATGTTCTTTCCAAAAAAAAATGTCAAATCACATTATCCAGTATCAGAAGTTACTTACTGTCATATTCAGCGTTAGAAGACAGGTTTATCTTTTGATTCCATCATTAAAAATATCATCATAAAAAATACTACAAGCAGATTTTCACAATATACTAGATAAGCTCTGGTTCAGTGATATTTTATTTCACTATGCTTTTCATTAAAAACAATGTATTCTCCTTGCTGATCTTCTCTCTGTCACCAGATAATTGGTTTTGGCATAGTGCATAGAAAAATGAGGCAAGAGCTAAGCTGATATGCCCGATCCCATTGTAAAGTTTCTACAGTAACATTAGCTATAAAACATCTGTTTGGCTTTTCCTGGTAAAATCTCTTATGCTTCAACTAAAAGTACATGAAGTGCCGCTACCTCCCTCCTGCCTCCACATTCTCAGGCTTAGTTGGTGTGATAGGGGTGTCCTGTGGCAACATCTTGTGGGCAGAATGGTTGAGAGTGACTCACATCATGGCACCCTTTGTTGGCAATCTATTTCCATCTTGTTACATTGAGTGCTAAAAATATTAAGTTGCTAACCACAATTAGAAATGCACGATGAAGATTTGTAGCATGTCCATAGAAAGGCAACAAAGCTGGTGAAGGGTTTGGAGCACAGTTCTTACGGGGAGCTGCTGAGGGATCTGGGATTGTTTAGTCTGGAGAAGAGGAGACTCAGGGGAGACCTTATGAGTCGCTAAAACTCAATAAAAGGAGATTGTATCCAGGTGGGAGTTGGACTCTTCTACTAGATTATAGCAATAAGACAACAGGCCTCAAGTTGTGCCAGAGGATGTTCAGGTTGGGCATTAAGAAAAATTTCTTCTCTAAAAGAGTGGTAGTGCATTGGAAGAGGCTGCCCAGGGAGGTGTTGGAATCACTGTCCCTGAGGTGCTCAAGAACCATGTAGATATAACACTGAGGGATATGGTTTAGTGGGCAATAGTGGTGGTAGGCAGACATTTGGGCTACATAATCTTAGAGGTCTTTTCCAGCTTTGGTGATTCTATGATTCTATAACGTGAACATTTCAGCAGACAGCTCTAGGTGATCCTGCATGAGCATGATGTTGGACAAGGTTCATCCATCCAATCTCAACTGATCTATGATTCTGTGAAAATCTTACAATCAAAAAATTTACATCCTTCACCCTTACCTAATTTCCCTGAGCCTTTTTTTTTTTTTTTTTTTTTTTTTTTTTTTTTTTTTTTTTTTTGTGCAGAATTGGCAATGCTCCATTTAGCAGCGAATACTGTCAAATTGTACCAAGGAGTCTGTTACTGTGTACCAAAATGCAGCTTTTTGATGGGGAGGTACACTTGCTAATGTCTATGTTGCTTTTCACAGTCTTACCTCTAGTATTTTCTTGCAAAGAAAACTTTTTAATGTTCTGGGAGATGCTGGAGCAATTAGCTCCCTGAGGTGTTTTTCAGAAAATATAATTTTGTACTAGAGGAGTCGGGAAAACTTATTTCAATTCTGTTGTGAAAACATATTTCTGAGCTCTCCTGGGTGATGAAGTCAGTCTGGCCTAAATATTCAGAAATATGTGAATTGCTGAACCCTGGTTTAAAAACAAAGAAGTAAACAAAAGATTGATATTTTTAATAACTTTTATACGACTCTTGTCAGAAGTGGAATCTTCTTCACACCAAAATGCTAATTGCAGACCTGCTTGTTACCTACATTTTTTTGACTGCAGCCAGTTGAGAAGGGAGATCTAGTCAAAACTTTGAGGGAACTATCTTTCAGTATACTTAGCATATCCATTGAAACACATCAAAATCTCTATTTATCTTAATAGCTGCATCCACAGCTGCATGATCAGATGCAAGATCACTCTACATTGAGGAAAGCTGAAGATCCTAAAGTAGCTACTGCAGGGTTTGGGGCAGCGCAACACCAAAGAGTTATTCAGTAATTCATTTCTATTTTTTCACTGTTGTTCTGAGATGTAGGATTTTGGTTTTGGTGAGTTATGTTTTTATTGTGGACACAGCTAAATAACAAAGTGAAGGTCTTATAATAGTTAATAATTAGCAATATATATCTCATAAAAATCTTTTTTGCTACTTTGAATAATTAGATTCAAATTTATAAGTTTTACTTATATTTTATGAAAGTTATTACAACCCTACCTGTTATAGATGAGAATTTAATTGATACTCATACACTGATATTCATCCACTTGCAGTCAAAGTTATGTATACATGGTTCAGTAGTGTCCTGAAGGCTGCAAAGTGGTAAAATTGTCTAGATTTTCAGAAATATGTCAGTGTCTTACAGTGAGATTTATAGCTGGAAGGTAATTCTTCTTGTTCTTTCACACAATGGAGTTGCCACCCTTTAAACAACTCAGTTTGTTTTTCTATGGTGATTAGCTTTGTTGAGTACTTGTGAGTTTATAGTACATTTGTAGTATTAAAATATAGGATATGTGTGGAATATTTAATAGTCTTTTTGTGCATTAAACAGAATTCAGGAAAGTCTAACATTCTCAGAAAATGAACACCTTCATTGTTTGCTTTTATTGATGAAAATTATCTTGAAAGGTTTCTCTCTGGTTCTGCAATGGAGTGCAGTAACAAAAGGCCATTGCAAAAGTACAGTTAGCAATTTCAGTGAAAGGGTCTCTAGAGAAATGCAAAAGTCTGAACAGCATCTATTAATAATAGCTTGCAATGACGAAAAGCAGCCATGTAGCACATGAGTATAAGGAAAAGGAGATTGGAGCCTGAGCCCAGGAGCTGTTTCACTTTGCAGACTCTCATCTCAATTATTATATGTCTAGGCTAACATTTTGTGATTACCTACCTCAGAACATTACTAGAGTACTGAGAGTGATCAATCATACGAAAGCCAGGAAGAAATATGCTGCCCTTGGCAGAGAAAGAGCCTATCAAATGATATTTGTGGACTTGATCTGACCAGTTCAGGGAGCTTCTCCATGGAATGCAGGAATAACAGGATTAAGCCTTCTTAATCCTCCCTGTATACCACATGAATAAACAAAAATGGACAGAGACATGTTGGGAACCAGTGAAAGTGATGCCTATAAGAGATGTCTCCTGTCTTGTTAGGAGAACAGCTGAGGCTTCTCTGAGAGCTCCAGGAAAAAGAAAAAGTGTACTTGTTTGTTACTCTGCTAGTCTCTACCCTGCGATGTGGAACTGCTAGGAGCATACTGATGGCTTCCAGCCACCTTCCAGGTCATTCCTAAGATATCAAGCATTTACTATTCCTAGACAGTGGAGAGCAACTTAAGAGCTTTTGTCTTTATCTCTTTGTCCTGTTTCAGGTTATTCAATATCTCTTAGGAGGTAAGAAGAAACAGGAAAAAAAAACAAGAACAACAAGTAATTGTTGAAAAGAGCAAAATAGTCACTATTTTTATAAAAACAGTATGTTAGAGGTTTTAATTATTATTGCAGGTACTAAAAAACCCTTTTTAGGTTAGTATGCGTCTTGCTAGCCGTTTGTTAACAGTACTGCTGTTTTTCACACTTCACACCTCAGAGCTAGGCACTTTTCTTCTTCTTACACTGATTTTACTCTTCTTACACTAATAATGGCATCAAATAGGGAATTCTATATCACATTATTTGTTACTACTTGTATCTACTATCTTGCACTGCCTTTCCCTTTCTTCATTCATGGTATCTGTTATTTTTTCCAGTCCTTTTCCTGTGTTCCTCATACCTGTTAGTTTCCATTTGGTGACTGCATGTGCAATTAAGCGTGTTGACACCTGAAATTCATCCCACAAGTATAGCCAAAGTTTCATTCTACTATAACTGAAAACTAAGCTTGTGGATTTATATTTTTAAATGTCTCCATTAAATATCTTTGTTAATGATTTCTTCTTTTCCTCTACTATTTCCGAATATTTTATTAATACTGACTTTGGAAAGATATCCATAGTATTTTCTCTGTCCATTAAGTAAAAAAAAATAGTTGTAAATTTTAACACATTAGTGAAAACAGGGAATATACATATTCAAAGGGACAGAAAAAGTCATTCTATGCCTGCTCCAAAACTTTAGTCTAACCTGATTAGAAGATTGTATAAAATAGTAAGTCTTTTTCATAGACCTACTTTCTTCATGTATTTAAGACCATACATGGTTTGGCTTCCTCCCAAAGACCATGAGAGTTGCAAAATGGAACATGCTAACAAGTTTCTATTCCAGCTTATTCTTGAGTCCTGTAATTGTTAGTGAAATTCATTCTACACAGCTTTTATTAACACAGTATGACTGAACCTGACAGAAAAAAAGCCTGATTTTTATGTTAGGTTTGCAGTGATAGTCAGAAAGAATTTTACACTTATCAAATGAACAGGCAAGGAGTACTGATTTATCATTTTTTGTAATCATTTCCCAGAGGAGAGCTATGGTCAATAAAATTTCCATTTAATTTTCGATATGATTGATCATTCATAATTTGAATAGTCATTATAGGTATGATTTCACTTCTGACGTTAATGAAAAGCTGTATCTAATTCTGGTTATCAGTCTCAAATTGATGAACTTGTCATTTACCTCTTCAGCTAATCATGTATTGATTACAGCATTATTTGAAAATATGATGCTTTCCTAAAAACTGAAGGAAAATCATCCTCGGAATCTTTGCATCACGTTCAATGAGATGCAACAAAGGTTTCAACAGTGCTTCAATGTCTTCAGAAATGAAAAAACTCTACATGAATTAACATTTTTAGTCTTGTGGAAGCTTAAAAATATGATTTTTTTTTAACTAATTGATTTTTAAACTGAGCATGCATAAAATGAAATGAAATTGCAAGACCAAGAAAACAAAACTAATACAAATATCTTGAAAATTACATCATAATGAAGGAGGTTTGGCTTAGACTTGATAGCTGAAAGGATACAGAATATCCACTTAGCTCTTTGAGTAATTAGTAAAATGTAAGGTAAGGAACCAGGGAGCTCATAAAAGTAGAGAAAGCAATGTCAACCATATCCCTTCTTGACATCATTAACATGATATCAGATTGTTTCCAGACACGTTTTCCTCATTTAAAATAGCAGTAGATAAGAAATACTAAGAGAAAATTCTTTAATAATGTAAAAAGTAAAATGAAAGACAGTTGAATTAATCAGATTTTTAATTAGACTGACTGATTTAGACTAGTTTGGATTAGTTGCATTGTCTCTAACGTAAAAATTAAATTGTCTATAATATTGTAGTATTTTGAGATTAAATAATCACAGGAATTTGAAATGGGAGTGGGATGGTAATGTGTTTTAGTTTATCATTCCATTCTTGCTTACAAGGTATTTTCTAGGTAATAGTTGCAAACTAATATTTAAGGTCGCTATCACTTTGATACTGCTTCCATTTTTCAAATGGCATTTTGACAAATGTTCTTCATTATATTTTTACAGCTGCGATTTGTGATGGAAAATTCATGCTGACTGATTCCTCTGGGTCTTTTCACTCTATGAATTATCCAAAACCATATAATGCAAATATTGTTTGCCAGTGGATTATACTGTAAGGCATTTTCTGATGATTTTCTACTTAACATTTGTTCAATTATGAGGTGATATTGTTTTCTGCACATCAACCCTCTGTCATTTGTTTGTATTCTCAAATATCATAGCATGGAAAATATGAAATAGCATTTTCTCCTTTGTATTTCTTTAAAAACTTGCAGACCCCAAACTGACACTAATAATGATAGTTGTGGTATATGATTTTGATAAATCAGGTGTGCTGCCTGTATGTACAAGAATGTATTTGTAAGCTTACAATAAATCATACAACTCAAAATAATTGCAATACATATAGTATATAGTAGCCTTTAGTTACTAACTTTATAAGACATCACTATTTTTAAAAAGCGGAGAATTCAAGAATTCCCATATTTAGGGATACAAAGTTCAATTTGAAATTATTTGTATTTAAGGTCCTAATTCATTTAGAAATATTTTAAAATTACACATATGACTGAATAGCATCATAACAGAACAAAAGTTCTCAGCAAAGGAGGTAAAATTTGTTTAACCAAGCATACACACCTATAGGGATGGACAGCTACTTGACTTTGATACTCTAGGTTCTCTTTATTGCCCAGGAAGAACAAAGATAGCTATAGTACGTGACAAATCTCATCCTAAAGTATACACCTAAAATAAGACAGGTGATTAGAAGTTTGAAGCTTCTAAAATCCACAGAATGATTGTCAGTTCAGAAGTTACTGAATTGAGAGGCAGTGATTATGATGATGGCTTTATAATAACAACCATTCTTTGATATTAAGAAGTATTAGTTTTGTAAAAAAAAAAGTTTTAAAACAGATTAAGGAAATATTTTGAAAATTGAATAAGATTTGAAATTCTTCCTTCCAAAGACTCCTTTGAGAGCTCTACTCTTTGAGTTCATTCAGAATCTTCACCTTTACACTTCTGGAATAAGTCATCATTTTTCTTGTTTGATACAGTTGCTCCTTCCATTCACCAATACTTACACCACAGAGATTTTAATATATAGTGTGTCATAAGAAAAGCACAAGATTGTGTTGATTTTACAATTCCACCCCTCTAATCTTTCCATGAAGAAGCAATTTCTTCTCCTTTCAAAAATAAGAGCAGTATGTTCAATATTTACCTAAAAGATTAGCTCCTCTTGAACTCTCAACAAAATGTTTTACCGTTTTAAAACAAATGATAATTGTTTACCAGTGGATAAACATCTAAAAAAAAGTTTTTTAAAAAAATGATCATACTTCTCTACTAAGCAGTATTGATAAGTTCCAGCAGATTGCTGTTAAAAAGAAAAAAAATCTTTATTGGCTCTTTCAATTCCAAAAGCAAATGATGATATAAGAAGCTGGTTGTGATAGCATGATAGCACTGCTTTGGAATTTGTACTACCACAAATATATCTATTTAATTATAGGTTACTAAATGAATATAATTTCAGTAAAAACAAAATACAGCAATTTTTACACTTTTATTGAAATAAATACTATTAAATTACTAGTATTATAAATACTATTAAAATTACTGGGTGATTATTAGATTTGATAACATATTCTCAAACAATGTTTTTGAGGTCTCAACTCTTCATGTAGATTTAAAGAGGCATTTTAATAAAAGACCTCATAATAAAAGAGGATTTTCAAGAAGGATTGGCATCTGTCTCTTTTGAAAGATTTTGATGTCCTGCTATTCATATTGATAGCATCACGCTACTTTTCTGACTTAGAGAATTCTGCCTGAGCAGCTAGATACTATTTATCAGTAATGTATTCAAAAGTGATTTAGAATTAATGAACCACAGAGAAAAAATGTCTGTCCAACTGAATATCATATTCTCAATTTTTAAAAGATTCAGTTCCTAAAATATTCTTGGCTCCAGTGAGTTCAGGAATACCTCTACTTTTACAAAAGGTCAATGCTCTATTACATCTGCAATTCTACAAACTAGGAGCTAGCCAAATTGCTAATGTTAATTAATCATCTTGGTTGACATTATTTCACTTGGGTTCTGAACTGATTGTTATTCAAGCATACAATAAATTTGTTACAGTATTTTTTTTTAATTTTTATCTTTTCTGCTTTACATTTCTGTTTTCATCTTAGAGTGCCTCAAGGATTATCCATTAAGGTGAACTTCACTTCTTTTGATACAGAGGAGTTTATGGACAATTTAAACATTTTTGAAGGTATAGGACAAAACAAGACTTTAAGAGGTAAAGTAATTTTTCAGCTAATATTACTTTCCCATTAATTGAATTCATGTAGTAAAAGATTTTAAACTGAAAAAGTATGCATTTGTATGTTTAAAGTATGTTGAAAAAATGAATCTGTGTAGAGTTTTCCTTTTGAAGTTCATATCAATATACTCGACCATTCTTATGCAGTGGACAGATAAATGTTGGCCTAACATGTAAGAAAACACAATTTTTTAAAGGCCTTATCTGAGCAATGTAAATACCTTGACTATTGCCATGATCCTTTAATGTCATCCATAGTGACATTAAAATAAGTGATCTAAACTGAAGCTGATAGGATGAGTACTTGGTACTCTGCAAATTATTATATGTGTGGCATTATTGACTCAGACCTGGAAATAGTGAAGATACTGAAGACAGATAACTAATTTCTCTCTATATTCTGTTTTGAAAAAATAGGTTTCTGCCCATTTTTCACTAGACTCAGTTTATCCAGATGAATTCCATCATAGATGGAATACATGTATGTGAAGATAAATATCTAGATCCGAAATCTTTCTAAGTCAGAAAGATCTTTAATATGTATTCATATTTTTGGAAGCAGGGAGGGAATGGGACTGTAAAGTAGTGAAAGACGTGGAATACAGAGTACAGAAACTCCACTCCTTCTACTGCTCTGAATATAAATCCACTTTGGGATTTAAATTTCTGTGAGAGAGACTGCTTCAGTAGTACAGTTTGCAGCAACCATTAACTTGCACATTTTTTAAGGCTGCTGTGAGTGTGTCTGGTAATAGTGCAATGATATAAACTTAAAGATTGTCCTTCAGTTGGTTTTGTAAAACATTGCAGTTAAAAGGTACATCTCCAGTAGACTCTACATTTAAATAAATAAAATAATTTTACATTAATTTCAAAATTTCTCCTCGAATGTCTGTAAGCATATGTACTAATTATTAAACCGTGAGAGAAAGTTTATATAACAAATATATATATTCAGTATTTTTATTACAGAGTTTCAGAGTGCATATCTGTACATTGAAAAAATCTGCAGCATAAGACGCATGTATATGAAGATTTTAGATTTTAATATATGGATATTGTATAACAAAATAAAAGTATAATCACACTGTAATATAGACAATGATTCTGCACTAGCTGATGTTATCCATATTGGGAGATATGTGAGATGGGAAACGCAGAATAATTATATTTAGCCAAATGACTAAATGGCTTCAGGATTTTGAAGGTCATATGACAGATCACAATGCAAGAGAGAGTATTATTTAAAATTCAAAAGAACTTTTTAATATATTATTTCTTATAATAGTGCTGGGGATTTCATTATACATGGGATTTTTTTTTTTTTTTATTGATTAATTTACTCTCTGTTTGTTTTCAGCTTCTCTCTCAGGATCTAATCCTGAGACAGTTCACATTTTTTCTCATGAGGTTACAGCCAGGTTTACATCTGATTATTCTGTAAACTACAATGGCTTTAATGCAACATACACTGCTTTTAATGCAAGTGAACTAAAAAGTAAGTGTTCTTTTTTGCTATTGTTGTAGTCGTGGTAGTCTGCAATGCTTGATGAGACTATATGTTTCATTTTATAAAATGGAAATGGAAAGAGAAGCAGTATTTTCTAGCCTCAATCCTCTACCTTGGCCCACACTGGGAAATTTCATCTTTTTTTACAGACCATATCATTGATTTCAAAATGCCTGTCTACAGTCATACAGGCTGGATCTAGCAATAGGGAGTTGACTTACAGTGCTTGTGCTGTTAAAATAAAAGAATAAAACAATGGCTGTATTTCCTTGAGATTCTTTTCAGCAAGTTTGTTCACTAACAAACACAGTATAATCCCTGCCGCTAATCATTACTTTGTTATCTCTAGGCAATACCTGTTCTCCAGAGTTTCTCATGTCCTATCTCATTGCCACAAATAGCAGTTCCAAGTAGTAAAACAACCATTAAGGAAAACACTGCTTCTGTGAATAGATATTGGGATCCAGATGTAACAAGTCTTCCTTGATAAAATCCAGCAATACAACTCATGCTCTGATGTACCTTAGCAGTTGTTAAAAAACTTAGACGCAGATTTTGCAAGTGAAGATTGCTTCAGGCTGCTAAATTTTGAGCAGAAATGAATAGGGAATGTGACTAGAAAGGGGTATGCTGCAGAAGAAACATCCAAAATGTCACTAAATTCTTGTCATGTGGGCTAATTTGAAATTCAAGATACCACGAAAAGACACAGGACAAATTGTGGGAAGAAAAGCGATGTCACAGCGAATCTGTATGATCAAAGAAGGAGAAGAGAACAAAGAAAGGAACATTCCTGGTGCATGAAGCACAGCATTTATATATTGAGCTTATAGTTGGTGGCTCTGATAGGAAGCCCTTTCAGCTGGAGCAGCCTGAACTGTGGCTAAGAGGAAGGCTAGTCCTTAGGGTCTGCTATGCAGGTCTCCTTTCTTGTTTATCCACCACTTATTGGCAAATGATCAGGAAAGAAGTTTGGTAAAGGAGTGCAACCTTCAGGCCACCTTCAGCAACAATGAATTGTTGACAATAAAAAAATACACATTTCAGTGAGTAATCACGTTTCTTAGAAGAGAGTCACCATAGGCTTCAATTTTCAAATGCATTTGAAAATTTAAACTTTGTCATTTTTGTAAATCTGAGAAAATATTTAATCTATTTGTCATTTTTATTTACTAGATGTTCTTGTTAACAGATTTTGAGAGAGTCAGTTGCACTTTTGAAGATGGATTTTGTTACTGGATACAAGATTTAGATGATGATTTAGACTGGGAAAGATATCAGGGCCCTACCTTTCCCTTTTTGAGTGGTCCTGATTTTGATCATACATTTGGCAATGAGTCAGGTAAGGTCACATACAAATTGCCTTTATATTAAAGGAAAAGCTTATTTTAGCTTATGCTGTATAAGTCTGAGCTGTTTTCTTTAGAGAGGATGCAATTTTATTCTGCCATAAAAATTATTCAGAGCTATCAGACAAAACTCATTTTCATCTTGTGTAAGTATACCAAAACTAGAAATAAATGGAATATACGAAGTGATTAAGGTATGCGATATCAAGGAATTTTAACACAGTTCAAAGTCTAAGGAAGATATATTATACAGTAGCGTTTTAGGTAAAAAAAAAAAAAATTCCTTGTTTACCTTAAAGGAAAGAAAAATTATTATTGTTTTTTTTTTTTCCAAAACTACTTCTTTTTCATCTGTGTCTACATCATGACAGTCACAGAATAATTTTTATTTTAAAATGTTGACCTGAGTGGTATATAGGTCTTCTGTTTTCCTAGTTATAATATCACATCAGACGCACTAATTTTCAACACACACATGCACAATAAACTCCAGGAACATCTATAGGAAAATAACTTGATCAGAAGAGTGATCGTATCATGTATGGATTTTAATTACCGAGACAATACTGTTAGGAATCAGAGTTTGAATGCATACAATGGGTGCTTTTCTGAAATTGAATCCAGAAGTTTTTCTAGTTCAGAAGGAAAACCAAACAATCTGTATCAGCTGATTGATCAGCCCAATTAAAAATAATTAATGTAATCTGGATTTCACAATGACCGTATGTGTGCTATTCATGATAAATAAATTATACAGTGACAAATAAATTACACAATGACAAGTATCTGGAAAAATTGCAGATTACTCTGGCAAAAGTTACTCAGAGGATAAGAAAAATATAATTCAGCATGTTATTGTATACAAATTATTCCTTTTTCTGAGTAAATGAACATTTTCTAAATAATTCACTGTTTTCCTGCTCAACTCCTACAGTACATATCAAATGAGAGAATGTAATATTTACTTCCTGAGACACTTGACAATAATTTCCAGCTGTCTTGAAAATGCTAACATATTCTAGATGTTTTCTCTTTCACTTTCATAGGTCTAAGCTGATGTATAGAATGTTACTATATGTAATGTTATTTTTATTTTGAATGTTAATATTTCTAGTATTTCTAATTGAAATAAAAGCATAAATTATAGTGTTAATATCTAGATATTATGTAGACAGTGTACTTTTGTTTTGCTGCTCTATTTCTTTTGCTGCAAGCGGAAGAATTAAAACATATTAACAAGCCTCAAAACCAAACCATTGTAATACTTCTGACCTCCATTAGAAGTTATTTATTTTGGTTAGATTATGCTTAAGCCTCATTTCACTTTTTGTTTACATCTGACTGTGTTACACGTCAGTATATTCATTAAAAATTCTATATCCAATGCAACGAACATTCTAACAGCAGAAGTGCTAATGGAAAACATCATTCATTACTGGACAAGTTTTCCTAAATTGAATCAGAATGCTCAGAAAATTGATGAAATAAAGACAGAGGACTGTCATTTTGGCTATATAAAGACATTTTCTAAATACGAATGCCACTCTTATTTTCTAAATCTGGATATCATTTATTTTTTGATGTATGATTTTCTAAAGCAACTCAGGAATTTATTGATATTTCACACTATTTTGTGTGCTTGTGTACTTGAATCTTCTAGCTAATCTGGAGGTATAAATAAAAATGTGGTATAATGTACATTAATTATAATTATTTTTAAATTGTATGTAATATTTGCATATATAGGAATTAGCTAGATATGCAGATAGAGAGAATAAAATCTGAAATTACAGCCAAGATTTCAATAAGGCAAAAGTCTTATCTTAGGACTTTTTCTCTGTCCACTTTTTCACTTTTCTGTGATAAAACACAATGCTTCTGTACCCTGGCCTTGTATTATATTTCCATATTGCAGCAGAAAGTTCAAATTCCCAGCTGCAAAGAATAAATTCAGAAAGGTTAAAAAAAAATCTCCAAATAAGATATCTTTCTTTTTTATGATGTTTCCTCATGCTACACAGTGTTCACATAGTCACTGCCTCACTCCTCAACACACACCTTGTATCTCACACTATTATGTAGATAAAAGCTATGGCACTTTAGGAAATTCTATAAAGCCACAGTGCCAAACAGGATGGCATCTTTATAAACTAAGCAGGAATAAATTAATACCTGACTTTACTGAAGAAAATGCAGATCTCCCAGAGTTTAGAAGGGTTAGTTTCTCATTTCATCTTTAGTTCTGAGGACCATCCATCAAGCTTAAAAGCTCATTTTAATGTTGTTGACTGTTCACTTCTACTGTGTCAGGGATATTTCAATCCATTAGAAATATTTGTGTTTGATAGTATTAATACTATTTTTAAACAAAAAAAAAACAAAACACCTTGCTCTCATTTGAAAAATGAAAGTTCTGTATTCTCTAAAATGTGCTCATTATATTGCAGGATTCTATATTTCAACACCCTCAGGACTTGGAGTTGAAGGAGGAAGAGTTCGACTTCAAAGTTTGCCTTTGATCCCCTCAGATCCATCTTGTCTAAGTTTTTGGTAGTGCTATGTAACCTCTGTATATTACATGTGGATCCTATACATATCATTCATTTAAGAAGAAAAACAAATAATTACTTTCATATACATATTAGTTCAAGTCAGTGTAATAGCCTACATCTCTTTAGACTGCTATGACCAATCTTAACTTCTGAAACTTTTACTCCATTATAGGTTTGAGTCTTGCAATTAGCTTTGATGTATTCTCTTTTTCACCCCATACTCGGCATTTATTTCTACACAGAAATATTAAGAATCCCTGAAATGCTTTTGTCACAAAGCTTAAGTATCCACAGATAATGTGGCAAAAAAATGAGATAAAACTTTCAGTTTTAATCAAGAAAAATGGAACTCTTAACATTAAAAAGTTAGATATTACTCCACAGTTTCATTTTGTTCTAAAAATAGAAAACTTTGCTTTTACCCCTGTAGGTATTACATGTACAGTCCTAACATTTACCGTTTATGCGTTAACATAAGAAGTGAATATGGTCTTGAAAAGATAATTTTCCAGAAAGAAGGAAACTATGGAAAAAACTGGATTTACGGACAAGTAACTTTAAATGAAACATCTGATTTTAAGGTTTGTTTAACATTTAGACTTTTATTTATTTAGTTTTTTTTTTAACTGATGTCAATTTTGTTCCAAATGAACCGAATGATCCACAGCTCCAAATTTATTCCATAGGTTTTTTGATGGCTTATCTTGCTATAGTAGATTTTATCAATGCAAAAACACTATCAGAAAGATGCATCCACTGCCTGAGGAAATGAATATGTCTGTGACCTGGCTGCATCACATTTCTAGCAAATGTGTGTTCTGGGACCTCAAGAACAGTTACAGTACTTTACTTATATATACTATATACCTATACCATATATTTTAAAGACATAAAAATGTCTTTTGCACAAATGCCTTGATAGCAGGATCTCTTTAAATGCGTATATAGTAAAACACAGTAATGAACATCAGATAAATTGCAGGTTTTTTTATGTAGATAAGCCATTATATCACAAGGTTTGGACTGGTAAGTGATACAGAATGCTGTGTATCAAAAATTACATTAATTTATATGTAAATTATGGAATAGTTCTAAATTATGTTCATCACTTATATAAAGTTCCTGCATTCCTTAGAATGATTCATTCTGTTTGCACGGTAGGAATTTGTGTTGCTGGGAATCTTATCTCGTCTCTGATACCCACCTCTGAGTGTAGCACCAGCTCAGATTATAATGGAAATGAAATGTCAGAAAGATAAAATGTGTTTCATTCATTCATTATATATATATTATATATATATATATATTTCTGATGAATTTCAGGTTATATTTGATGCCTTTACAAAGATTGCTCCAAGTGAAATTGCCTTGGATGATATTAGCCTGACAGAGGGAAAGTGTAATGAAAGCAATTATGTAGAGCCAACTGCACTTCCAATTGCCACTACTACTGCTTCAGTTCCCAGTAAGTAAACATGATTGGTGATTATCAGTTCTTTCCTGCATTTGTGTTTCAGTGATTCAAAAACTCACTTCAGCTTTACAAAATTCTCCAACATTATAAAATTAACTTCAAAATAGTTGTTAGGAATTAGGTTTGCTGCTCATGACTCCATTCATAGCAATATAACTGATAGGTTCACAGCTTAAGCTATCAGTACATTATCTTCCAAACTTGAAGAGTGAAAGACAAGTTGTGGTGGTTTCACATTGATGGCTTGCTAAACTCCACTAAGCTGCTGTTTCACTCCCCTTCAAAGGAGCAGAGAAAGCCACATCTTGGCCACAAGGAAACCACATCTTTGCAAGCCGGGTCTCCTTGCATAGTATTTGTTCTGAAGGAAAGATGCGTTCATAACAAGAGTCCCACGACCCCTTTTCCAGTTTTTGTTACTGAGTATGACACCAGCAGAATGGAATATATTTTTGGTTAGTTTATCTCAGCTGCCCTTGAAATGTCCCCTCCCCATCTCTTGTCAACTGCCAGCTTACTGGTGTTGGAGGGGGATGGAGATTTCCTTTATGATTTCCAGCACAGCTCAGCACTAGCCAAAATATTGGTGCAATATCAATTCTGTTCTACCTACAAGTGCAGAACACAACATTATATGGGCTGCTTTGGAAAAAATAAACTTCATCCCAGCCAGGCTCAGTACATTAGTAAAGAATTTAGTATTTATATCTCAAATCTTTAACTAGTAAAACTTCCAGTACAACAGTAAGGTGGAGAGAACAAAGAGAGATGAGGATAGTAACTTCTGTATTTGAAATTATAAATGATTAATAGTGAGAAAAGAGTTTGCAAAATCACATCATGATATCTCCATAGGTCTCGACAGCATATGTTCACCAAACTCTGAGAACACATGCACAATGAAAAATCCAACGCTTAAGGGGAATGAAAGAATAATAGTGCCAGAACAATTTAAGAATGATCTATATGACCATTTAATACCCAAAATGGGAGTATTTATCTGGATCAAGGCTCACAGTGAATGAGATCTTCCGATTTGCATTTGGCCACGTTGTTATTCATTCTAGGTACCATTACATTAAAAAGGAAAAATAGAGCAGTATTTGGTTTGTAAAAAATCTTAGTAGGAAAACAGAAAAGACAGAGTGAGGAGTTCTGATGGCAGGAAAAAACAAACAAACAATAACAACACAACAATCAAAGGGTTTGTCTGTCTGATCTAATGAGTGATTTCAATATTTGCATAAATAACAAATGTGCCAAAACCAACTCCTGACTTTATCAGTCTTCACAGAATCACTGAATCATAGAATCACAAGGTTGGAAAGGACCTATAAGATCATCTAGTCCAACCATCCTCCTATCACCATTACTACCATTAAGCTACTAAACCATATCTTGTAGCATCTCATTCAGATGCCTATTGAACATGATCTTGCTTTGCTAAATTGTCTCCCTGTGAGGAATAGCTACTGGTTCTAGTAACAATGGATGGAGTATTTCCCCTGCTATGAGGAATTTCATTTCAATTCACATAACTGTCTTCTTGGCCTCCTTTATGAATCTTGGAAACGGAGTAGGAGTTGATTTTACTTGTGTATTTTCTCCGCATCGACTGAAAATTAATGAAATAGTAAGAATTACGTTTCTACATATATTAATTCATCTTGCTTTAGACACACCACATTGTGGAGTCTTTTAAAGGAAAACAGAGATTTAAGATTCCACATAAATTAAAATTTCACAGAGCCAGGTCACAGAGCCAGAATCTCACTGAGAAAAAATATGTAAAAATACCTATTGGCATCATTTTAAGTCTAAGAAATGCACATAAAACAGTGAAGAATAATTCCATATGATGTAAACAGTTCCACATACATTCAAAAACTGACATAAATACATTCAAAATACATTCAAAACCAGATACAAATCTGAAAAGACATTGTGGCAAAATAAAATATTTGATGAGATTTTGTAAAATAATGTGGACATGAACTTTACTGGGGAAAATAAAGACTTCCAGATCTATTCTCAGAAGGCTTGAAATCATTAAATCAGAAAATATGTTCCAGAACTGCCTCCTATTATATTTGCTGTCCCTTACAAGGCACAGCTAATTGCTCCCTTCAAAACATACAGCTAATAGAAGTCTAAAATTAAAATGATAGAAAAAGACTATTTGCACTATATTTATATCAGTGCTCTATGTAATATTGTGATCCTATCAAATCTATCACCTCTAAATCTATTGCATTAGAACAAGGAAGGAACCAATTCTTCCAAATTGAGAGCAAAATTAAATTTTAGAACACTGTCACAAAAAAGGGACATAAAGTCCGACAAGACATCTCTGTTAGTAAAATAAATTGTTACTAACACTAGTAATTGCAGTCAGGTGAGCAAGGTAAGTTTAGGAATTTGATTGCAATTTTCATTAAACTGTTAGGAGATGCTGATATGTGCCACCTCCTTATAAGTTAACTTCAATCAAATGATTAATGATGGAAAGTCTCTGTAATAGGATGTCACTGAGTTCTGCTGTCAAAATGTCACAGAAATGGTTTTCAAACTATGGATCTCAATGCTATACTTTGCATTGAGACCTGAATATTTAAGAATGAAGTATTTGTGTGGTGTATAACTGACTCCATATAAAATGAATAAGAGGATCCATATTGTCCTTCAATATGGCGCAAAAGTGTTATATCAGCAGTTCCTGAGGAAAAACTTAGTTTGCATTCCGACTTTATTGAAGCATGCTATACATATGCTGCCTGTAACCTGCTGAAAAACGTCAATATTATCAATCATCTTCAAAGAAGCATGACATTATATTGATGGATGTGGTGCAACTTTACTAACGCTGATGGTTTCACTACAAATGTCACATATATAAATGAGAGATGAAAGAATTTGCATTGAGCCAATTCCCTTTGATAGACTTAGAGTTTCAGTGAGATACATTGGCGTAATTTGCAGTGCCACAAAAGTTCACTGAAAAGTCAATTTATTTTTTTTGCCATTGTGTGTGGCAGGAAAGCTGGATTTCCTTTTGTCATTTACACAAGACTGTTACCTTACACTTTCATCTAAAGCAAGGATTGCTTTAATCTTCATATTCATTTATAACCTGTCTTCTAATACAAACCACAGTGTGAAAATTACAGAGTAGATTCCACACTTTTAATGTATATGTCAATATAAATTAATGTTTCGGCAAAAGCACAGAGGATTTTTCCCCCCTCATCATTTTCTACAGTGTTGAGAAAATTCTGCATTATGCCCACTGAAAGAAGCAAGATTGTCATCAGATGCTACTGGCTATGCATCTTAGATTCTTTATGCAGCTTCACAGTAGTTTTGTGTCTCTTTGTATCGCCACTAATATTTCATAACAAAAGCCAGTTTAACGCTTTTTTGTTCATAATGGTCTTACATACTTGTTTTCAAGCTTTTAAATTAACTGATTGTTAAATTATAAACTTTTCGACCAATTTGCTGTCACGTGTACAGTTTGCAGACCAGTAATCACCACATGAGGGAAATTATGTTATTCCACTGCCTACATGGGGAATGACTTTTCATAACATCATCAGGACTGCAGTTGAACACCTTGCCATTAGCACTTCACTGACCTCTAGCTGTAGGTAACAAAATGTCATGAATTATATGGGTCAGCAAGTCTGACTTAGACACTGCAACTGAGAGGGACATTGAAGCTCTCACACATTCTCCAATGATCCTTACTGGGATGGTGACTTCTCATAATTAATTGTTCAAGCTTTATAACAGTAGCAGCATAGCTGGGTCCTCATACTGGTAATGTTAAATAACTTCTTCATAAAATTACTGTTTCCAAATTATCTTTGAAGACAACTGATTGCAACAATAAGGAAATAGATAATTTATTTTTTTGTAATGTTCTCTTTTTCAGCTGACTGTGGGGGTCCAGTTGAACTCTGGGAGCCAAACAATACATTCAGCTCTAAAAACTTTCCAAACAATTATCCTAATCAAGCTTCTTGTAAGTTATTCTTCTCCAAGTCTTCAGGAAAAGTTTAGTTGAATAATAGTTCTAAATGTGTTTTCCTACTGTCAAGCTGAAAAGATTTTAGCTAAATACAGTGGGCTCTTTTAACTAAAGTGTATGTGTATGGCACTTAGCAGAAGCTAAGGAATCTTGTGCCAGTTGATTAAAAAAATATTATAATGAGTTCACACTATTATGTTTCAGACTGGCCAGTTGCATCACATCTTTCATATCAAATATTTTTATGTCAGTACAACAGACAAAGTGCTGAACGTTTGCATTTTAACATTTCACCTCAATGTATTTGCCGGGTTAGTAGCCTGGTCATCACTTCTATTAAATTGCTAACTTTTTTAAGGTGAAAGAATGTATGCATTTTGCAACTTCTCTGTAGAATGTTTCTTAACATATTGGTAAAAAGACGGCACTATTCTACTAATGTTACTTGATACATATTAAGCTAGAGTTGGCAAAATTAATAAGAAAATTAGACATACAATGTTTCAAGGTGATTTGCTAAGTGCAGTTGATGGATGAAGCAAGGAAGAGAACTTTGCTGTTTCTTCTTAATTAAATTTCAATTATTTATTACTTCATCTTTAACTGTAGAATTGTGTTGTGATGCTAATCACAAAAAACATTATTCTGTTTTTTTGTCCCATTTGAGATATGGTTCTCATTGCCAAGTGTTAATTTCACATGTTCCCAGATGAGATTGTGACTAGCGAGAAAATATTTTTCCCTCTATAAAGTGAGAAAAGTGTTTTATGTTGTTTATTTTTAACTTTGCAAGATTTCCATAGTATCCTCACTTACACAGAATAAATACGGTAAGGTTAAACAGAGGCAAATACTTCTTCTGTAAATAACTTTAAAAGCAGTTTTCTGTGTACAATGATAGAAAATAGTTTACTATCAAATAGCATAAGGATTAATTGACAAAACTATTTGTCATGTTTCCATATGTACAAAATAATTACCCTTTTTATAGTCAGAGAAAACTGCAGATGCCATGAATGGTAATAAATACATGTGTGTATGTCTTAGAAGCTTAAATGCAATTTTCAAAGGTATTTTAGAGAGCCGGTGTCAACAAAATTTGAGGTCTTGACAGCATTAGTTCCTTTTAACGTTAAGATTTAAACCTCTACATCTTTTTTTTTTTTTTTTTTTTTTTTCATGAAAATTGCACAGTAAACTCTAAAAAACAATAAGGTGATTTTTGTGTTTGTGTGTTACTATTTTCTAGGTGTATGGTACTTAAATGCTGAAAAAGGAAAAAACATTCAACTTCATTTTCAGGTTTTTGATCTGGAAAATATTTATGATGTTGTTGAAATCAGAGATGGCAGAGGACAAGATTCCTTACTTTTGGGCAAGTAACACTGATGTGTAGTAAAATGAATGCAATCAGGCCACTCAAGCAAATTGGTGGATCAAATGTAAAGGAAATTAATTCTCTCTTTCTTCTTTATTTCTTCATATTCATTTGTCTTGGAAAGTAGGAGAAGAACTTGAGATAACATACCATATGTGACACTGCATTTCCAAAGTGTTTGTAAACACTTAGCTTGTCATACATCCAAGAGAAAACAACTTAGTAAATAATACTGTTCATGCTCCTGGACAAACAGTGTCATTATTTTCTGTTCTGATGTGTCAAATTAGGGGTTGGGCTTTGGACATTGCAATCTTATTGCATCTAGTTTTGAGAAATAGCTGCATTCATGCAGTAGCAGTGTTTGCACTGAATCCTAAAATATTTTGAAATTAATAAGAACAAAATAACATAAATATCTTCATGTTCTCCTGGAGAATAGCTGTCTATACAGGAAACGACCCATTGCCTGATGTCTTCTCTACAACAAACCAGATGACAGTAACTCTTTTTACGGACGAGATTGCAACAGGGAAGGGATTTCTTGCAAACTTTACTACTGGCTACAATCTAGGTAAGTATATGATCTCCTGTCTTTAAGAGCTTATACCAGAGCTGAAATAAAATTGAAGTGCACTTAGAGGGTGTCTCTCTGTCCTTAGTCAACAGAAATA
>NW_024962262.1:79729604-79889311 GCF_019238085.1 Lagopus leucura
CTATTGGTCAGTATCTGTACCATCTCCAATTCTCTGCAATTGTATGTGAAAAAGTGACTCATTATTTTGGCTGATAAACATTTTAAATATAAGAGGGCAAATATTAATGATTGTTTATTAAAGCTCTGTCATTAGATCACTTTTTTACACATTTGATGATGTCATTAATGTCTGACAATTGGTCTTCTGAGATATGAATCCATACTGCTAGCTGATGGCCAGCTTTTTGCCCACAAGGAGGTCCTCCACAAGGAGGACCCCCATATCATGCTCCGCAAGTCTACTCTCCATGAGTTCTTTCAATCTGTACACATATCTGGGATTGCCCCCAACTCAAGAGCAATGTTGAATCCCATTAAGCTTACGTAAGCCAACTTCTCAAGCTTCACCAAGCCCCATTGAATGTCATCCCTTCCTTCTGTTGTATCAACTGCACCACTTAGCTTGTGTCCTCTGTAAACTTGCCAGCAGTGCACTTAATATGTGAAAAATCTGGGAAAAGGGACTTTTACATATTTGGACAGCAGTGTGGTTCTAGTCTGTCCCCTGATGAAATAGTTCTGTTTTTCTTGATTGCAATTAGACCTGTCATTTGCAAAATTCAGTGATTGTCTCTCCAAAAACATACAAAATTGAGCCAAATACAAAAGTATATGCAAGAGCAACATGCTTACAAGGATAAACTTACGCTATCACTGTCTCTAGAACAAGTCTTATGGAAACTGAAATAAAGTCTTTGTGTTACTTTTGTGGAAGTCTGACAACAGAAGTAAGAGAACGGAAAAGCAGTGTGTTCAGAGATGCATGCAGTACCATTCACTTGCACGTAGAGAAGGAAAACAAGAACCTAAACTTTTTTTTCTTTAAATATCATAAAGACAAGTATCTTCAGGCATGTTAAATAGCTGCAACTCTTTTACAGATTAGTAGTAGCACTTATATTAATTTTCTTAATATCTCAAAAATCTTAACCATTGATTTATTGTTGCAAAATCAACTCCCATTGTACAAGACTGAGATGCAGATTTATACTGGCATAAGCCCATTTTACTTTTTCTCTTTCTTCCTTCTCTATCACATTTATTAAGTCCAACAATGCTAAGACTTCTTTCAGCTGGTTCAGCAAAAATGAACTTTTCCCCACATTTGGCTGTAAAATAAGAATTAAGCTTAGTGAGGCAGAGTTCTCAAAGTGGCCATGGCCAGTTCTTCTTAAATATATCGAGAGGTTTACATTTCCAAAAGAATTATGCTTATTCATGATCTTTGCAGCCAAAGGACACATATTAATTTCATTAGCCTACAGGTCTATAAAAATAAAAAGATAAAAGCATTGCCATTAAGTGAATTTTAGAAGAAAAGCAGATTTTTCTTCACATGTTATTTTTCCATGAAATATTGAGATTCTGATATGGGAGCATAATTTGACAATAAATACTTTCTATGGTATAAAATATAATTTTTTTTAAAGGTGGATTTGGAAAATCTTGTTCTCATCTAGCCATGCAAAGTGATTTCTATGGAAAATCTGGCATCAGCTGTTGCCAGTTAATATGTTTAGAAATCATATTCTTTTCCATATATGTTACACAGCAGTCTGTGCTGACTGTCAAATGAATAATTTTATATGGATATTAAAAATTTAGACGCTGATCAGTTGTCTTGCCTTAAATAAGACTTCCACAAAATAAACTGCACCATTAAAAATACACTTTGAACACAGAAATAATTATAGCTTTATATTTACTCTATATGTGATATATATTCCCTTCTATTTATCTAAAAAAAGTCTTTATTCTGAAAAAGAGATAAAAGGAAAGGGGAAGCAAGGAAATAGAAAACAGAATTAGAGCAGAAGAGCAATAGGAAAAGGTCCTCTGTATTATTCAATCAATTTTATTTTATGGTAAACTGGATGATCTGCATTGAAGATCAATATAACCTAGTAATTATAATTTCCTTCTCCTTTTCTGTTCTCCTTTAGGAGCTTGTGCACCAGAAGAATATCAGTGTCGTAGTGGAGAGTGCATACCATTGGATAACCTTTGTGATAAGCTACCTCAGTGTGAAGATGGCTCTGACGAAGAAAAATGCAGTGAGTTTCCCTTCATACATAGAAAAAGGATGCATCTATATTTAGTAGGTGTTACCTAGGCAAACAGGCACAATAACACAGCTTGTGTGAACTACTGCAACTGCATGCAAGACATGCAAATTTACACATCAATATCTGTTGGCTTTGTCAGGGATAGAAAAGCAAAATCACATTTCTGAGTCAATGTATGTAATCTGGTGGAAATTTCTGTTAAAGGTAGAAAGTTGCTCTATGCTTAAACCAGTGACTGCTTATAATGACCCCAAAATATAATGAAAACTCATTACATGCTATCCCCTACATCCGTTTCAGATTTCCAAATTTTATCACTTTTTCCTGCAAGTAATTTGAGATTAATAGCAGTATAAATGCTGCAGTGTGGGGTAAGGGTTAAATCTTCTTGACAGAAACTCTCAAATACTTCTGTGAGTGGGAAGTCAAACTGCGTCATGTGGCACCCTCCAGACTGCTTGGACTCCATCTTATGTAGGCATTGCCACAGGGTGAAGACATGGCACAGCTGCAAAAGTGGCATCTGTTGTTCACTGCGAATGTGCAGATTCCTACAACAGGAAAAGCAACAGCTACTGTTGCTTAATCTTCTAATAAAATGGCCATTTCCAAAATTTAGGTTTACAACATATGGCTTCATTTCATATAACATGGAAATAATATTCCCTAAACAACAACTTAAATGTAAAACTGATGTTAAAATCATGTTGGGCCTACAGCAAAAACCAAATTTCTGTTCCTGATAAAGTGCTTTTCTGACACTGTATTATGGAGCACTAATGGGAAAGTTAAAAGCAGGCTTTTAAGCTATGTACATCATCATCTGCCTTTGTTTTAAGGAGGACTTCTGTGCTTGAGATATGTCCTTAGATGTATGCTGACAGTTCTTATTGATTTCAACATCTTTTATATATATGTGTGTGTATGAAAGCCCAAATTCAGCCTTCATATTAATGCTTTAACTATTTTGTTGCAATAATATCCTGCCTTTTAAAACGAACAAAATAAAATTCACTTCAGCTTTTTCTTAAGCAAAGAGGACTGGAAAGTCTTGTTCCAGACGTTGCTAAAGATCTGGAGAAGTTACTATCACCTACTTTAACATTTTGTACGCTTTCCCAAAGATTTATTTTGCCATGGGTTGTCTTTTCCTTCTTATCAAATTACCTCACATTAAAGGATTGGCAGAATTGTTTCCAAAAACCCATTTAATCCAAAAGTTGGCTGAATCAATCTAATCTTTAAAATAAAATGAAAATTTAATTAGACACCATCACATTGAGTCTTTTCAGTGTCCAAAATACCTGCTCCTTTTCCTGAATTTCAATTTTTTATCATACCTGACATTTTAAACTTGACAAACTGGCATTTTCAAATACTTCCAACTTTTGAAACTCCCCATGGGCAGCAAAGGGAAAACATAACATATGTCTTCATATGGAAAGTAGTAAAATATATGAACTTTTGAATTAAATTTTGAATTAAACTTTTGAGTGCTGGGTAAGTCTTTTATGGCTTAACAGAAGTGTGTTTGGAGATGAATGTAGAAGTGATGAGGAGAAAGGAAGAGGAATTATAGTTCAAGTAGGAGAGAGGAAAGGTGTCAAAAATAATTTGGAGAAATCTCAAACTGCATGCAATTCTGAGATTTTTAATAGTACTCCAAAATCTAGCATGATTGAAGTTTACCATTAATCTACTCCCATATATCACTTCATTCATGTGCTCTGAGTTTCAAAGAGGCATTCCTAAATATTTGTTTGTTTGTTTGTTTGTTAGTTTATAGGAAGGCTTTAATTATTAGGGAAAAAGCAGTGGAAAATAGTTTTCTGGAGAGCTAGTATTATTTTAAAAAATCAGTAACCAGTAAATTACAAATACCTTGTGTTTTTTTCTTCCTTACTTCATGCTGGCAATAACCATTACTTGTTTCAAATGCAGTTTTAGCTCATGCTATAGACAGGATTCTGTTGACCTTCCACTCCAACTTCCTCAGTCACCATGCCAATAGCATAAAATTTTTCACCACATTATTGATGGTTTTACAAATTTTTTTTTCTGAACACTCTCTTTTGGAAAACTTTTGATGGAAATACTGGTTTTCAGAGAAATGTATTGCTATTACTATTATTTTAACTTAAGCTGCAGTGAAAGCAAAAGTTCTCATAGCAACTGAAACTGGATAATCCTATTTTTCAGTTAGCTCTGTTTTAAAACTTTATTTCCAGTTATCATTACTGACCATTGTATAGCTAAAACTTCACAAGCGGTTGGAAATTACATAGTGCTGGCTAAGAATAAATATTGTTTAGAGTAGATGGAAAATGTACTATTTGCTGTCTTTTCACGAGACACTTGCAAAATACAAGCTATGAAACTGTCCTGTGGCAGAAATATAGAAGAAGATAATGTTTCCTCCCCATAGGAATGCAATATCCTGAACATGCTGGGTTTATTACTGCTGCAGTGCATCTTAACATCTTTACTTCTTTTGTTCTTTGCTAGCAATAATAAATCTGTGCATACTGCCTTGTTTTTCATTGGGGGTGGTTTTCCTTTGTATTTTAATCACTTATCTAAAATGCTTCTGTCCATTTTGGTCTACAGTGAGATTGCTTAATGGTTCTGCAAGCACTGAAGGACTGGTACAGGTCAGGATCGGGAAGGTATGGCACCTGGCATGTGCAGCTGATTGGAATGAAAAGATTTCAGACAGTGTTTGCCAGCAGCTGGGATTAGGGTGAGTGAAAATATTAAATGCTCTTGTAACTTGTTTGAAGTTTTGCTGAGTTTGTGAATTTGTGTTTTTCTCATCATTTTAGTGGTATTGTTACCACCCATAAAAACCGAAACAAATATACTTTTCTGTAGTAAATGAAGCTCCAAATCAGTGAACAAATTTGTACGTGTCACAATGCTTATTTTTACATCATTCATCACTGTATTGCTAACTCTGAAAACAGCAGATTAAATATGAGTACACATATAGGAGAACACTGTGAGTCTCATGTGAAAGCATTAGTCTTTTATCACTGTGTCATCATTTATGTCTTCATTTTTGCGAGAACAGCACAAAATCAAATCTTGAGAAAACAGGATCCTTGGCTACTTTACTGTCATGCTGATGTTCATTTCAAGTAAATTCAAGATAACCACTTGAGTATCCTGTAACTGGGCTCCCAATACATTTCATACCTATCATTAAACATGAGTTGTTGGGGTAGGAAACTATTTCACTTGAGGTGTGTTTGCGGCTGGAGGAAGGAGGGAAGCATATGATTGAAAAAGCAGATTTGTCTTCAGATGCTGCTATTCAGCGGAATTTCCAGGGAAGAGGCGAGGAGAGTTTAGTGCAGAAGTGTTGTATTTTTACAGAAATTTATGGCCCAAATTCTGGCCCCACTTACACTGTATGAAATTTCACTGCCATCCAATGAATAATAAATGTCTTTCCTACAGTGCTGAGGTTTTTAGAGAATGTAATTTACTCAAGTAATAATCAAATAAAATTCTTAGCTTGCAGTTTATTATGTTGCTCTCCAACAAAAGTAAGATGCTTGCAAATGCCTGTCTCATAAATTAACTGTAGAAATGGAAAAATAAAGAGGGCTAGGAAAAAAGACAAAACGTTATTTGAAAGCATTTTCAATCATCCAATGAATATGTACTGTTTTATTTTTATTTCTTTTGGTTAAGTGTACTTTTGTGCTACACAAAAGTGTGCTTTTGTGTACATATCAGATGCACAAATCCTATTTGTAATATTGGTATGTAGTTATCTTTTTTATGCATGTATATAAGGATACAGGAAGTATGACTAAGTGTTCTTTGAGTCAGATGCCTCATCCATTTACAATGGCCATTAGCCTTCTTCCTCTCCCTCTTTCTCCCTCCCTGCCTGTCATTGCCTCTTTTTCCTCTATGACTTTTGAATTCTAGTTTTTTTGTGGTCTAATGGTTTAGTTTATATTTAAATAATTGATAGGCTTCATTGAACTTTGTTTTCCATGGCACTTTCTATTAACATTTTAAAATTACTTATGCTGTTGTCTCAGTAACATTCTGTATTAATGTATTTTAGAGTTTGTCTCTATAATAATGTCAAATATTCCTGTCCAAAGAAATTCTTTCAAGTTTCTTGGTTAGTTCTTTTTAATTGCATTGCTCAGATTTTTACCTGTTCGCATTGTTTTTTAAAAAATAGTGTTTTTATAACTAAATTGCATCACCTCTGATATCCTGGGTGCTACTTCTGTTAAAAATCCTGATAGCAGAATGAAACTTTCACACAAATCTAGAAATCCCTTAAATATCACACTATTTATACTTTCTTTGAATCTATCTCCTTGTTGCAGCATATTTGTTAACGATTAGCACCACATTTGTTAGTAAATGAATGTTTGTAATAGTAGGTCCTTGATAGGCTGTATCTCATGCTGCTCTACTGAATAATTAGGTTATTCAGTAGAGGTTATTTTTATTTTCTATTTGCATGATTTCTTATAAAAATATTGTGTGCACATCAGCAGTTAGGAAATAGTTGTTCTTCATATGAATGCACATGTGAACAAAGCCTTTCTTTTATACTAAAGAAAGTGTTCACTATTGACAATTTGCTGCAATTCTTTAGTATTGTTTTCCTGTTTGTCATAAAATCAGTGGACAAAGCAGAAACACTACCCTGTGACTTAAGCATAAATAAAACAAATTACAAATATCCTGCAGCCTGAAAATTAAATAATAGAATGAAAAATCTGTAAATATATTTTCTTCAAATAAGCATGTGGATTTTTATTTTTATTTTTTAGATAAGAGAAAAAATTGTAGTTATTGAACAAATGGCATTATTATTCAGAATAATTATTCAGAAATGTACCACTTCATTTGAATCTTTCCTAACATTTGGTACTGCTTATTGTTTACTGATCAAATCAGGGACATAGATAGAGACTGAAACCGTAAATACCTCTGTAGATCTGTGTGTAAGAAACTTATCCAAAATTATTCTGTAAATTCTGGCTAGTGAGGGCTACTTAATTCGTAGGTTAACCTCCTTAAGGCCATTTTTGTCATAGCCTTCAATACTTCTAATAAATCATTTTCATTAACAGTAGATCCCCAGTGAAAACTCAAATTACGCATCACCTTTAGGATCTGGCCCATGGTGTTAATCTTTCTTCCTTTTGAAATGATAAGAAGCGAGATTACTAGAGCTAAAATCTATCATAATATTCTATTATCATTCCCTCTAATTAAAAACTAACTGTACTTTGAATGCTAATCAGTTCTAGCAAAGCAATCTTATTAGAACACTTTGTCTTGAGTACA
This sequence comes from Lagopus leucura, assembly GCF_019238085.1. Classification (NCBI taxonomy): domain Eukaryota; kingdom Metazoa; phylum Chordata; class Aves; order Galliformes; family Phasianidae; genus Lagopus; species Lagopus leucura. The sequence goes on from NW_024962262.1 coordinate 79,737,040, forward strand.
CCATATGTATGTGTTGGATAATGCCTTGAATCAAGGAATATTTAAGAGCTGTGACTTGGAATTGCTGCATAATAATACATAATAATATATTGCTGTTACTAAACTGCATTGCTCCAGGAAAAGTATATGATTTCTTCTACTTACAGAAACACTCACCATTTATCAATACATTAATTGAAAGAAGAGCAGCTTGGTTTTGCAATCACTGATAACATTTAGGAATCTCCAGCTGTGTGTATCTCAGGAATTCAAAGAATACAAATAAATCAAATGAAATTACCAAAGGTTTTCTCAAAAAAGCACTTTAGATTTTATTTCAGAAAGATGAGGAAGCTAAATAAAGTCCCTATTGTTAAAGGAAAGATCATAGAAGATCCAGCCTGTAATCCAGAAATTTCAGCATTTAAGTAGCTTGCTGCAAAAATAATACCTTGTATTTATTTCCACAGAAACTATAACAGCTAAAGAAACTAAAGAGCACAATAGCACTACTTGATAGAGCAAATTCACAGCTATAAAACACTTTCAACACAGTCACCATTATTAGCTGTGCATTTTTGTCATCGATGAACAAGAGCCTGCATGCTGCACTCATAAAAAATCTGCACCAGCAGTATCAATCCACTGTTGCTATCGCCACTTCTGAAATGTACCACCCAGCACCTCACCGTGCTCACATCCGATGTTTGGTTTCCATAAACGTTCAGCAAGAGTCAACAAATATCAATGGATGGCATTTTTTTCCACATAGAGAAATTTAATGACACACCTTCACATCATCCACACTTCCATGCCAGACACCATTTTGTCAGACTGCCCCTCTACTGCCAACTGTCGCATGGCAACAACATATAATGGGATACTGTCAAGAAGCTTCAGTCTTTATTGCCATACCACCACAATCTGTCCCCATATATTTAAGATTCAGTATTGCAAACCATTCACTGTGGCACAAAAGAGGATAAACTCATAATTTACTTTCATTAAAATAATTGTTTTCTCTCCATTGTAGCACTGGAGTTCTTAGGATAAGGTGAATGAAGTTAGGCAAGTCACATTTTAATCTGTGAAAGTTTTAATCACACATCTCCAGATAATTCCACAAACATCATCATTTCCCAGACAGTCCTCCACCAATAAAACAGGATAAATTTCTAAAAATACCTATGTGTGTCTTTTCCTTCCAGGAATTCAAATATGTCATCAACTGTATTATTCACTGGAGATGGTCCATTTGTCGACATCACTGAAGTAGTTAATCAGAGCCTAATATTTACAAAAAAGTGAGTAGAGTGAGGTTGCTTCCTCATACTAAGGAAAAATGCAAGTGCAGTGACTATGATTTATACAATAATTTCCAGCTTAAGTTTATCTGAAGACTAATGTGATTCTGTATGAGGTCTGGACCATAGAAATAGGTTTTATTCTGTGTCTACTGCTGAATTGTATGTCATCATATTTGTTTCATTATCACTCATATCATTGTGCAGTTCACTTTTCCACCTTCCATTCTTGTTTGCCTATTGCAAATTTTAAATGAGATGCTTGATGTATTTTTAGCATTCGGTATAATTTTATGCAATATTTTTATATATTTATTGTGAAAATTATTAATACTGTTACTTTTACATTTCTTTTTACATGCACATTTTGTTTGAAAATGCTATTTATAAAATGTTTCTTATCTAGAGATCTCTGAACTATGAATACATCAATATCACTCTTGGTTCTCCCTAAAATCAACAGAGAAAAAAAAAGTATTTCCAAATTCTAATTTGTCTAGCTATCTTTTCTGGAATAAGATGAATCACATTTTGTAATCCATTGACTTTATTGATAAGACACGTAGGACAACAGCTGTATCTATGTTTAGACAAATTAATTTAGTTCAAAAAATGTTTCCACGTGCCATTCTCATGTCATGTCTCCATATTTATCATTAGATGAAATGATCCTTGGAATGCGTTACATCCTTATCTTCCTCAGTCCAAATAACACCTGAAGTGATTCTGAAAAGTCATACAAACTGTCAGTCAGTGTTTCTTGTAGATTAAATGAAAATATAATGTTTGCCCAGGATTACTTTCTCAGGAAATACCGGGTTTAAGTACACCTCTACAAATTAGAACGGATTGCCACCATCAAATAAAACACTATATAATGACTTCAGTTACTGAGTTTCTGCTTATAAGAAGGTTTGTAACAAACATTATCCTGGAATCCTACTACAAGCATGGACGCAGAAAATTACTGTATAATTGTTAAAATGATGAAATTATATGGATGATGTCAAGAGTCCATGTTCTTTCAGGTTTCCTTTATGAGCACACCACATGGTAGCAAAGCAGGTAGAACTCTTAATTTGATATGCTGTATTATTTCTATATTTAAAAAAAAAAATCCATTGTTTGCTCCAGTTATACTCTGTTAATCCCAACATTTATCATTTTTACTGGTGGCGAAAGGATATTTTACAATTGAGATACTGCAAGTTACCTTTCATGTTTTTCTTGACTACATGTCTAAATAAGGATAACCACAAGAGATCTTAACAGCAGTAATTTAAAGATGTCTTCTGTTAATATCTCTTAAACACTTAAAGATAATTGATGCAGGAGTGAATGGAATAAGTTCATTAATCTTAGTTGTATTTCTGTTGATGAAATGGGTATCTAGATAGATATTCTTCATCTAGAAAACTGATAGGAATCATTTTACAGGGTAACACCATTAAAGTCTCACATGCTTTTGTTGTGTGTATGTTAGAATGATCACATAGATTTGATAATTAAAAAATCAAATTGGTAATCAAATTTTAAAAAGCTATTTCTCACATTGCCTTTGGTCTTAGTTTCAAGAGTAACTGCCATGAATGTAAAGGGTCATACAGATACCTGAAAGCTGTAGTACGGAAACAGCATAACTGTTCTCTGATGCCATTAGGTAATGGATTTCTTGGCAGAATTGCTTTGTATGGGCCAAAATTCTGCTTTGAAGATACACATGAGCAGATGCTACAGGCATATTTTTTTTTGCGATTCCTAAGTGAGACCATACTCATAGATTTAAGATTTCTTCCCAGCATGCTCCTTCACAGATAATGCTCACAGAGTTACGTAGGATGGGCATTTAGCACATGTAGTGTGACTCTACTGCCTTTTGGACTCTGAGCAAACCAAGGGGTAACTGAGGACTGATAAATTGAAATGCAGGCAAGGAAATGGTTTTCATACTGGAAACTTACTCCAAATAGACAAAAAAGTGGACTCCCATAAAGTACCTTCTACTAAGCAATCAGTAGGTACCGATGGTGGGAGATAGACCCCAATTTCAACATAAAAATAGGGACAAATCTGACAAGCTGAGTATTAGATTGGCTAGTTTGTATGATACAATACAGAGCTGGAGGCATATTTCACCCTCTTACACTCACCATAATGAAGATTTAATTAGACAGGGATGGAGAGGAAGGTTACATGTTCTCACTTGCTGGGCTGTCACTCATTATTTCTCTCACAAAAAATGCCAAATTTTAGTGCAACCATAGTGAGGGATGCATAATGCTATATTCTGCTTAAAGAATGCTTCCTTTTATCTCTTTGAAAAAAATGAAGTGGAAATGCATACTGTGACCTAGCCCTTAGCTGACTTTTTTTTCTTTCTGATATATTTCTGTGTATCCAATTTAAATTGCTAGCACACACGCTGTCCCAAGTGTTCAGATTCATTACAAGCTATGAAGATAATCTTAAAACCTCTAGGTATCAGAAATGCTTGAGTAGTTTTGATCTGTGGTTTCATGCTCTTCAGGCTCTGGCTTTATATCTCTGCTAAATAATTCCTTCCCCTCTATATGCAGCTATATATTTTATTGTGCACTATAATCTTAGTAAAAAAGATACAGTGATATCGAACTAACCATTTCAAAATTCTTTGGTTACACTGATCTCTAGTGGTAAGTTATTAAAACTTCTCAAAAGGTAAAATAAATGCAGTATGCAGTTACAGTTTTATTTAGAATCTGTCATGAATGAAGCTAATGTACATTTATATATATGAAAGAGTTACTTGGTATGCAGATACTTGTGATTTAATTATACTTTCCTTCTAGAGAACTTTGTTTAAACAACCTGGTGATTCATCTGCAGTGTAACATTAAACGTAAGTACATTTACCCTGGGAATGTTTCACGCAGAAATCAGATTGTTCAGTCCATAAAGCCTAATGTTTATAGTTTGAATTGAAAGGTTAGGAAATGGACTATAAAAGCCGTGCTTGTAATGATATAAACACAGCAAAATTTACAATCTTCACTTGTTTTCAGAGTTAAGTATACAGTGGAGACGGGTCGATACTGAAAGCAAATATATACAAAAATTTAAGATCTGAGGATATAAAACATCTAAATCCAAGTTACGAAGTTGCATCTTGATTTCAGCTATAAAATGGCAAACTTTTCTCCACAGTAATAATATTTTTGAATAGCAGGTCAGGTAGTACCAAGACTATTTTTCCAAGAATTTAACTACTCAAATAAAGCATATCATGTTCTTCTACAAATTTGCATTTATTTATTTAAAATACATATATGCATTTATTTTAGCTTGTGGAAAACGCCTGGAAATTGAGAACAAAGGAACAAGGATTGTAGGTGGAAGTGATGCCAGAAGAGAGGCTTGGCCTTGGATTGTCTCACTCCGTTTTAATTCCAGACCCGTTTGTGGAGCCTCCCTTGTCAATGAGGAATGGCTGGTGACAGCAGCACACTGTGTATATGGGTAACTTTCACTGTACTCATAAGTTAATGCATTCTGATGCTCCCACAACATGCAAGTACCTAAATGGTGGATATCTGTCAGTAAAGTTGGGCTGAAGTATAATCTTGAGTCATTGGTCAATCACAGAGCAAATCACACTTTCAAAGGATCATATTGAAACCATTGGTAGGAGGTACTTTTTAGGTGTTTGAAATGAAATTATTACAGATTCACAAATGCATTTTTGTCTCCACTGACTGCAGTGCATCCTGCTGACTTGTTGAGATGGCCAGATGACATCCATACCATGTCTTTTTCATTTTAAGAAAGCACATGAAACATTTGCTTTATGTGCAGATTGACTAAGGATGTATCAGATAATGAATAATTTGTGATTCTAATATAAAAACTTAATAACTACTTCACTGTTAAATTACTATGTTTGAATCACGTAAAGCTCTGCTACGTACAAGTAAATCCTCAGTCCTTATTTTAAAGCAGACAGTCATAGAAACCAAGAGCCATTTTCTGAACAATGAACATTTAAAATACATGGTATTAATACTGAGCATTTTTACTTTACCTATAAGCAATGTGGGCCTCCATTACTCACAGGAATCTCTGTTAGTGGTTAGAGGATGGTATGTAGTGGTTAAAGGATTAAGTATCTAAGAAAGGTAAATTCATTTTTTCCCATTCCACCTGTTAAGTATCACAGATTGATCAAGATCTACTGTGCATAATTGGAATGAACCTTGATTCATAAATATTGATCAGGCAGTATTGCAATGTCCTCCAGATAGCATTGTTTGTACCACAAAGAAGTGATGCATATAAATATTTTCTAAGATTTGCTTCCATAATGTCTGTAATAGAAACTAGTACTGAAGAAGACACTCAGAAACTGCAATAGCAAAAGACAAACGTTATTATTCAAAACTATAGTAGATTTTTCATTATGAATAGCTAAATAATAATACTGGGGAGGCTATGCCGGTATAAGAATGACTCCTCATTCCATTACAGGAGTATATTCCACACAAAGCCCTTGAAATGAGGGGGATCAAGCCATGTTAGGTTGCACATGACAAATCCACACTTACATTGATGCTTCCTTTTCACCTATTTCACTTTTCTATTTTCACTTAGATATCATTTTATTGTGTTGAATTTGCTGGAGTTTTTCCTTTAAGCAACAGTTTATATTTTTAGCTCTTAATTCTGAATAGTTAACTGAAATGCTAATTTTGAACAAGGTAGCCTCCAGATGTCAGTCAAAAAGATAAACAGAAACCAATTCCATACATCAAGCAGACTGAAATAATGTTTTAGAATAAAAACGAACTTGATTAAAAAACTAGCAAATGCATGCGTTCACTAGCTTAGAAACCTCAGAAAGCTTAGTTTCAAACCAGCATAGATGGCTCAGAAAAAAAAAAACAAAAACAAAAACAAAAACAAAAAAACAAGCATGTAGATTTATGCCATAGCTGTCTGAACATATTTTTTTCAACTTAGATAAAAAACTAAGGGACCAATTTTCTGAGTCAATGAGCTGAAGTACTTTCTACTACAACATTGTAATCTATTATTCTTCAGATAGTTCCATAATTTTCTAACTAGGACCAATGCTAATTGCATTGTGGGCAGTCAGCAGTATTCTTTCCAATGCTAAAATGACATAGTGATTTAATTAATGTATCTTATTCCACTGCACTGCTGTATGATTAATTCTTCTAAATAACGCATATAAGCTTAAAATCAAAAGTCAATCACATACTACAGTATGAATGTTTAAGATAATATAACTACCACAAAATTGTATGGACATCTACTACATTATCCTATTAACTGAGGGGAAATTGAAAGCATGCTACTTATTATAATGAGTTTAAAGATTAGCATTTTATCTAACATATTTTTCAGAATGTTCATTAATCATTCATAATTATGAATATTCCTTGCAACTTCCAGGAGGCAATTACAACCATCTACATGGAAAGCAGTTCTTGGCTTATATGACCAGTCGAATATGACAGACACTTTAACGGTAGTTCAAAACATTGATCAAATAGTTATAAATCCTCACTATAACAAACTTACAAAAGACAGTGATATTGCTCTGATGCATCTTCAGAACAAAGTTCAATATACAGGTAAGTAAGTGAGTTTGTATTTTTCCACAAAACGTATATATTGCTTAAACCCTAAATATGCTAACCATGATGGAGTGAATGGCTGTACATTTTGTACAGTCTAATTATTCTTGAGTTCATCCACTACTTCCTGGTTATTGTGTCCCAAAAATGAATTTGAACTAGTGAATACTTTCTTTTGTAACTTCATAAAAAAAAACAGAATGAAGAAAAGAGATTGAAATTGATTGCTTATTTTGCATTCACAGATTACATACATCCTATCTGCTTACCGCAAGAAAATCAACAGTTTCTACCAGGAATTAACTGTTCCATTGCTGGCTGGGGTGCTATTAGATATGAAGGTGGGTAAATTATGCTGGGAAAATTTGCTCCTGATTCCACAGAAGCTGCTAAGGTCAAACAGGTTAGAGATATGCCCTTCTAGAAAAAAGTTTTCTACTATTCCACTCCCCCACCATTTCTTCTCTAAAGAAATAAAGTTACAACATATTTATTAGAAAAAATATATACATCTCCAATCATTAAATTAATAAAAGAACTTATTGCATCTCCTTAGTAGTTATGAGGACTACTTTTCTCAGTTTACAGAATATGAACATCTTATTTCCAGATAACTGGGGAGATGAAGGGATCAGAAAGAACAAAGATTCATGTTTCTGACAGTGTTCAAATTATTTTCCCCAGAAGCCAAGAATACTGAGTGTAGTGTGAAATGTACTTTCTGTTTCTATATCACATGCTCCAAATTTGGAGTCTCTATAAAATAATAAACATGCAAATTCACTTTCATGGTTGCTTGTACATATTTGTATCCATATTTTCAGAGTAGAATTGTATTTAAAGTTTTAAGTAAGAACTTGTAATAGAAATGCTTATAAAAACTAGATATATGCAATCAAAGATATGCAACGAATAGCGTGGAAATACTGGAAAATCCAAGCTTCTAAGCCTTTAATAAGCTCTTAGATCTCTCTACAGTAAGTTCATAGTCATTGATTTTAGTAACTTTCATTTAATTACAACCAAATTCAGTCCCATTACGCAAATGAAAGACAGGATTCAGTTAATGAGCACCATTTAATCAGTGATTGTGTTACAGGGGCATAAACCTGAATAATACAGTAGTCTGGCAGGGCTTCCTGCTGTTCAGTAACATGCCTACATGTTGGAACAAGAACAAAGCTATCACTGTTCTGAACATGTTATACATATTTAATGCAGCACGTAAATGTACTCTGTATTTTCATCAGGTCCCACTTCAAATATATTGCAAGAAGCAGAGGTTCCTCTCATTTTAAATGAAAAATGCCAGGAATGGTTGCCAGAATATACTATTACTGAGAATATGATCTGTGCAGGCTATGACATGGGAGGTGTAGATTCCTGTCAGGTAAGAATAAATGGCTAATTCTCACTGCTAGCACATAGCACATCTAATTATGGAGTAAAGTGCTCTTTGATACTCCAGTCATTAAAACCAGATGGTCACTGTCTATGAATATTATTTTTATGCTCAATATTTAGCTCTTTATCAGAATACATGTTGTAAAGATAAAAGTCTATTTTGTATGATCTCAATGCAAACAACAGTGGAAGGAGATAAATATGTGGACTGGATGTTTTATGCACTGAGCTTTGAATAATTACTGCTGAGGAAGGAGGAAGACTTTTAGCAAAAAGTAAGGTACAGAGAAATGCATAACAAATAGGTCAAAAAAATCTCAAAAATTCTTCTCACGGTGAAAGGGGTAGAGCAATGATGTATTTCCCCAGAATATGTAGGCTTTAGAAACATTTCATAAGTGGACACCACAGTATTTTGGAGAAGCTGCCTTTCTGCACTTATCTTACAGGCTACTTCCTGGGGCTGTTTCTCACGTCTGTCCATTCTATCTCTGCTCATTATGTAACACTTCTCTTTAAGAGCACAGTGTTGATCAACACTTAATCTTTCTTCCAGCAATGTGGAATCCATGGCATGGAGACTGGTTCTCCTCAGATCTGATAAAGAGCATCCTCACATAACTCCTCTTACTTTATTATCACAACCCTAAATCTTTATCATGCACAGTGAGTTTGGCTACGTTAGTCAAGCAGGAATGTATGCAAGCCTATTTGATTTGCCTTTTTCTCAATATCTGTGATTCCTCATCTGTTTTTGTTTTTCGTCCCTCAAACTGGAAAAAAAAAAATTGTAGCACTATAAGTTGATACAGAGCACAAGTGACCAGCACTGTGATCAATGACCATTCAACCATAAGCAAAGAGGAGCAAGCGAGTCCTGATACTACTTTGTCCTCTAGGCTGCTGTCACAGCCTTTGAACTTTTGTGGATGCCCTAGAGTTATAGACAGAAGTATTTTAATGACTGAGTTCCCACAGAAGTCTCCCCTAAAGCTCTCTTCATAGGGTCATGAAAAGACAACAATAATACTAGTTGAATTAACTTGCTTCAAACCAAACAATAAAAAATAATCATTGTTTTCTTTCTCATCGAAGCAAGACATTCATAGCTACTCAGGCAGTAGAATGAATAAAATTTGGTCCCCACACTCTATTGCATGGGTATCCAACCTTCTGACTTGCCTGGCCCGCAATAAGCAGAAAGGAATGTAATGGGCCACATGTAAAATATATAATAAAGTTAACATAAATAAGTAACAAGAAATATTTTTAATGTATTTTTTATTAAAATGTTAAAACACACTACAAAAACATAAAAAAAAAACTAATAGGATGTTTGCCCTTGTTTTTGTGAAACTAATGCATCACTCTAGTTCAAGGGCAGTGACTGGCATTCCTAGTGAGTTCTCAAGGTGCTCATCAGAGATTTTTTATGAAATGTTACCCTTCCTGTGCTTCATCCTTGACAATAATTGTTCACAATTGTACTTACTGCCAAAAAGCGATGACATGAACAAGGCATGACTGTGAAGTGAGATCTATTTTTATTGGATAAAATGGGTCTTATAAAAGCCTGATAAAGAGACATGACCAAATTTAATTTTGAGTTGAAGGTCTGATTGTAACTCTGTATATTTCATTGAAAATTTGCAGGTAATGTACTTATGTAAACTCAAAGTAGAGTCACAATATACAAAAAAAAAAAAAAAAGATTTTTTTTTGGAAATCTGGAAACCTATTCCTAAAACTCTCTCAAAAAGGAAAGCACATCCACATATTTTTCACTGTTCACAGGACTGTGTATAGCCAGTGTATCGAAATGCATGAAATAATTTGCCGTAATTTGAGCTTGCCATAACTTTCATTTCAAATGCTATTATGGATTGAAATGCAGCACAGATATGTTGATACACGTCTTGAAGACACATGTTTAACTAATTTAAATGAGCACCAAAATCCACCAAAAATGCTAAATCTGTGAGCCATTTTTAGTCTTCGTGTTCTGGCATAACTCTTCCTTCTGATTCCATGAAGGACTTGACTTCACTTTGAAAATCATGAAGTCTTTTTAGTATTTTACCCAAACTTAGCCACCTTCCTTTAGAAAAGTAAGTGATGACCCGTAAGTCAACATCCCTACTTCTAAGGAATTCCTAGAATTAGCAATGATTCCATCCCTTGGACTTTATGAAATTCACAGCTTTGATGATGATTTGCACAAGACTGTCCATTTGTAAAGCTTTCACACATAAAATTTTTGTGATGTCCAATGCAGTGATATTTCATCAAAAGTGAGTTGCCAATGGAAACTGCATGATCTTCTAATAATTTTATAAGTTTATTTTTTTTAACAACAATTACCGGGGCACCATCAGTAGATATACCAGATATGTTGACAAAAATTAAAGAAAATTGCCTTAATGTGTTTTTTTACTGCTTCACACAAATAAAGAGATTTAGTTGTGTCTTTCAATGACACCAAAGAAGCAATTGCTTCAGTGACATCATGTTTATTATCAGTATCTCTAATGAAAATTGCAAGTTGAGCCATATCTGTAGCAGCGCTACTTTCGTCTATAGCCAAAGGAAAAAAAAAAAAGGGAAATTAGCAAATTTTGTTCAATAGATATTTATGTTTCTTCAGATTGCCTGACTATGGTCTGATAAACTGATAATACTGACATAAACTGACATAAACTGATTTTAGACAAATCTGTTTTTTTATCAGGACACATTATATCCACCATGCATTCCATACATTGCTTAATAAACTCACCATCAATAAAAACTTTTGATTTTTTTGCAATTAGATTTGCTAGCTTTTATAACAGAATTCATTTGATCTTTCAGGTGCTTTTTTTCAGGTTGTTGAGATGACATATCTTTTTTCAGTTTCACTATTGAGTCTTTATGAACCATTCCTTGACATACACAGAATTTGGCAGCACATTTTTGCCCATAATGTCTTTTCAAATTCTAATCTTTGAAAGCTGACATGATCTCTTTGCTAATTAAGTACAATGCCATATTATTTGTCAGCACTGCACTGTGCCCTCCATGGGCAGTCCCAGGGCTGGGTTGGGCCACTCAGCAGGGCAGAAGCACTGCCATGATGGCATGGCAGAAGAACCTGCCACATTACAAGCTGTGCCAGACCATGTGCAGCCCACAGACTGCTTGTTGGACATGCCTGCAGACTACTACAATTCTGTAACTCCTAAATTACTGAGAAGGAGGTGGCAGAAAAACTCACCTCCTCTTCTGGCAATCTTGTCATCATTTCCTCTAAATTTGAAATTGTCAAAATTCTGGAGGGACAGAAAATAGAACTGCTTCTTAGCTAAACAGATTCAGCTAAAAAATAATGCTACACATTTATCCAGGAGTTGTGAAAATGAAGGGTTAAATGTACTTAGGACATTCTGAAAGTAATGCCTCCTATATATTTTCATAGAAAATACAATAGACACAATTAAACTATTTGATAGAGCAAATTTTCAGCTACAAAACACTGTTTTCAACACAGTCACCACCATCTGCTCTGCATTTTTGCCAGTGATGAACAAGAGTCTGCACTCCATGCTCATTAAAATTTGTATCAGCAGAGGTGGCCCACTTTTTCACAGCAGCTATGATAGTGTCTTTGATAGGAAAATGTTGCTCATACAGTCCAACTTTCACTGTACTAAGACTCCTTTTTGGCCTCCATAAATGCTCAGCAACCATCAATGCATGCCACTGGGTGGCATTTTTTCCGCATGGAGTAACTCCATGACACTCCTTTGCTTCATCCACACTTCCACGTAAGACACCATTCCGTCAGAATGTTCTGCTGACATCTGTCACATGCAACAGAATGTAACAGAATACTGGTGTAAATGTTCAGCCTTTATTGACATATCACCCATATCTGTTTCTGATGTCAACCTGGGCCAACATAATAAAATAGCAGGCAATACTTTCAGAGCATTCCTCATATAATAATCCTTTGAAACTTAGTCCTGTATCTAGAAGACTGATGGGAGCTTAAAATTGCAGTCTTGAAAGAAAAAGAAAGTAAGTTGATTATTTCAAGATTTTTTTCTATATAGAAGATTCCACACTGATTATGTTTCTGATGTCCAAAAGATAAGATGCAATTTTTATGATTAAGGATCAATTACAAAAAATACCATAAACAATTAACAATTGTACACTTTTAACTTTTGAATTTCATATTGCAGGGAGATTCAGGAGGCCCTCTAATGTCTGAAGATGGTAATCAATGGGTTTTGGTAGGTGTGACATCATTTGGCTATAAGTGTGCAGTTGCCCAACGACCAGGCGTGTACGTTCGGGTCGCTATGTTTGTGGACTGGATCCAAAAAATCATCTACTCATACCCTGATTTTCCTTAACAACAGAAATAGAAGTTAAAGACTGCAATTAAGCCATTGCAGAGCAATACAGTACAGACTGGCATTCAATACTCATAATTAGGGAATCTAAAAAAAAGTAATGATTCAAATTGCAGTCTGGTTTCAAATTTAGGAAAGGAAAACATTGACAACTAAAAATTCCTTTCCTTATCAATTGAGAGGAATATTTCAAATGAGATAGATTCTATGCTTTTGTTAATAGTTTTAGCAGTTTACTGTTTGCTTTATGTAAGAGGTAAATCAGCCATTAGTCCATGGTATGGGAAAACAGTCTATATGAACATCACTGTATTAAATGTGTAGTTAGGGTTTTGTAAAGTGTGGCAAGAAGGAAGGAAAGAAGAAGGGCAGAAAGAAGGAAAGAAGGAGAGGGAGGGAGGAAGGATTTTTAAAGCCACAAATGCTTTATGAAAAATGGTCTAAATTGTTAATTTGGGGATAAATTGTCAGAAAAATTGTTAATTTCAGGATAAATGTGAATTATTTTTATGATTTTACAGTACATTTCCCAATGTGCATTTTCATTTCAATGCACAGTCAATTCTTCTCAGTAATTGCCACATATCAAAATGAAGGTATATGTTATCTGAAACTGGGCTCATGAGAGTTCTCCTATCTTGCCTGTTACAAAAAGCTCTAAAATGAAGTTTGTAGATTGTGAATAATTGTTGATCATGTATCATGCTGCTTTATAACAAGCAAACTGAATGGATCATAAAAATTATCTCTGGTGTAATTTGTTTGCTTTTCAGTTTTTCTTTCATGCAAACCTTCTGGTAATTATTCAAATAATTATAGATATATACTTGCATGGACCTTTGTAGAAACATGCAATACTACACTTCCCCTCATATATATGGTTTAACAACTGACAATAATGAGGATCGGTCATTCACGGTGAATAAAATGTAATTAGGGTTCATTTGATATTTTATGCTTTCTCTATAATGATTTTGTGTTTTGTGTAGATTCTATCCTGATGCCCATTAACAGAAGTCCAAATGGTATAAAATATGTAAAAACAAACAAAAGAAAAGCAGTTCTATTATAATAATTCTTATTGAAATACCTTAAATTCAATGGTGTTTTAATGTTAGTGTAATATGATATATGTCCTTTATTTCTGCTTATAGATTGTATAGTAATTTAATGTTTTTTTCATTCTACAGTATACATGAAAACACAAAATGCATTTTAATTTACTGCACATATGTATCTACACATGTACTCATAGATGTATGATTTTTGTAAGGAGCTTCCATACTTGTTATTCACAATGTTAAATGCAGATATGAAGTGCTCAGAATACAAGGCAAGCTTACAAACACAGGTTGATGGTCACTGAGAAAAAATGTCCTTTGGTCATCATAAATGTCAAGGAATTAGGTCCAGACCAAAATGTGCAGTTCCATCAATATATCTGTGTCCATAAGTCAGACAGATGTAATCAAGCCAGAGAGCAGACAAAAAGTATCTTAGACTCTTTCATACAAACTACACAGTGCCATTGTTGCAAGTTAACTAAAGATATTTCATTTTATTCTGAATTCGTTTCTAAACTATTTGATTAACATTTCAGAGCTGCTAACCTTATCTTCAGTAGTAGACTTTTTTCTCCTATTCATCTCTTTCATTGGAAAAAAGCCAATGAAAATAAAGTGCATTCTGCTATCAAGTATAAATTGATGTGGATGAAGCAATTACATTAAAATACTTAATTAAAATGTGACATGAATTCAGTAATATTTACAATACATCACTGTTGTAAATGGCATTTCATTCTGCTAATGAAATACAAAAGCCAAATCAAAGCAGATTCAGTTACTAGAAGATCTGGTTCCCAGAAATACAGTAATATCCTTTCATTTATGTGTATTTTTTGCTTCTCAAAATGCAAAGCATAGATTTTGAGATATACATTAATAAACTATCACACTGGACTAAAAAATTTCTGATTGTAAACTTCTATCCAGAAGCGTATATGTAACATACACTAGATAGTATAATTAAAAATAAAGACTTTATTTCAACTTATATCAGGATAACCTTTGCCAAGCACATTATAGCCTTCATTCATCCATTGCATCCATTACTATAGCATGCCTGTCCCATATTAGCCTGTGTTGAAATCAGCCATTAATATGTTAATACATGTGGGCAGCATGGATAATTTTTTATTTGAGTTAAAGGTCTGAGATATTTTAAAATAGGGTATGGGAACTTGATACTGATTTACACTTGCACCTGAAAAGATTAAAGGACTGAAGGAAGCAACAAGAGCTTTCTATCTGCAATGCTATTTACTTGCAAAAGGCCAGAATCACTATGGAAAAAAAGAAAAAATTACATTTCTTGAGAAAAATGGGGAATGGAGGCAAGAAGTACAATGTTTTTTAGAATGCCAAATTGAAGTCATGATGTCCATTTGAGACCTAGTTATACCTTTACTCTTCTTCGTCAGTTCCTTGCCTCACACCTCCTGCATCAATTTGTGAGATTAAGGGTAGTAGCAAGAATGTGGTCAGCATGAGCTGACCCATAGCTGCCTGTAGTTGACAAGCTGCTTTGAAGTAGCTGTGGTTGATGAAATCTGTCACCTGAAATTGTTCCTTCCACCAGTTTGTAGAACTTAATGTAGCATGAATTTAATGTTTGTAGAATTTAATGTCCTTCATGAATATGAAGGACAAAGTTTTTAGCTTTTTTTGTGTTTGTTGTTATTTGTGGTTTTTTTTAAATAGCAAATCTGTTTTCACTAATGTACTATGTCACATAAAAATCTGCTTTCCTGGATTATCTAAGCCCACCAAAAATCCAAAGGAATTTTGCATAAAGTTCTACATGTTCTATCTGCAAATGTGAAACACTTTTTTTTTTTTCTCCTTTCCTCTCTTACTATTACACCTATCTCCCTTAGGAATGCAAAACTAGGGAAATAAATATGAAATAATTTGTGTACATATGGGATTTATTGGTTGTGCATGCAAAATAAACACCACCTTAAAGGTGGAACTAACTGATGTAAGACTGCACAGTTTATTGTCTGCACTATCTTTTACAGAGGACTCTAAGACTGTTTTGATTTTACCTGGTATCTAGAAACTCAATACTAGGCAAACAAAATACAAGAAAGGAAACAGATTCCTTCTTCTTAGACTGGTGAAATGATATAGAAATATTTTGTCCAATAATCAGTATTTCTTATTGATATGTGAAATCTAAGTTCATTATAACTAAACCATAGCATGCCATTTTCAATTCCTCTTTCACACAATTTAAGATTGGCCGGCACTGATAAATGCCCAGCAATCACCTTTGCCCCTTTGGAAAGACATCTGAAGGTGTCTCCTGACTGCAGCATGGAAATGACTCCTGTCACTTCCGCTGCACCAATCACAGTATTGACTGCCAAGTGTCATTTGGAAGTACAAAGTATGAAGAGATGGCAGCTCTGTAGTTTTAGGTTAAACATCACTCTTTCGTCCCCTATTTTCTTGAAGGAGTTAATTCATAAAGATCCAGTTGTGATTACCCCAAACATTCCCAAGGAAGATGAAGCTCTTGCCCTCAGGTGAGTTAAGCATCATTTAGGTCATGGAAAGAAAAACAACCCTGGTCTTGATGATCATGCAGGACCATAGTATTTTTTGTTTTATTTTTAATCATTATAAAGGAAGTTGTGAATAAACAAAATCTACAGAATAGTGCAAGAAAGAATGGCAATGCTTGACCTGAACTACAGGAGGCAGCTTCTTCAAAGAGGAAATAAAAACATGGCATAACTTCAAATTTAAGATGCCTCCAAAAGAGTTGCAATGATAGCATTGCACAACTAGTATTAGTGCTTTGGAACTTAAATTATTTTTTTTCTTTACTCAGAAAAATTGATACACATTTGTCCATGAATTTCAGAAGCTATAGTCAATATCAGCAATCACAGTGCAGGCTTCACAAACTGTAATATGCTCTCACTTCTATCCAGCTTCCCCAGCTCCCACCCAGCATTTCTATTAATGGAAAGCCTGACAAACTTGAACTTGTGCTTTTGAACTCTTGCTGCAAACTGCAGTAAAACCCGTTAGCCTTTCTTAAACAGCACCAGACTGTCACCAACAAATCAGCTAGAGTGCTTTTGCTAGCACCCTGAGATGTCATCCTAATAGCACAGAAAGCTCTTAAGGCATCAAAGAGAATGAACATTAATGATATTAGTAATATTTTTTTATAAAGGACTTTAAATGCATCAGTGTTACCTCTAGATCTACCAATTAACATAATTAACACTCTTCTAGCTAAGCCTCATTAAAGCTGGGATCAATCTCTTAGTGCTGTTTCCAAGAAAAGCCATTTGTCTTCCTTTTGATCCATTATTCCTAAAAAACTATTAACCATATTTAAATAATCTTTAAAGTCTTCTCTACATAGATTTACTGAAACAACTAATTCTGTTCTTAAACTCTTGCCCACTGGGTTACTGAAATTTGTATTTTCTCTCAGAAAAAGTTAAAAATATTTTGCTTAACCAGTGTAAAAAGAACTGTATTCAAAGGTACTTCATTATTGTTTTATCATTTGCCAAGTGATTTATGTTGACCTTGGACCAATACATCAAGAAGATATGGTGGTCACTCCCTGATAAAGTAGATTCACTATAAGATTAAACCACTTTTGAATCCTTGAATTTTGTCATAGCTGATGAATGTTGCAATATGGCAGAAGTATCTGCCAGCAAGCATAATTTATGTATACAAAAGTAATTTGTGCCTGAGGATCAAAAACTGTCATAAGTGTGCAAATAAATACTAAACAAATATTTTGTATCAAACATTTATGCAAAGATAAATAATTGTTACACTGCAAAATTGTCAGTTTCATGTACAGTACATCAACTAGGTTACAATGCATAGGAGATTAAAGAAAACAAGAAGGTTTTGTTTAACTACAAACAATCTATCTTAAAATTGATATACATTGTAGATATGTCCTCATAAAAATTTCAAATGCGTTTTCAATTCATTACTCACAACTAGCTGACTTACATCTCTTAGCAAAATAAACACATACCCTTTATTTAGCATGGCATATTTTGTTACTGAATTAATAATCAAACATTATATAAAAATGATCTGAACATTTGCCTCAAGGGGGAGCTTACAGTTCATTCTTGTAGATCCTTTGCATTTTCAAGCCATTCCAAGCTAATGTTCTCAGACGACATTATAATACAGCCCGACTGCAAAATGTTATTTTTGCTTTGCTTTCAGTCAGTAAATCATTATACCTCCATGCTACTGTCCTTCCTAGGGGTCTTTGAAATCCAAAGTGTGGACTGGTTCGGACTCGTTTTTGTTCTTCCTTTACTGAAAAATAAAAATATAAACTATTCTCAGTGTACACATACCTTTACAGTTCTGATTCAGATTTGTGATCAGACCCGGATATTTCAGCCCCTATTTGAAGGCTGTCTTTGTTGGCATAGATGTCCCCTCCGCACAAGAGCCATGCCCATGCTGGACCAAACTTAGTGCCACAGTGGTGGGTCAAGGTAAGCAACTGTTACCAATGTTACAGGACCACCCTGTTTAGGAGAGCTCCTTCCATGCAGTGACTTGACTTGGACAGTATTTATTTTTCATTTTTCAGTTCATATCCTTTCACACTTACTCATACAGCATAGCCTTTCCTATCTCTGGCCACAGACTAAAACCTCTCAGAAGATGACTATGCTCTATGAACAGATGTGAGTGAATGTGTGGACACAGTTTCACCAGAGCAATTCCCTTGAATAGGATACACAAGGGACAGGAGCATACATGTCTCCAAGCCTACGTCCGTGTGCTCAAGGTCCAGCCCACCCAACCAAAAGGGCTACCACAAACCTGACCATGTGCATATGGACGCTGCACACCTGTGCTCATGACACATTAACAGGTGCCAGCTTAGCCAGAAAGCCTCTTCCCTTCGGGGCTTGAGCTAACATCTAATGAAGCAATGGGATATGAATCAGACTCCTAGAATGAATGTCCAGTAGAAAGCTTCCTGAGGCCTAGTTTTCATTCAGTGCCATTGACAGTTTTTGTGAGCTTGGTTTTGTAGGACTTTTCAGTAAAAATATAAAACTGATCTGAAAGCACTTGCTCTGGAACACTGCAAAACCAGTCACACTAATACTTACAGGGAACCCTGAGGTACCCTGCAGGTTGAAGGCAGTTTTTCCACATGGCTAGCATCTTCTCAGGTATGACTGCCACAATGCACCATCATTCCTCATTTAGATGTCAAGTAACTGCAGTCTACTGAAAAGAACAGGAATGGCATGAGCCACTGCAGCTGCATTGTGATCAAAATATTTTAGTCTCTGGCCAGAATATTTCATACTGATACACTGTCTGATTTAGTGAAAGGGAAAGTGGCCTTTGTGGCACCATGTAATTCTGTATGTTGGAAGCCTGAGAGTCAAGATCCCAACAGTACTATACATTCAGTTTTACTCAGTTATTACTGGTGTGTAAATGTAAGCAAGTCTGGAATGATTTAAAACACACTTTCAGGGAGCTGAATGGGATAGTAGTTTTCAGTCCCTCCAGACTTACCTCTGATGCTCTACAAGTAATGCATTATTTACCTGATCCCATTGGAGTAATTGAAAAGCCTCCTATAATTTCAGTGGACTTTAGATCAGGCCACAATGCTATAAACAAAGCAACTGCAATGAATCAAGTACTTTAAGTTCTTCTTTAACAAATTGATTCACTACTGATTTCCAGATTAATAGAGCAAAATCAAGCATATTTTGTAAATTTCTGATAAAATGCTTTGAATAGCATTTTTGCTACACAGCAGGAAGAATTTCTAAATACCTTGGGCCAGATACAAGCTAATCATTAGTTAACCTAAATTGTTTTTCAAAAGCTACGCATCTATTTCAAGAAACAGGTTTTAGTACAGAAGGTGCAATAAATAGCACATTGCTGTTTTGATCATCAAATGCAATTGTAGAAATTGAGAAATATACCAGGTTGGAATTTAAACTTTCTGCAAGGCATTCAGATGATAATGGAGATGGGTCTTTGAAGCAGTTTCTCCTTGCTTCCCTGGAAGAAATGAAAGGGAGAGTATCTAAGCATGAACAAGCTGATCATTTCTGCTGGCTACAGGGAAGATGTTTTGCTTTGCCTTTATTACTACCCTTTAAGAGCCCAACACCAGGCAAAATTAGTCATGACCTTTCAAGCTAGGCATGTCCTGGTTGGCCATGGATTGTGGCTTTCAGAGGAAAGGTCACCATGTTGTGGAAGCCTAAAAAAGAATGAGAAGTCAAGTTCATTTGGAAAGTTGGGGATCCCTCCTTCCCCAGCAGGATAGTGTCCCTTTCCTAAAACTCCACACTGTCCAACTGATTAGTTTAAGTGGTTGACTTCTTCTTTTATTTTCTTTTGCCCAAGAACTGTGTATTTTTGATGAACCAAAATGATTTGCAAGGTAAGTCATTTGTGGGGGAAAAAAAAGAAAATACACACTTTTTTTTAAAGACTTGTTTCAACTGATACAAATTAAATTGCTTCATTTTTTGGTGATACTAAAATATTTGCTTCTGATTTAGATGTGCTTTAATGAAAAAAAAAGAAAAAAAAATTTTATTGTCCTTAAAAACTTTGGTGCAAACCCATTTGGAAAAAAACATTTGTTTATTTTTCAAGCTGGATTTCCTACTTCTTTGTCATGTGATTTTTAATTCTTGAAAGTTCAAATTTATTACTCCTGAATGAACTTCTATAGCATCAAAGGCCTGATTAAAGCCCACCGAAGTCAACACTACAGTCTATTGATATCAGTGGGCCACAAATCTCTCATTGTCCTTTTAGGATTATTTGAGAGCTTCAGCTTCTAAACCCCTTTTTTTTTCTTTTTTTTTTAATCTTAAAGTGAGAAATTGCTGCTGGAAAAGATGTGAGCATGTTTATCATTGCACTTAGCAAGCAATTCAGGTCCACTATATAACATGTTCCAGATTTAAATTGTCCGTGTGATTCCTACTGTTACGCACAAAGTTCTTTTTTTTCCTTTGAGTTGCTAACTATTTTATTTTTAGTAATAATCTATTTTATATTGCAGAACTTGTAGTACTTTTTCTATATGTTCACTTCTCTCGAGAAGACATATTTATTAATAAGGATCACTGTGATCATTGGTGTACATGAATACAGATTCAAGCAGACTTTTACATTTGGAGTGTTTTCTCATTTGAAATAATGTATTTGTAGGAAGTACTAAATGAGAAGAAGAAAGAAAGAAAGAAAAAGTTAGGAGGATTTTTTTGTTTTTATTTCTAATTTCTTACAACTATGATGTCAAATTTGTCCATGTTGCTGCACTTCAAGAGAGATAACAGAGCCTGTGAATCTGTTCATTGTTCTTCCTGTTACTTTACCAAAATAATTTTTATCCATTAAAAAGTAGAATCATAGAATGGTTTGGGTTGAAAGGGACCCTTAAGATCATCTAGTTCCAACCCCCCTGCTATAGCCAAGGACACCTTCCTTTAGACGAGGTTGCTAAAAGCCCCATCCATCCTGGCCTTGAAAGCTTCCATGGAGGGAGATTCATAAACTCTCTGGGCAACTTGTTGCAGTGTCATACCACCTTCATAATAAAAAATTTCTTCCTGATATCTAGTCTGTCTACCCTCTCCAAATCTACCCTCTTCCAGTTTAAAACCATTTCCCCTTGTTCTGTCTGAAATACTTCAGTTTAAATTCTCTAGAGTACATTAACACTTTGTGAAAATAATGCAGAATGAAAAAAGTCCTTGAAAGTTTCAGAAAGATTAGCTGAGAAAAAAATTACTCACATATTTTCATATCTTGGCATACCATATTTTTGAGAAAGAAGAAATGTCAAAAAGTATTTAAAGTGTGAATCAAAACATATCCTTTTCCATTGGCTGAAATATTTCCTATTTACATAATGAAACAGCTGTTTGACCCTATCTCTATCAATGCATATCCCTTCATTTTATCATCTTTGACAGATAAATGATGTACAAAGAAGTAGCAATGACATGTGGCTCAAAACAAGTTTTTTGTTTGTTTGTTTTCAATCTGCCCGCACCAATGTTTCATCTTGATCTTATGGGACGTGCACTGAAGCAGCTCCTGGTCCCTCTCAGAACAAACTAACATTTTGGTCAGAAAATGAGGTGAGTCCTTGAGTCTGCCCTGTATCAGTGACGGTCCCACTATTACTCCCTAAAGCCCAGAAACTACATAGGAGGTAAATTGTGATGGAAAATGTGAAGTAAAACTGCTGCCAGGGACTCAGCAGATCAAATGGTCAGCAAAGATATCTTCTTCAAAACAAGTGAAGTCATAGGGGCAATATGCTTAGAGAGACCTGGAATTCTTTCAGCTTATTCTGGAAAAGCCTGAAGGTGAATGTTCAGCTCTAGCAGCTGTAAACTACTTGGATTTTAATAGATGATAAGATGCTTATTTGCATACTTGGAGGTGTAAGCAGTCCTTCAGTATGAATAGCTTGCCAATGGAAACATGAATTCTGCATTGTTAGACCAGTTTCAATTAGTGTATTTTACCTTTTATGAAGCATCTGGAAACAGCAAGTCCCAAAAGCCACCAGTATTAACAGTAGTAGTGGTATAGTGGGTATTACGACATAAATTAGATTTGGAATTATACCTACAAGACAAAAAGTTCTCATTAATGCCTCTCATGTTGAAATACTCTTGACCATGTGAGTAAAAGTCTGGAATAAACTATCAAAAATACATTATCTTACACAGAATATTTATGTATTCCTTCTATAGGAAAAGCTAGGAAAAGGTGAGTCAATAAAATCAATAATAAAATAGTTTCCCCAGTGAAATGTAAAACATACCTTAAGGTTTTAAATTTTGATATTTCCATTGTATGTCGGTACAAGATTTCCAAACTTGTGATTGAAAATTCAAGTATTTAAAAGAGTACATTTCTAGTCTATTATTTCTGCAATACATATAAACTTTTGAGTTAGTTACTCCTATATATTGGATTCCAGATGCACATGACTACTAAAGAAACAACCCCTGCTCTTTCTCCCAATTCCCCTTGAAAGACATACATAAAATGTCCTCAGCTAACATGAAGACAGATAAAAGCTAAAAGTGCTTCCCTGCAGATCCCTGAGCAAATTTTGCAAAAGCAAAATTACTCTGTTATCTGCCTAGAATAGAACATGGGGCTTACAGACTCCAGGAAGTGTATGTTTCTCAGTAACTATATGCCAATGTTTTATAACAGTATACACCTAAGGTACGTACTATGGAGACTTTCTTATCCACTGTGCTCTTTTGAAAATATTTGTATGTGCAAGAATAAATGTGAATGTTCAGGCTAGGTTTCTTTATTTGTATTAGTCTTTGTACAGTTTGTAGAAAATACTTGTATCATTTTCAAAATAGAGTTCATCAGTATGTCCATTCCCCTGGAGGTGCAAACAGTCAGTTAGGAAACTGGCTCAAATCCAGCCAGTAAGTGCAGAAAGGGAGTGCCAACTTTCCATAGTACCATGCTGTATCGTGTGAGAACCTGAGTTGCACCCTGGAGACGTGCAGTTCCTTGAATTAAGGCCATGCTACAACCCTTCAAGAACAGCAGGACTCTGTTCAAGACATAATTTGCTAAGTGAGCATCCAAGAGCACTACAGCAAGCTCCCACTCAGCATTTAGCATTCCTTAAAACATGAGGTTCTTGGGAGATGCATGACACAGGGCTTATTCAACAGATAAGTGAGAACTCTGTGCCTTATCTGTTAGGAAAGATTCCTTAGTGCCTTCTTTGTGATCCCTGGGTATAAGGTATAACAGATATGTACCTTGTGTTACTTGTAGGAGAAGAGGAGACAAAGAACCAACGCTATCATAGCTCTAGATGGAGATCCTCCACAGCTGGATGAAAGCTAGTGAAATCTTTTATCTTCATAGAGATCACTGGGGTCACAGCATCACTGCAGATTTTAATGGCTGCTGAACTGCAGGTTTGGATCAAAATTTGGGGATACATGGAAATATTTTATTTCCAGAGCTACAAACAGGACAAAGTAGAACTCTTGAGCTGTTATTCAAAGTATTCTTCAGAGCATCTCCTGAGTCAATAGATTGTCCTTCTCACTGACAATAACAGAAATTATTAATAATTTAAATGAGTCTACTGTTAAATGTTTTTAGTATACCATTACATTCTTATTACCTGTTTCAGTAGCTATAACATGATACTGATCTTCTGGTTTGTTTGTGTCATATGGATTTCCTGCTGGCACCGTTGGAAAAATGCCTAAAAAGAATATCAGACCTGTTAGGAAATCAACATGCACAAAATAGAGCTGTTACACTATTTAAAAATTTAACCACAATTACATTTTAATTTCTATTAGAAAAAAGAACTTTTTCTGGATTAAACTGACAGAAGTAAATCTGTAAATAGGATTTTGTTGCAAAATTGGGATTTCATCTGGAACAGGAATTATGACCAGAAGTATATGAATGATAGCCATATTCACTATTAGTCTCCAAGATATATCTTTCATATGTTCCAGTACTAGCCTATACCTGATAAACTTAAGTAATTTTGCAGGTTCCTGTAAGTTATTCTTATCATTACACATTTATTATTATTGCAATTCAATTAAATGTTTCAAAATTTCTTACCGTAATCTGGCTCTGCTCTGTCTCCTAATTCTTTTTCTAAGACATTGTCTGTTAAATCAATATTTGAAATCAATCGTTGAAGAAAGAATGTGTGTAATAAAACAGATACTTTCATTATTTTGCATGCAGCATCACAGAAATAGATTTATCCTCCAAAACAATAGTTGCTTAATTTTTCAGCAGCATTACCAATGATTATTTGCAAACTAGAGTAAATTTTCTTCTACTTCATACATTTTCCTCTCCTGAGAAAAGGGTTACAATTCATTCTAGTTCCAATTCTTGATGGCATCTGCTAAATTATTACAAAATTACTGGATCTTTTAATTCTTGTGCTGAATAAGACTCTTAACATATCCAAAGTTTCGTTTACATAGATGATACTAAGGCAATATAAGAGGAAGTGTTCTTGATTAATACTTAAATCTATTCATTTTTAAAATATAATAATTAAAGAATTTCAGACTTAAAAAAACAGTAATAGGTAGTGAATTCTAATGTTACACATAGGGAAGTGAAATTACCAAAAGGCAAATGATAGTATCACATTCCTTGTAATGTGTAAGAAACCAGAGGAGCAATTCATTCATGGCTTTGAGCTGCACTGCGGAGGTTTGCAAGTTTACTTATAGTGACCATTATAGCTAAAATTTTATGAAGATTACGGAAATAATAATTTCATATCAAAAGGATGAGCATAGGAGTGGAATCTGCATGATTGATGGAATAAAATAATTAATGTTATGTCAATATGTCTATATAATAGTGCTACTAGCCTGCAGTTCCAAGTGTCCTCATTATCACAAAATGCTGAGAGAAATCAAAGGGGCATAAACACCTACTAGAGCAAAAGGTCATATTTGGCCATAAGTAAAGAAAGATATCAAAACACCACTGAAAATTGAATTGATCACTCTAGATAGTAGACAAGAAGATGAGTTTTTAATGTGATAGCATAATCAAACACACAGGAGACGGACAGGAAAAAATGCAGTTGCTATTATCAACCTATAATGAAATTCAAGATCACCAAATGATCAATATCATTTAAAAGCAAACCAAACACTGCAACAGCATGGTTAAAAAATGAATGTATGACTTGAACATGCTTGAGTGTGAATGCCTAATGAAGAGCTGCCCTGAACCTACTGCTGGTAAAATTAGGCACAACTTTGTCATGGCCACTTACAACCTTTCCATTTTGGCCTACACCATATATTCTAAACAGATGATAATGTTGTGAAAAACAATACATTTACATAATAAAGTGAAATTCAATATTTGTGTGCCACTGTAATACTACTAGTAAACTGGCAGTGTTGCAGTAAATAGCTGACGTTGAAGTTATTAGAGCTATTTGGAGAGGAAAGTAAGGTTTTCCATAAGTCTTACGTATGGGTTTTAGGTAGCATATGTAGTTTTCTTACTGTATGTGTCTTACGTATGTGACTGAGATGATCACTGATCGCCATAAGACAACAATAGTCATTACTAATTTTAGAAGCAGTAACAGATTTTGGAGGGTAGAGTTGTGAAATATGTGGATACATCTAGCCTTCCAAGTATTTAATATCTACTTACAATATTAATTGGCATTAAAAATGTCATTATGGCAATAGCCAATGAGAGAACTGTCTATCCATGAAAGCTGGTGGAAGAAAATAGCCTGGATCAATGACTGTGATCATTACTAGATCATGAATACAGAAAAAGCAGGTAGGAAATTACACAGAATTTGGTGGGTTAAATAGCTGGTAAAAGTAGGATTTTATATTAATTCTGACTTGGAGCTTAGTTTTTGAAAAGCAAAAACACTATATATTATTTGAAGAAATGTGCATGATCCTGCTGAAAAACATGGTTTGTTTCTGCAGGTACCATCAAAAGCAAAACCTGTTACAGGTTCAACTTCAAAGTTTACTTCTCATGTCTTTTTATTGATTGCACAGTATTCTAGTTCATAGTTCACATTTCCTCTGCTGAACCTATATCATGCCTGAAGTACATCGCGTAAGACTTGGGTTTTTTCTGCCACCATCTGCAGATGAAGACTTTTTTTCCTACTGTTCTTTCTTTCATTAAAATAATACTGTTAGAAATAATTATCATATATAAGTTGATACAGAATTTCAGAGGTATGAAACTGCAAAAACGGCTTAAATTTTTGTGGTAAGATCAAGAGATGGTTTGACCATCCTATATGAGAGCAAGTAGGGAAAGGAAAAAATGGCCATTTAGAATAATTTTTTGAAGAGTAAACTAGTAAATAAATTAAATCAGTGTAATCCTGAGAAGGAAAGATAGTGAATCTTGAAAAAACATTCTTCTTTAACACAGATAGTTTTACTTAAAACACGACTAGCCTTGATAAATTGCAACTCCAATTAATGTCAGCTCTGTCACTCACTCTCCAAAGGAATCGGTAACATTGGCAAGTCTAATAGTGCGGCCAGAAAACATTTGCAGCTTCCTTCACAAAACAAGAGGCAATTGATTTTCTAAGGAAGCACCCCATCTGTGAAAGATGACTTAATTTCACCTACCTGGGCCATACTTGCAGATAAAATTGTGCTTCATGTTGCATCTATCATCATTCCATTGATAAAGATATGGCCCTCCCAGACCAGGGTTTGCAGTTGGTTGATGATACATGACAACACAGGCTTCACTTCCACAGGAAGGCTCATCTGTATACCAATTTCTAGCAATAAATAAATAAAAACTTTCAAATTTTGACAATAAAATTAATCAGAATATCAAGGAGAACAGTTAATATCAATTAAAAAAAGTGACTTCATCTTCTTCAATGATTAACAGCATTTCCCACAACACCTCTATAAAAGGCATTTAAAACCTGGACTGCAAATTTCTGGATCTTAAAGTTCTGATCAAAACCATCTCTGTATAAATAACGTTCTGTTAGAAATAACACTGCTCTTTTACTCTTTTTCATTCCTATTTGACTCTTAACAGATCCCCTTTGTCCTGAGACCTGTGAGCTGCTGTTTTTCTGGCCTTATGCTTAATCATGAAATTAAAGCTTTTTCAAAAGACAGTGTAGAAACAGAACAGTTTGCATTAAGCAACCTGCATTAATTTATTTGCTGGCTAGCCGCCTGACTTGTGGTGGCCAGTCTTGCAGAATTTATTTGAAATGGAAGCAAAGAAAATTGTAGGCTGCCATCTCCTATGCCATCCCTTCACAGATTAAAATTCAAAACCCTGGCTGCCAGCTCTCCCTTGGCTGGAGAAGTTAAGGAGTTATGCTATTAACTTCATAGGGCAGCAAGTGGGTCCCTTCCAACCCAACCCCTTCTGTGATTTTACAATTCTATGATTTTTTTTTTTAACCAGATATTTCACTCTTCATTTGTTTCCATTATACCTGCTCAATAAGCAGCTTTAGAGACTTACCTGAAGGGTGACATACTTCCATCAGCCCAATGGTAGAGGTCAGGGCAAGCACTGGAGGTGGTCAGTCCATCACCACTTCTCCACAATCCAATCCAGAAATCACCATCAGAAATCCCAGAGCCTGACTTAGTGAGGTTCTGTAACATGTTTTCTATTAGTTGCTGCTCAGCTTCACTTTCCAAGCTCAGTAAAGCCCCGCCATCCATTTCACAAGCTTGGCGGGCCTCCTGAAAGCCCACGCGTCTAGATAAGTCCTGGAAATAAGCTATCTTGTAGCAGGAACGCTTGAAGCCACCATAGCACACCTTTTGACCTGAAAAAAAGAAGTACATATGTGACAAATGTGAAAAAAGAAAAAAATAAATAAAAAATACAGCATATCATGAATAAAGGAGTGTAGGTGAGTAGGCAGTTATTGTGCCCCCTCCTGAAAGGACTCACAGTAACACAGTGGCACTGCTGAAAACCTTAGCTTGAATTTAACATGGCTCATAATGTACAGTTCATTGGAATCTATGTTTTCTTCCCACGCTCATTAAACTTACTGAGACACTGAAGATTCCCACTTACTTCTAGAAATGCTTCTCTGCTTTTAATGACTGTACCGTTAAGTCCTACTGTTAAAGCTAGGATCTGGAGGGTATTTCGTAATTAATGGGCTAACTCCACTTCTCATTGCTAAGGAAAGCTATTTGACCAGAAAAAAAAAAAAAAAAAAAAAAATTTTGAACTTCTCAGTGTTAGAGGCAGGAAGAAGCTAACTCATTCTTTGTTCTGCCATGTGACCTTGAGAGGCTGTTTTCACAAGGACTTCATAGTTACTCTCTGCTATGGCATCTCTAAATGCAACCCCTAAGTCCGTGCAGAAGGAGAATGCTCCTTAAAGGGTCAATGTCAAAGAAGTGAATGACTTCTTCATTTTAAAAAGAGTTAGTAAAAGAAAGAGGAAGCAATAAACATATGGACACAAGTCTGACAGGCAAATGTCATGGAGAAAACTAGGAGATAAACATTTGTCTGACACTAACTGGAAGGCAATCAAGAAAATGCATGCAAACAGGGCTTTGCAACTGATAAGGATGCAAACCTGGGGGCTCAGGGAGTTGGGGGTTTGCGGAACTGTATACGCCAATGATGGACAGTGCAGGGTTAATAAATGGGGAGGAACAGGGAGGAAAAGATGGAAAAGGATAAAAAACAGTCATGAAAAATGGGGCCTGGTCAATACACTTGGCTGACTGAGCCCTGCAGGTAGTCACTGCAGTCTATCCTGTCTTATTATTAAATTTTTTCTTAACTGTTTATCTGTGTATTATCACATTTCACCACAAATATAGGGATGCTCTTAGCATCAGCTCCTAAAGCAGGCAGGGTTTCCACCCCAGCTAGGCCTCTCTCACCACCAGCAGCAGGAGTGATGCCAGTCCTAAAAATCAGTTCTAGGGAGGCACCAGCTTGAGACAAGGGCAGGCTCCACATCAGTGGCTGGAGCTGGGCAGTAGAACCCAGCCCAGGTGCCAGCTACTAAGGGGCTGAGTGTCTGTAACTTAACTCAGTGTGCATGAGATGTATATGTAAATTGCTCCACAAGTAATGGCTCCCATTGTAGCTTGCATGGAAACAGATACAAAGAGCACAATGACACTATTTGATACAGCAAATTCTCAGCTATAAAACACTATTTGTCAACATAGCCACCATCTTGTTGCAGCAAGCTTCAAGCTCAGCCTGTGAGTAGGTGATTCATGAAGTAGGTAAGGAGTCTGGGATCTGGGTGGACAGTGGGCACCTGCCAGTACTCAAGGGACCCACAAACGTGCATGCGTCAGCCTGAAGAATGGATCCCACGGGTGGATGCTGTTGAAGGCAGCACCTTGTCTGCAGCTGTTTGTATGATCAGCCTTGTCTGCATGTCTCTGGGACGTGTGCTCAGTTTTGCTGCATACTGAATGAACATGCAAGTAGGAAAATGGCAGCCATGTCCTCCAAGTCCAGAGATCCCAAGCACCAGTCTGGACTCTACAGGTCCAGCAAGTCAGGCAGAAGTCCATGAACCAGAGGTGCTGGAGATGGCAGCCATGATCCTAATGTCCCTTAACACAGCAAGAGAAGTTCCAGACATTTGCAGACATCTCAGTGCTATCAAGATACTGAATAATCCCCATGATGCTTTCAAAAAGCACTGGATCTACTGCATTCACAGAGGGTTTCCCTTCTCTTCTTAGTTAGAAGTGTGGAAAAATATCAGAAGGCAATGACAAAATAATGTTTTTTTCCTTCTAGTTCTTTGGCAGAGAAAGACACCCTTTTCCTGAAAAGGAAAAACAATTATCATCAACTAGAGGGATTCTCTAGAGCTTATTCAACATGTACAAAATGTGGAATGAGCAGACTCACTAAGCAGTAAGTTTATTTGGCGGACAGAGGAACGGTTCAAAAAGTGAACATAAAGACATGATCACCTCATGACTTTTAGCTAAATCTGAAAGTAACTTCTATTTTTTATATACTACACTTAATTTTTTAATGTTTTCTGTGATTGTTGTGAACCTTCCTCAAAAAATCTGAAACCTTTTTCTTTATGACAGTCTATTACAGTTCACCTAGAGGAAACACTATCAGTAAAAAAAAGCCTTTTACTTAGGCTTAGCAGACAGATTTCTGGAGTTGTCTTTTAGCAGCTGTTATCTTGACAAAACAGTGTAGGAACAAGAAAAATCTAATGTAAGGACAAACTTGAGCAATGAATCAGGTTCAGCGACCAGGAAGAGTCTACCTCCTTGGACTTTCTCTGATAATGTCCTGACAACTCTACAGTTTGTCCTTGTTTCTTCACTGATATTTTCCTTCATTCAAATAAGTGAAGAGCCTTGATATCAGTGAATCTACACAGAGCCGAAGTCTAGCTGGGCAAGGCTGCTGAAGAATCAAGGGGAAGACACTTCATTAGAGTTGCATGTAAAATAAGGGGTTTCTTTATAGCACTTCTTTGGAAAAAAAAAAAGAAAAAAGAAGAAAAAAAAAAGGACACCTATTATCAAAATAACAAAGCAATGTCTGAATGTACAGAAGTATGAAATGCAAGACTGAAAGCTGCATATGAAATAACAGCTCAACTCTTTCATATATAATGTACTTCAAATTTTGCTGGTATGATCACAAACCTTCTTATTTTCCTCAGGACCTTTGTCTCATTGACTAGATGGAGTGCACGTAAAGGAGAATTCTGACTCCCATCACTGTGAATGAGTGACTATGGCTTACTGCCAGAGTACACATATGTACATAGGAGTGCAAACATCCAAAGGCTAGCACTGAATTATGTAAGACAGAAATAATCATTTAAATGGAGATTGGAGTCTCCCTGTAACTGAAGATTGAATTCAAAGCTTTAATTCATGAAGTAGAAGCAGGTTTATGGAGATTCCTTGGTCCATTGTCTTCTTCGTTTTACCTCCCAGACAGCTTTCAGAAAAAAATCTTTTACAACTCCTTTCCTTCTGTGCATATATTTCTCTTTGACAACAAGTAGTAAGTTATGAGCAAATTCAGATAACAAAATATCTCTATCATGATTTCATTCAAGTAGACCACCAGGATGACTAGTTTGGTCACTTCAGATGTCAATGCCTCTGCTGCAGCTCTTCATTTCCTGGGAAAATAACCACCTTTCCCTCCATAGCATCATACTTCCAGCCACCCTGTTCCTCATGTTTCTCGTGTCCCTGAAATGCCCTTTCATGTTCCATTCTCATGCACATTCCCTTTCTTCTGTTACTGAATTGAAGGACCTTTCCAACAGGAGAAATTAGTCTTTGCTGGTCAACTGACCAAGCTTCTTCAGTGCGCTGATCTTCCAGTTAAATGTGTCATTCTCAGTCAGATGTTGCAAGGAGACTCAAGTTACCAAATGGCATGTGATGTTTCTGAGCTGCTATAAAGCCTGTATCCATAAGCTGTAAGCTGCACTGTATGCTCATGCAACTTCAATACTGGACTAGTGTGAACATCTCCATTACTCCCACCAAGCTGAGTAAAACACATAAGGCTGCATGGAGTGAGGAAAAGGACAGGTATTTGTGATGCACAGTGGCAGCAGAATTGTGCAATTGGTGCTACTGTAGCACTTGGTAAGTGCCTGCTTTGTGCAGCCCAGTAAGTCTGTTAAGCGCTCTGAGTAAAGTGCTTTCTTGGGAGGTCCAGAATACAGAAGCAAAGGACCAATCTGTACCCTTAGTGTTGATCTGAAATGGTTAGTGAATTAAAACCTTGAAGGATCATCAAGTCAAACTCCCGGCTCCACACAGGACCACCTAAAAATCAAGCCCATGTCTGAGAGCAGAGTTCAAACACTTTTGAACTCCAGGAGGCCCAGTGCTACTACCACTGCCCTGCTCCAGTGCCTCTTAACATTTGTTACTCTCTATACAAAAGAAATGTTCCTTCCCTACAGGCTGATCATTTGTGCAAGAATACGTGTCAAAACAAAAATAGAGAAAACACCAAGCAACCAAGAAATATCTGGGTTTAAGACTTATCCTTTAAGAATGAAGTGTAGCAGTGTAGTAAGCTTTCTGGAAGAAGCTCTGAATTTTCTTTTGTTCCAGTTAATTTAGTTCCTGTGTTTAGGCAATGACCCTCTCTGAATTTTTTCTTTCTTCTTTCAAAGGGGACTTTTAGCTGCTGTTGCAGATCTAGTTCAATGTGTTAATGGAAATCTGCAGTTGTATGTTAATAGCTGGCAAATCAGCTGACATTTTAGTGTTCTTTTAAGAGCATGCTGAGATGTCAAGCATTAAAGCAATATTTTTTACAGCTTTGTCTCCCTACTAATTTATGAACTACAAAGCAAAAATAATTCACTAGTGAAAATGAGAGAATGGACCACACTGTAAAGCAGATAAGTATGGAAACATTAACTATAGCATTTTTCAAACATCTTTATCAAACATCTTTATAGCTGTCAACACCCTACTGCTAGTTCTAAAACAACATTGGCTATTTCAACTTTATAAGTTTAATTCCAATTTTCCTATCGCGACTGAATTGAAACTAGTTTTACGAGTTGGAATTAATCAGGCTTGGATACTGCTCAACATGAATAAACACAGGTAAGTATGGTCTTTGCAACCTTTCCATAAAGTCTACCCTAGGCTGCTTTAGTTGAAAAAACCTTGAAGAAAAATAATGTTTCATCACAGCGCATCCAGAAAGAAAAAAAAGATGCAAATGTATTTAGTCCTCCCTCAAGTATGAGACCAAAGATCTAACTAATGCAATAAAGAAAATTTAATAATTTATTCTCACTGCTATCCTTTACAAATGCTCAAATTGGTATTTCAACCAACCCTATCTGACTACCTATAGATACCTATATCCTTCTTTTCATGGAATCAGTAGGCTCCTAAACTCCTAACTAACCTCCCCTCACCCAAGCAGCTGCCCTCAGACCTTGCTCAGAAGTAGGCATAGAGACAGGCACTTGAATTATTGCCATTAACACTCACATTACCTTTTCATCATCACCAGAGCACCAGAAAGTCTGTTGAGGGTAGAGTGCTGCATTGAACTGACAGAAAGAAAAACTGTTCTCCCACTATTGCACTGCAGAACTACAAGGTTAGAACTCCCAGATGTTCTCATCAGGGAACAAACCTGGAGAAATTTATAATTTTCTCCTTGTCCTGCACACACCAGCCATAAAGCATAGCTTTACCCCTGGTCCCTCAGCCCTCTCTGCCTTAGCAATTCTATTTGCCTACTGCAGAGAAGTTGATTTAAAATCCCTTTCTTTCACTTCGTCTCACCATTCCTGCAGCTGAAGAAAGCAAGGGCACAATATCTATGCTAAGAAACATTAAGCACCGTCGTGTTACTTTTTCATCCTTAGGTGTCTCAGCACCTCCCTAATAAAATACTTCGATAACAACATTGAAATAAATCTAGCTTTTAGTTCAAATATTGATACTTAGTTAAAACATTTCTGCAGATAAAGCAAGAAAGGAGATCTCCTTTAAGAAAAGGAGTAGCGAACAAATGCTAGGTACTTCAATCAGGAAAATCTCTGCTATGTTTTAATAGTGGTTCCTCATTTGAAAGAAACAATAGGTTCCTTTAGGTTTATCATGATAGAATTTATAGCAATGTCACTGACAGCAAAGGTTACTGATAGTACCCGTCTCAAAGAGCCACCTCCGTAAGTGCCAACTACATCCCTATGGGCCATGAGAGGCACAAGGTTTATCCTGTGTCATGAACATCACTCAGCTTGAAGTTTTGGAAATCCCAGATAAAAGACAAGCTCCCTACTTGTAAATCCCATCTCCCTCTTGAACATTGTTGACTAAGCTACAACCCAAGGCTCAGTTCAGCTACAATTAGCACTCATCTAGTTTGTGGTAACAGTAGCTAAATGCATACAGCATAAAGAGAAAAAATGGACATACAAAGCCTGCTCTAGAAAGTCCATTATGTTTTCATATGGTGACTTATAAGATAATGAATTTAGCCGAAAACACAGAGGAACGTTCGGTGCAAACACATGTGGAACAGTCAACACTAACCAAAGTCACAAAGACCAGAATGAGGCTAACAGAGGCCTCTGAAAGTGTAGTAATAAAGACATGGAGACTTAAAGAGATAAAAAAAAAATAATAATAGCGGGACAGAAGTCTCTGTAAATTAATTAAAATATTCTACTGCTTTAATAATACTTTCCTGCTTGCGTTATGAAAACAGATTTCAGTCCGGAACTTATGTGAGCGCACTGACTTCGGAAGCTGTGTAGCCAGAATGCAAGATACAGGCTATTCCACAACAAGCCATAAAAATGCACTTTAGAATGTGGTCTAAAGATATTACAATTTCCTAATCACATTTTTATTCAAAGATGGGGCATCGTGTCAACTAACCCTTGTATCATTAGTCAGATTTCAATGAAGCTCAGGTGCTGGTCATGTTTTGACATTTTATGTTACTGTTCTTTATGTTTTACTGCATCATGCTTGTGTTCATCCAGTCTACTGAATTTAGTTTATATTTTTGAAGAGTCATCATTTTGGTTTTTTTAAAGAACTGTTACTGTGATGAGATTTCATAATTATGCTGTCTGTATTTATTGTAAGAGCAAATTACTATCTTCTCTCACAAGGTTTGTAATGCTGAAGACACACTGTTCTCCAGTTTACTCAGTACTCAGCTCACATATGTTGCCCAACTCAAGCTCCAAAGCAGTTTAGGGAATTGAGTTTGCTACCAAATTTGTCCTACATACTGCTATGAAGATTAGCTCTCTCTGTAATAACATTTTCTTTGCTTCGTCTTTTGTACCTTGATTGGTACTTCTTCTCCCAGTCTTTTAATATCAAAGTCTGCAGAGAGAAGAATAACTTCATATTTATAACTTTTTTATGGATTAAGGTTTAAACCTAGCTGCCATAATACAGTTTCTCTAAAGTGATTTATATGAAAGAAAAAAAAAACACCACTTATGAATTTTCTGAGTTCTCTTTAAGTGTTTACATAAAATATGGGAGTCATGTGAGTCTATTAAGTAGCTGTGCTTTGGGTTTTTGTACAGGCAGATAGTCTGTGTGCCTATCATACTGTTGTAGCACATAGACAAAGTTTCTTGAGAGGAACAGTCTCTCTTAAGCAACGCTTGTCTATGAGCCAGAAATTTTACAATACTTTTCATAATAAGTGATAAATTCTCAGGTATTAGCATACAAAACCAATAAAGAGAATAGAATTTACCTCTTTTTATATGTGCTTTCTGTTCTCTCTCAAACATAGATCAAGTAATCTATCTTCAGCTACTAACTATCCCATATCACATGAATCAGAAAAGTTGATGACAGAGGCACTCAGACACCTGCCAAACACCAATCTCTAAAATTAATGCAACTCCTGCACAGAAAGAAAATGGGGAAGATGGAAGTTGAAGGTTAAAAGTACTGTATCATACTGTTTGTTCATGCTGAGATTTAGTGCACCTGAACAGTATACAAAGCAACATAAGACATATTTGTCCTAGTCCAGTCCAGGGATTCCTTATTTTCTTATTTTGCCATGAGAAGTGGAGTTTTCAACTATATGCCAGCCTTGACTGTTTATGCTGTTGAGTTGCCAAGTGCTTTGGGAGACAGGGATTTTTCTGGGTTATTTCTGAATAACGAATGCTCTCAGATCCATAACACCTACATTTTTACAAAATTGAGCAACCAAAAAGAGTACAAATCTATTTGTAAGGTGACACTCTCCAGAGCTCATTTGGCTATTACTTGTAACAGCCATTCTCCCTTGTGCCTGGACTTTCAGCTATCTGGCTGAAAAATAAACAAACAAACAAAAAAGAAATTAAATGATTTTCAATAGCCTCCCTGCACATTGCAGAAAGATACTTGGTAAGTTAAATAGGAAGTTAAAGTGTCTATATATAAACACTGATGACAGGTATTCATCTGAATGGATTATTATGGGGAGAATTATTAAAGTCACATAGTCAGAAGTTCTATCCTCAGAATTTGCACATTTCTAGGTCATGGAAAGATGGAAGCAAAGGTTTATTGTCCCGCAAAAGATGGTTTCACTGTGTTGGTTAAAGTGCTAGAAGAATCTGTACTCCCCAGAGCAGACAAGTCAGCTTGGATTTTCAAAACTGGGGATGTGTTGCATCAGTCACTAGCTTGTTCCTGATGTACTCAGGACTGGAACATTTGTCCTCATGAAAGGCTGCCATCTTCCCAAAGCAGTAACAGGCTTATTCACTTATTTCAGATAAAATAACAGTTATTTCTCATAGTTAGCTTCTTAGCACTGCACACATGGCATGCTGCTAATAGAGCCATAAAGAAGTAGTTTGATATCTAAATCTCATTAGAAGCTAATCAACATTTTGCCATCCATAATTATCCATGTGGAACATGCAGTTGACAGAATCAATACAACATAAGTGTGTTCTACTGGGAAATAAATATCCATTTTTATAGAACAATCAAGTAGTATTAATTGCTGGTTTGCATGATATGTCAGTTTTGAAAAAAAAATGTTTGTTAATTATTTCCTGAATACTTTTTTTTCATCCCAGTCAAATCACTGAAGCTCTGAAAGCTTCCCTCTCTTCTTGGCATCAATTCACTTTCACATCATAAATTAAAACCTATGTATTTAGCTTTTCCTGTAATAACTTTTTTCTTTCTTCTGATCATGTGAACGAGTATATATCACAGAACTGATCATAGCAGACAGCCACTTGCTTGTATAAGGAGTCAGTGCACAACAGCACTCAGGGATTCATCATGTGTGCAAAGTGTTCATTTAGTTGCCACGTGAACCCTCTAAAAGTTTCAACTTGACTTCTCTTTTTCTACATTGAGAAGAAAG
Organism: Lagopus leucura; assembly: GCF_019238085.1. NCBI lineage: Eukaryota > Metazoa > Chordata > Aves > Galliformes > Phasianidae > Lagopus > Lagopus leucura. The sequence continues at coordinate 79,774,278 of NW_024962262.1, forward strand.
AGACTGGTATCAGATCAAATTTTCCCCCTTTCTTTCTTTGATAGGTCTAGCAATATCATCACAGCAAGCAACCAGCTTCTTGGCCCCACTATGCATGAGGACAATGCCAACTGAGCATCAGCATCCACACACATAAATTCAACAATAGGCTTGCATTTCAACATGACACAATGTAAACCGTCTCAACAAAGAAGCTTGTTAAAAAGTCTGCAATGCTAGCCAAAATATAATGCATGAGAAGTATTAATCAACCATACTAAATTCCACAGATTCACACAGGGAGACCAGTGATGACACATATGTTGGTGATTGAGCCTGTTCAGACTAAGAGGAAATATAAGGTGTTAGAAAGACCCACACATCTACAAGTCTTCTCCAGGATCTAATTTAGCCAAGATTTAAAACACTGCTGAAACTGTTAGCAATGCTTTGGCTTGATATTTTTATTTTTCTGATATCTTTCATAAATGCACAAAACATGTATTTTTACATAGAATCATCTAGGTTGGAGAAGAACTTCATGATTCCATCAAGTCCAATCATTAATCTGACCTACCAAGTCCTGTCACTAATTCATGTCCCTTAGTGCCATGTCCATAAAAACAGCTCCAGGGATGGGGATTTCCTTGGGTAATGTGTGCCAATGCTCAGTCACCTTCTCCATGAAGCAATTCTTCCCAGTGTTCAATCAGAACCTCCTCTGGCACAATTTGAGACATTTCCTGGCATTCAACCAGTTGTCAAAAGAGATCATTTGAGAAAAAGGGCTTAACACCCTCCTCACTGCAATCTACTTTCAGGTAGTTGTAGAGAGCAATGAGGTGTGTATGTCACAGCCTAAAGACACCAAGAAAACTCCATTTATTTCAGACATTTCAGCAGTTTAACAAAAAGGCTGAAGTACTGACAGAATCAGTCTTGCAAGAAAACTGGCAAATTAAGTCTCTCCCTCTATAGTTTTCAGTGTGGCTAAAAAACAGAAAAGACTTCCTAGATCACATTAGGACAGGCATAGCATGGCAGCTAGTAAGTTGTTTTTAGCATTTTTTGAAATAGACTCAATAGAAACTGTAGGGTCTGAGTAGCTCAAGCTTCATGTCTGCCTGCCTAGGAGAGCAGAGTATACTGATTCCCTTACTTCAAATCAGCAGACATTTCCATAAATACATCAGTAGATTCCTTCAACCAGATTTATCACAAGCATAAATTTAAGCACTTCTGAGAGTTTCTGCTCATTGCTCATTTCTTATTTTAGTCTCTAGAAAGGAATTGCTCATAAATCTTTAATCATTAAAATCATTGAAATTATCTTCATCAGTCAGCATCCACAGCAAGCATCTCTACACTCTTATTCTTTTTCAGCTAAATTTCTTTTTCTTTTTCCTGTTAGTGTATTTTCATATATTTGTTACAAAGAGACCTGTATTTATGTACATAAAATTTAAACATGAATGTGAAATTATATTCATTTCCTTGTTTCATAGACTTAAAGTTTCCTTGGTGGATCACCTTACAATCATCTCTGTATGTGTGCAATAGTGTGCTGACTTTTCTACAGTAGTCTCACAATGAAAAGAGTTAGCCATGGACAAATTCTTGCTCATTCATCTTCTGATCACAAGCATGGGAAAAACCTTTCTATGTGGGAACTTAGAACTTAGTGATTACAGTTCACTTTGGGCAAAGATAGAAAGGAGCTTCCTAAGGAGGGAAAAAAACAAATGTTTTTTTAGAGTGAAATATCACTTATTATAAAGCCAAATGGAGGTAAAGTATAACTGGCTATTTCACATCACATGTATGAAACACCACAAGGTAATAAGTTGTTGATACATCCAGTGCAATTTGTCTTTACCAATTCAGAACGTAGCTGTCAGTATCTGAGCTGTCTTACTAACCTCACTGTGTAGATGGCTGAAAATAACAAGTGTTCCTAGGGTGTGTTGGCAGTATTTTCAAGACTGTTAAAATGATATAATCACACTCTAACTACATATTTTTTTCCTTCACTGTTTATGAAGCAATCCTAGAATTATTAACTGTATATTGCAGCTACATTTATATGCTGATTAGAGTAATGCTAACTTTTTAGTTAGGATTCACTATTTCTTCAGACTGCTTGGAGTTGAAAGTCCTATATTTTGTCAGTGATGGGGACTTCTTCATCAAGAGGCTCCAATCATTTTGGACTAGTGAGTCCCTAGTATGGACATGGGAATACCATGACTATCAAGTCATTGTTATTTCTTATTTCATATACAGTAGAGTACATCCTTTTCAGATTCATGAGTGATTGGAGAAGAGAAAGTCATTATGAGAATTAGTCTTAAAACTCAGATAGTGCTGTAAATTTACAGAATACCTTATGAACCAAAGCATGTTTTCCTGCAAACAGCTTATAAACCCAAAGTTTCACCTTCACACAATCAGATCTGAACTACAGAGAACTAAACTCAAGATATAGAAAACAACTTCAAGAAGGTAAGAGATTATTTTGCACCAAGCTGCTGCACTGGTACAAAACATTGGCCTTGTCTCACCAGGAGCAAGAAAAGCTGTGAAAGACAGGCAAAACATCCATCCTGCCCCACAGTCTATGTACCACAGCTCCCTCTGTGGTATGTTCTCTTAAGCCTGTTCATCAAGTGGGATGCTGGAGCTTGGCAATCATGAGCATCAGTGCCTTAATTTGTTTTTGAACAACATACTAAAGTGGGGAATCACTATTTCTGGAAAAATGGCATGCTCACCCGAGACAAAATGCTAGAATTTTAGACTCTGACATAGAAGTCCAATTCCTGGAACTGATCTAAGTACTCTTGTATATCTGCTCTGCCATGGAAAAACTCCTCCACCATCATGCATCTCAAGTCATCTAAACTATGCTCTCAGCACATTCATAGCAGTTAACTTCAGGCTGCCCATGGCCCCATCCAACCTGGTTTGAGAACCTCCAGATATGGGGCATCAACAACTTCTCTTGACAAGCTGTTCCAGCACCTCATCACTCTCTTAGTAAAGATTTATTGCTCATATCTAATCTAAATCTAACCTCTTTTAGCTTAAAACTATTACTCCTTGCCCTATCACAACACTGCAAGATATAGACTCCCTCCCCATCTTTCCTCTAGGCCAGTGAGGTGTTCCTGGAACCTCCTCTTCTATAGGCTGAACAAGCCCAACTCCCTCAGCTTTTCTTCATTTCAGAGGTGCTCCAGCCATCTGACTACCTTTGTGGCTCTCCTCTGAACTCTCTCCAACAGCTCTGCATCTTTCTTGAGCTGGCAGCCCAAGGCCTAGATGCGGTCATTTCGTATTATGTAACTTCCTTCTTAGGAGCAAAAAGTGTTTAACAGAAGCATGCATCTGTAACCAGGAATCATCATTTCATTTCCATTTAAGATCCTAGATCACTGACTAATCACCAAGAAGACACTGGTCAAAATAGATGTGTAAAGAAAGAATCAGTAAAGGAGTTTATGGGCATTAAGTACCCAACTTCCCTTGCAGTTCTCAAAGACTCAGCAACAGCAATTATCCAAAATAGTATGTTTAAACCATCCCAACAAAAAGATCCTGTACCACACAGATATGCATTTCCATTAAAACCTTTTCTATTACGGAACCAAATGCTGAGCATTCACAATTCTGTGTTCATTACAGAGCAATCACACACGTACCTTTTCCAGGTAAGAATAGCAGTGTTCTTTTTAATAATACTTCTTCAAGCTCTGAGCTACCAGTGTAGCTTAAAAATAACAGTCCATGTTACTAAGAACATCAAAAAGTTTCATCAACCAAAAATACTTAAAGCCACAAAGACAAAACTCAGGTGTAACAAGTAGGCCAAGCCAAGTGACCTGAATTGAATTTTGCCTTTTGAAAAAGGATTTCTTATCAATTCATGGATATTCAATGCAATACCCAGGAAAATACTTCATAATACTTATGACTTTCTCAAATGTGATTATGAGCTGTGCGAATTAAAACATCTACATCCTAGATGTGAAGCAAACAAGCCTATAGTTTAGTGGCCACCCTTGTTGTTTTGTGATCCAAAAAATGTTTTACTTTATTTGGGATTTCATATAGCCAGTTACTTTTATACCAAAATACTGTATCACTTAATCTGGTACTGATACGTTGCCAGAGTGAAGAGAAAAATGTTAAAAGCCATAGAAATACAAACATACAGCAAACAGCAGCCATTAAGGTATAATGTCTATGATTAATATATAGGCTGTTAAATGACTAGTAATAAGATTAGTTTGCATCTTTCCTGCCCAATAGATACTTAAAGTAATTGCATTTTGCAAACTGCATTATCATCACTTCACATTCCTCATGAGGTCATGGGGTAGCAAGGCAGACTCAGCAGTTTCTCCAGAGCTGCTTTAATTCTTTTCTCTGACCATAAATTCTTTGGCAATACTAAATACTCTGACACAGAGGCTGTGAGCACGCCTTGCTAAGCATCTCTCTAGCTGCATTAACACTGCAAACCACTTGTACTACTTCTCTTTAACAACTTTCAAATTAGAGATGGTAGAATAACACCTAAATATGAATGTCTTGATGCAAATAATCAACTTTGCAATTGCCTAGGGAAAAAAAAAAAAAAAAAGTGCACATTCTTTGAAAAAGAAACAGGAAACTTTTAGCTAAGGAAGTGGCATTTTCAAAAGGTAGACTCTTCCTTCTGTGCCCTCTTGATGCTGAGAGCAAAATGGCTGCAATTTTTTGCAATTGTTGCTCAGGCTGCTGCAAACTTACCACAATTAATGGGAATCTTTCCAGAAGCTTCAACCAGCACTCAGGCACTCAGGTTAAGGTCATGAACTTTTTTTTTTTTTTTTTTTGATGAGTGATGAGGATTATTTCTTTAAACATACTTGGAAAACTGAGATATTTCCATTTCCTACATATTATGAAGATTGAAGCATAAGTTAACATTTTTCTCAGAAACAGGTCTGTTTAGAATGAAGGTTTGTAATTTTAAATGTAAGCCTGCTTAAGTCCAAAAGACAAGCAAGACTGGAGAGAGGTAGGCAGCACACACTGTCCAGTAGTTCAGCAGTAGTACTTCTTTCTTGAAAAGTGCATATTAATCATTGTACACCCGTGTGCATGTGGCAGGAGAGGGTGGGGTTCATGTGAGAAACAATGAGTCCTCCCCACATGTTGCAGGACACACTGATAGAGGCACACTGAGTATCTTCAACTGTTTCTGTATAGTATGGGTCCTCTTTACCTAATGAATACAAATGTAGCTAATATATCTAATAGGATACAAATGGTTCCTTCTGTAAGTGGCTTTAAATCCTCTCCTGTATTAAATTAACCAAGCATTAGCTAGAATGATAGAGTGCCATGAGACTGATTGCACGCTTTGAATACTGCAGTCTGTATTCTGTCCAAAACCTAAAGTCTTATACACAACTAGAACAGGTGGTACTTGTGTTATATGCACTCTTTTATAAGATGGCTTCTATTCAGTTTGCTGTGCATGTCATTTAAGTGCAGAAGATCCAGGTAGAAGACAAAGGGATGAGCTTTCCTCAGCCACACGTGGACTCTTACACCAAGAATGCTAATGCAAAATGCAATCTTATGGATGAGCAATATTCACTGTTCCTTACAATAACAAAATGCACTACAGCATTAACATAAATTGTTAAACTAAGAGCTCTACTGTATTGTAAATGACTACAAATTTTACGCTATAACAGAGGTGGATTAAATACTTCAGGGTAAATGCTAGGCAGGCAAGCTTTTCCTAAATGTTTGCAGCACTTCTACTTAGCTATTTTTTTCCTGAAAGACAGTTTCACATACACACATACAGTACATCTGTTGTGCACATGAGCTTGCTTCAAACAAGACATCACTGGAATGGTCGGTGACTGTACTCCATGAGCAGCTACAAAGAAAACTGTCTGGAATCAGAAACCTAATGTTGAATACCAAAAGCCCTGCAACAAACTTTCCTTGACAAGTTGCCATTGCAGTCTCTGTGACAGCTCATAGAAATAACTTGCACTGTTCTGCAGTAGGTTTATGAAGACACGTTTTTACCTGCACATACAGAGACTTACACACTACTCATTAACAAGTGTAATCAGGTGTCTAAATCTTTGCTTCAAGATAGACATAAGGATTTGGTTGTGCACCCAGCATGCCTCCAGGAGCCTGTTAGCTTTAGCTTGGAGGATCTGACACAAATCCAGTTAAAAACATTTTCTTCATTACACTTTGCAGCTTCTCTGCAAATGAACCTGTGTGCTGGGAATGTACAATGCGATCCCACATTAGACTTTTAACTTAACCTAATCTCATGCTTTGGATACATGTTTCTGAAGTACTGTTTTCTCTCTTGAGAGAGCTCTGGATGCACCCACACATCACAAAACTACTTGTGCCGTGTTCTTAATAGTTTGCTTCTTCCTCCCACCTGTGTTATAAAGAAAAGAAACACTCCCGCTTGGCCACAAACATTTCAAGGCACAAGGTTCAGAGACACTGCAGCGTGTCCGTGCTCTCTTGTCCCGCAGACAGAACGGACCAGAGTTACGCAGGCACTCAATCAGCTCAAAAACTCTGTGTGCACAAGAAAACACCGCGGTGGCAGGAACTGCCTTACGGCTACCGCAGAAGTTTGGCAGCGGAACTTTCCGTCTCCCAGGACCCGCAATCAGAGCTGTGCACAGCCTCCACCGGACGGCGAGTGCTCGCCAACTCCGACGCTGCGGTGAGAGCGCCCGCAGATGCACTTAGACGTGCGCCAAGTCGCTCCGGAGCGTCAGCACAGCAACGCTGGCCCGCAGGATTACTTCTTGAGTGCTTTGCCCCCACCTCTCCCCTCCGTCGATTCCCACTCCCGCCTGCTCCCCCTGTTCCCGCTACTTACCGCTGAGGACGCGCCCTCCGAGAGCTCCGCTCCCGCACAGCGCGGCGGCCGCCAGCACCGCGGCCAGTCCCAGACCCAGCCCCAGCCCCATGGCGAAGGCTCAGCGTACAGTAGCCCCGCTCAGGGCAGGACAAGCCCCACACACATGCCGGGGAAAAGCAGCCCGCTCGCTCCTCGCTTCGCAATGCTACCCGCCACCGCCTCCCCGTCGCTATATACCTTTAGAGGCGGGGGCCGGGCCGGGCGGAAGGCCAGCACCGCCCCCCGCCGCCCCCTGCCGCCCCCCGGCCCCGAGAGCCGCACTGTGCCAGCGACTCCAGTAGTGCGTGGATGCCTCGGCGTAGGCGCGCTCAGGGCGGGTGACCGTGCTGAGAACGAGAGCCTGACCGAGGCTTTCTGCAGCTTTTTGGGGCTTTGTAGGTCTTCTGATCTATGTTTCCCCTGACAAGGGTAGAAATAGGTTGTTTCCCACTTAAATGTGTACATCTACATATATAAGTACAGGTGTATAAGCTGCAAAGTTCCCTTTTCTCACTGCTCTAGAAGATATCGGCATCAAATTCACATTACCATCATTTTTAAAACATGCCATGGTAACTCTTCTGGACCTGTTCATAGGACTGCTTCAAAGACCTTCAAGTACCTCATGTTGTCAAGGGCTTCTTCTGTAAATATCTATCTGTAGATTTCTAAAGACAGACACTCTTTCCAAGCACCAATCTTTTACTTGAATTCCAGAGAATGGCTTAGATAGATTACCATGGAGTTTAATGGACATCTTGCATGCAAATTATTTGATGGTTTGCCAGTCAACTTCATCTTTCTCAAAACTCAGCTAGAGACCATATATATACGTGTCATATTTGTAAGTTATTTTCCTTCTGGATGTTTATAGCCAGCTTGTGAAGTCAATACATCTCAGATTACTATGGATTTTAAAATACTTGATGGATTTCCTAGTTGTTTTAAAACTACCTGAGATCAGTTTCCTACTGAAAAACCCACATAAACTGTAATGGAAAATTATTTCCAGTTCTGTTGTATTTTGCCACAAAATTTTTCTTAATAACAGTTATTTATTTGAGTGATGAGACTTGGTCTTCCATGTGGATTTTAGGGTTCCAAGCCAATAACTATTATTTTCTAAATCTATAAGTACATTGAGAAATAGTCTCAAAATGGTCATACTGAACAAAATGTTTTGGAATAAAGTTACTTAAGAGCAGATGAGAAATAGTGGAGCCAGCAGAAGCAGGGAGGTGATTAGAACCCTGTCCTCATCTCTGGTGAGGCCATACCTCCAGTAGTTTTCAGTTGTGGGCTCTTCATCATGAGAAAGACATCAAGGCCCTGGAGCGTGTCCAGAGAAGGGCAACAAAACTGTGAGAGGTGTGGAGTACAAATCTTATGAGGAGTGGCTGAGGGAGTTGGGATTGTTTAGTCCGGAGAACAGGGGGCTCAGGGGGGACCTTGTAGCACTCTACAATAACTTGAAAGAAGGTTGTGGTGAGGTGGGAGTGGGCTTCTTCTCCCAGCAACGGCCACGGGACAACAGGTAACGGCCTCAATTTGCACCAGAGGAGGTTCAGGTTAACAGATTTCTTGTTCACGTTTCTTCTCAGGAGTGGTGAGGCACTCAGGGAAGGGAAGTGATGGAGTCACCGTCCCTGAGATTTTCAAAAAACATATAGATGTGGCACTGAAGGACGTGGTTAGTGGGCACAGTGGGGATGCATTGGTGGTTGGACTAGATAGTCTTGGAGGTCTTTTCTAACCTTAATGATTTTATGGTCTCCCTGGTATCTGAGATTCAAGCATTTCCTCACATAAGGCTGATGGTATGCAGAAAGAGAAGAGCATGGCCAAAAAAACTGTAATAAATACAGCGAGTATTGGGGGTGAGGCTGGGGAGGGAAAGTGTGTCACAGCATTTTAGTCTTACATGTTTGTAACCTACTCCAGTCTTAAATAGGAGGCAGTTCAGGTTTTGATATGTTTGAATCCCAAGTAACATCCAGCCAAAAGAAGTGGGAAAATAAGAAAAATGTTAAAAGTTTTCCAAAGTGGCAGGACCCTCTACTGTCTCAGGAATGGCATTCAGGTTGTAAGAAATGAATTCCTCACCTATATTGGTGGGAATCTTCTATTGAATACCTGCCATATGCAGCAGAAATATCTTCCTCCTTTTCCTTAGGCCTTTTCAAAAATTTGTTTAATGATCAGTTCTTAAAGCAAGGCTGAAATGAAATATATTTGCACATCTAAAGAAACTCTCCAGGCACACACACCACCATCTCTTTTCCATTGAAATTAAGAGCATGCATAAAACAAATTCTCCCTTTAGCAAATTACGCAGCATTTTTCTCGTCTTGCTTTATGTGGGTTTACTAGCCACGATGCAGTGACAGTCCCTGGCATTCTTCTGATCTTTGCTGGACTTTTCATCATATGGATCACCTGGGGAAAAAAAAAAGAAAAATAAAAGTAAAATAAGAATATGGACAGTTGTGTTGTGAAATTGCATTTTTGTAGTTTTTATCTGTGGAAATTTTCCAGTCTCTTCATCTTACTTGCAGCCACTTGCTCCTTTTTCTCCTGCAGAAAGAGAGCACTGAGCACTGATATAAGACATAGAGGCATTTTCCTTACCAGTACCCATGAACACCAGCTGAGGAGGTACCTACTGATCTGTCTTACTACCTCTTTTGTAATTGAAGTATATTTCTTTTTTTCAGGATGAGTCAAATTTCACTTAAAAATAATTGATTCCCAGACATGGCAACTGTATAATTTGGAGTTGTTAAACTGGGCCTTTTAAATGAGGAAAAGAGGAACTAATTGGTTGCTCCCTGCTGGGACCAAGTTTATGGTCTTTATTAAACACTCAATCCCTTGATACTCTGGTTTCATCCTTAGTATATGTCCCATCTCAGAACTGTGCATAACTTGACCAGCCTAGAATTTTAACAAATTGTGATAATTGTATTGCAACACACACACACACACACACACACCAAAAACAAAACAAAACAAAACAAAACAAAAAAAACAAAACCAATGTGTATTTCAAGAGCCTGGTATCCAGGACATACGTAATTCCAGTTTATTAAATGTTAGGATAAAATTTATAAATGTTATTGCAACATCCTAGCATCTTTTCATCCAGGAAACAACAGGTAGACTGTTGTTTGTCCAGAGTCACTATTTTGCTGCATTGCAAGGTTTTATTTCCTAATCTAGGGAAAACTAAATAAGAAAGAGGATAGCTTAGCTGAAGATAAAGCTTTCAAAAAATTACTATCTTTGAATCAGAGGTAGGCATCTTTCTGAAGTAAATTTTACTCTAAGATAATTTAGACTAAAAGTACAGATAAAGAGTCTGAGACAAACTAGACTGAAGATAAATAAATGTCTTATCACAGAAGAAGATGGGTAAGCTTGTGTGCTTTTATTCCAAAAACCGGTTACATCACTGGCTAGCGATGGTATTCATTCTATGAATTTGTGAATAAATATGATCTTTATGTGATGGTGCTTTTACTGCTTACTCAATTTAAACTTTAAAGAATAGATTTACCCAATCTTTTAAAAAGTGTACTATGTAGTAGCACTGATCAATTTTAAAACAAACCTAGAAGGGGAAAAAAAGGAAGACATATTGGAATAGTTATCCTTTGAGGTGGCTTGTGATTTTTTCTATTTCACCATTAATGAAAGAGGCAGTGCTCTCTATTTCATTTTCTTGAGGTACTGTTAAAATATGAGTTACAGCTATATACTCTGTTCATTTCTCATCAGTGATTATTTTCTTTCTCTCATATCTAAAATTTTTCTGTCATTTGCCCATAATCCTAGATGATGCAGTTTCTATAGATGCCCAGCGTACAATTGGAAGTAGGAGGAGAAAAGTTTTGTACAACAGTCTGCATACAGATAATTTATTAAATAACATTTCTAGAGCTCTTTCAATTTCATATCCCACTGGCTTCCAAAAACAGTTTAAGCTACTTAGCTTCTCCTGCCAATTCTCTTAGTACTATAATAGCATTATATTTTTATGGCTTTCTTTTTTAGTATTATTATTCCTTATGTTATGGAGAAGTATTCAGTACAGGTCCTAAAAACATTTGAGAAGTTGTTAGATGTTCCAGAGGAGGGAAGGGATTCGAGAAATTTTAAGTTTCATTAACCCCCCTTCAGTATCATATAAGGTACCAGCCTGCATTGAAGTTGATGGGAGTCAAAAGAAAAACAGGAGCAGAAAAGAGGAGAAATAAGAATGTGTACTTCATTTTCTACTCAAGAGTCTAAAAACATTTATCTATCTTTCACAATGCAGTGCCAATTGGAAATTCCTGAATAACTGAAAAACAGCATTTTGCACAGCCGGGGACAGTGAGGAGCTTGAGCTATGGTACCCTTTGCCCAATTTGAGGGGCACTGTTCCCAAATTAATCTACCCAGCTCTGAAGCCAGATAATTTGGTGCTAACTCAGGTATTTCTGCATAGTGCTGCATTGCACTGTGTAAAATACCAGCGTGGTTGTACATGCAATGCAGCACAACTGACAGTTTCACCAAGCTCTGCCAACGAGGATCAAAGTAATTTAATTTCCTTCAATTATAATCCATTTAGATATAACATATAGCAGAAAAAAAAAAATGAAAAAAACCTTTTAGATAAACAGGCTCTCTTAAAGGCCATAGGATATTTTTTATGAGCTAGCACAAAACTTGCTAGCTCACAGAAATTTTAAGCATTCTTAAACTGTGATATCTTGTATCTATTAAAGTAAAGCATTTTTTTTCTCCTTAAAATTTCATTAAAGCTAATTATTCAGCAAAATCTTCATGGCTATTGTCATAACTTATTAATATTTCTTGGGTTTAGATCAGAATAATCAGTAGAATGAAAATTAATTAAGCCTGATTTTCAAATCAGATGCAAAATAGTAACTCTGAGCAGCAGAATAGTTGCCCAAGGAGGTTATGGATGCCCCATCCCTGGAGGCTTTCAAGGCCAGGCTGGATGTGGCTCTGGGCAGCCTGGTCTAGTTGTTAGCGACCCTGCACATGGCAGGGGGGTTGAAACTAGATGATCTTCGAGGTTCTTTTCAACCCAGGCCATTCTATGATTCCATTCTATGATTTATGTCCCAAACTGAGATCAGAGTATGTCCTGTTTTCAATACCAAAATTATTATTTTGGAAATGTGTTCAAGGCAAGGAAGTATTTGAAAAGCATTGTTAGAAAATTTGTCTTTGTGGGTAAAAATAGTAATTCCTCAGAATTCGCCGCTGAGGCAAATTTTAAGCCACTGATTTCCCTGTCCTCTTCAACAAGGAAACAGCAATTGCACAGCAAGTACCCAGCTTCAGAGTCCCAGTGTCCTCAACTATAAGGAGATTGTCACATATCCTTGGTTGAACACAAGCTTCTCTATTTCTTTTTTTGATTTATCTGAATGAGAACCTAATTCCTAATTACTGATGTTCATCAAGTATAGTGTAGCTAGTTGAGGCAGTAGAAGTACTGAGATTAATACTGTTCTTTCTCTATATTAACCTGTTTTTCCTGTGTTATTGGAGACAAAGACAGGACCTCGTTTGGATGTTATGGTTTGTATGTATTACAGATATCAGCACTATTTACATAAGGCATTCCCAGAATGAAAGTTGTACTGCACATTTCCTTTTTGTTGTGACCTTTGTGGCTATCCAATCATAATTTTGCTCATATTTTATCTAAATCTCTGCAGCTTGGAATTTTCTAGACTTCCTGGGTAGTAAGTTCGGGACTGTCATAGGACTCACTCTACACATTTCCAGACCTTGGTTTTACTGCTTACTCCGAAATCCTATTTTGACGACTGAGCAAGACAGGCTTGCTAGGAGTGTCCATCAAACATCCTGTGAATCAGTGATTACATGAGAGGGAAGACAGATTTTATCTTGGACTTCTTTAACGACAGTGTTTTTTCCCCTAAAAATTTCAGCTGTTTCTTAAAACATGACTACTAGGCCAACACACTCATGCTTTCTTTCTCATCTGTTTTCAAGCATTTGAAAATAAAAAGTGGTTCAAAGAAGATCTGCTCACCAATAAAGGTTGATGACTATTATGGCTGCTCAGCAATAGAGATTGCCTGACAGTCTCCAGATCCTTATTTTACTGGTGGAACCTGAGCTGGATTGAGCTTTGCTGTATGTTCTTACTGATGGAGGTATTTGTATCTCACAGATGAAAAGCTTTGTCTAGGCTGTAAGAGGAAAAATGAGTACTTCAAATTAGTTTTGATTATATAGAGATGTTGCCTTTTAAGCACTTTCTTGAAACCTATTTTTCAGTTTTTTTCCACCTTTATCAATGCTTATTCTGTTTCTCTGCTTCATATTCTGTTATTCTAATGCAGTAATTCTGAGAGTGTTATTGTAAGCCTGCTTCAGTCTCACTCTAACACTACCTGTTCTTTGAGTATCTTTTCTTTCATTCTAATGATACCAAGGACTGCAGTTTACACTCTTTCTGATAAATCTGAATTAAGCTCCATATACCCTGTAATGCTGTGAAAGGAATTCTTAGTGCTGATCTCCCAGTAACAATGATATGATCATGCGCAGAACACTGTTCCCTGCCACACCTTTCTTGTTCACACCAATTCACCAACAAGACTGCTTTCCTTTTCAGGAACTGCTGGCTCCTAATGTTGAGTCCTGAAGTCTGATGTGTTACAGAAGAAATAGGAGCACTCAGACAGCGATGAATAGCAGGGATGTCATCTCTGTTCCCTTCTCTGGGAGGGATGTAGTTTTTCTATAGCAGAACAAGGAGTCTTGCCCATTGCTCAGTGTCTGCTTTTGTTCATGTCTCAGCTTTTTAATGACCCAAGTAACTAATGCACTTGAGTAGAAGGAAAAAAAAATCTTTGTTTCACAACCTTGCTCTGTGTCTTAATTTATTCTGAGCAAGTTGTGCAATTTGTTACTGAGAACTCTCAAAAAAATTGTAGCGCTGTATTATGAAGTTGTTATGCACCTTCTTCTCTCTCTTCCAAGCAGAAGAATAAATGACAATTTGTAATTCCAAGTCTATCTTGTAACAGTATGTGTTTTGGTGTGTTCCTCCTAGCTTGGACAAGTCAGTCACATCTCTTAGTCAGCATACCTAATGTGTTTGTCTCTGATACAGAGAAAGTGAAAGATGAGACTTTGCACACTCCATTAAAACAGACCAAAATATGGTCAAAGTCAGGCTGAATACACTCACTGTGCAAGACATGGCTGTGCGTGCAGAGATGATTTCTTACATCTCTGCTGATTGAACTGTGTGAACTGTACATTAATGGAGCGTCATGACCAAATAAAGCAGGAACGCACGAGCAAAGGAGAAGAGACATCAGAAACACAGATGAGCATAAATTGTCTTCAGTTGCTCCAGATGATATTGCATTTGGTTGTCAGCAAATGACATTTCAAGCTTTTCTTGCTTCATTTCTGATCCAAACACTCTCACTAGCAGTAACAATATTACTTGGAAAAACTTCAAAATAAAAATCTTGTTCCGGAGACAAAAATGCATTCCTTCTTTAATGGTCACTTCAAAGTTCCTTTGAAGAAGACTCACACAGGAAGGTTATTACAATGAAATTATATTGTTAGTATTTCTCAATCTTGCTTGAACATAGGTTGGCAAGGCCTATCTGCTTAAGACAGAAACTGAAGTAAGAACTTGCTTAATCTCTAATGTACAATTTCTTGTTGGTCTTTCAAAGGCTGGTAGCCTGAAATATTACATTGCCTCTAAATTCACGACATCCTTGTGTGCAGTCAACTGATTTGATCTTCTGTCATTTGAGTCCGTGCATCCACTAATGAAGAGCTCTGCTTATGACCAGGAAGGAATAATTTTGATGATACTCTGTAGTATGGTTTCTCTGATCCATCCTTGAGTAGAGACAGAAAAAAATCTCTAAGTAGCTGACTCTTAATCTACTCTGCAGTCTAATAGCAGACAAAAGCCCCAGAAAACTGAAGGATAATGATTAAGGACTTCGCATTTCATGGTTTAGGTCTTTACTTCCTCTCTCTGGGAAGTCTCCCATCATCTGGGTTCTTACGCTTCAGTACTGAGGATTAACAGTTACATGCTGCTACCCTTGTTCCCTGTCTTCTCCTTCATTCATCCCCCACTCCTCTCACATGTTTCCTGAGCAAAATTGTCCTTCATTGCCCTGAATTTGTTCAGGCTAGAAGTCTTGCAAAGAAGAACCTCTTCATTCGTTGATGTCAACTAATTCTCTTACTAGAATCAAATAAGCTGTGATTCTAAAGCTCTGAAAGAGGCTAAGCCTATTGTCACATTACTACTGTAACCTAACATGTGACACTAAAATAGTGATGTCTCTGGATTTATTCTCTTGAACTACAGGTGGTAGTCTTTTCCAGACAAAATGTCTGTTAAGGCTACCTAAATCTTGGAAAATTACTTCTCTAATAAGGGATAGCGTGGTCATAGATCTCTCTTCAATTTGGAGAACTACCATGGCCTCATAACTTTCTGTAATTCAGGTGGTGGTAATAAGGTGTCAGTGACTTCTCACTGTTTCATTACTCTAATTCCTGGAGAGCTGGGATTAATTCAGTTACAGTTGTCAAGTGTTTTGCTAATTAAACTCTGCAGCTATAAGGTGGCTGATTCAGCAGGAAGCAGAATTCATTTTCTTCAAACACACTGATATTTCTTTTCACTAGCTAAGCTATCCTGTGATCCTCCCTACGTTGCAGAAGCAGGAATGCCAGACATAACTACAGTTCTTGTATTCCCAATGAGACCTGATTGATACTGGGGATGTCAGGAACTCTGAAGGTTTGGCTCTCATGCTCCTGTCCAAAACTGAGCTTTGGCCAGTATTGCCATCTGATCATGCAGCTTTCTCTAAATAGATTTGTTTTACTCCTCCTTTCATATCTTCTCCTTTTCCCTGCAGTGAGCCATTTAAATAAATAAATAAATAAAGAGAATTAAAAGCAATCCACACAATACACCCTGCAGCAACTTATTTAACAGATAGCATACATGGAATACAAAATCATCCTCTAGAAAGTCTAATCAGTAGGTTTTGTTTCATCTTTAAGGAAAAGAATGGATAATCCCATTAGGCTATGTTATTGATTTAAAGTCTCAATTGTATTAAGAGCGGAAGGTTTTGTTCAAGAGATCTGCTAATATCACCAGCACAAAAATAAATCCAGAAACTTAAGTAATGAGAATTCCTGTATGAGAAAATTGATTAGTAATAGATTAAAAGAACTTTCCATAGCCTTATAAAAGGAAAGAGGATATGATTATGTTCCTAGAGAACATTTGGCAAAGGTTCTTTTTATGGCAAGAGGGCATAACACTCAGGATACCACCCCTCTCCCCCCCCCTCCCCCCCCCCCCAAAAAAAAAAAATTGGATTAAAATTAAGCAAAAACAAATAGTGGTATAGCAAGAATGCCAGTTACAGTTGCTACACTGAAAGATCTATGTAGGAAGCTTATATGATACATTAACTGACTTAAAGTATATGGAATACCTTAAGGACATCTGCTTGTTAATATGATTCTTGTCAAACTCCTTGTTTGGCATCATGGGTTTCCTAACATGGAATGCCTTCAGGTAAATAGAATTGAATGCCAAATGACAGAAAGTATACATGAGTGGATGGAATGAAAAATATTTCATGTTCTCCTCAAGAGAACTCACTGTGGAAAAATTATTTTAAAGTTTGCTGTTCCTCTGAATTCATCTGGTTGTACTTCCACATGCAGTGTAAACTCTTACTATTTAATTTTATAGACAGTCTGTAAAACAACTCAAATATTAAGGAATTTATATGGTGAAACTGCAGAGATAGTGTCACTGCCAAAGTGGATAGGCCACAGGGCAAGATAATTAAGGATTTCTCTTAACCTATTGTAATCAACTTGTAAAAAAAAAAATCACTTCATCAATCTCTGAATGCATTTGGAGTTCCCACAATCCTGCAAACACACATGCAGATAAGGTAAATACACTATTTAACTGACACTAAAAATTAAGCACTTTTCATAGCTCAATAAAAGAAAATTAGAAAAGTAATGATATTAAAATAGAACAAAAATTGTTAAAAGTATAAAATCAGACTGTGGAGTATATTTGGAGTTTACCTGAAAGCAGCAAAAGAAACCCTCGCCAATCATCTCTGAAAAATTACATCACTGTGATCCAAATATTCCATTAGAGTTTTTGTTTAATTCCAACAAGTTCCTTCACTGATAGAAAAATCTTGAAAAAAAATTTTTTATACTTCATTTCAGGAAGACCCAAACAGCATCAAGAGTTAGAGAATATATGTTGCATATATATATACACAGACACATATTTTATTCTAAGGTAAAGCAACATATTGTCACATATTCTATGCATACATATGTATGCACACATATATATGTTAGATACCATAGAATAATACTCCAGGCAGAGTGATGATAGCTATAAAGAAATGAAGTGCCGAAAACATCAGTTATCTATTCTAAAACAAATGATATAAGTATTGTTTCTTGTGTTCTGTGTAAGATGCTGCAGACATAAAACATGAAAAAATTGTCCGTTTCATTTGGGGCATGTATCCATCTTTGTGCTGAAATCTAAAGAAAGTTAGAAATGCTTTTGATATGATAAGGAATGTTAGGTTGTTGTATCTTAACTTTAGCCAAGTGGCTAACTGTGGGTAGTTGTGCATCTTTTAAGAGTTTTTCTTTGTTTATTTGGCATGTGTTCTTTTTTGCTTTTGGTATATTTTTGTTTCTTTGTTTTTGTTGTTGGTTTTTTTTGTTTTTTTTTTTTTTATTATTATTATTATTATTATGGTGGGGCAAGGAAGCTGAAAACTCAATAAAGATATCTATCCAATTCATCTTAAGTGCATAACTACTGCTTTGTTATTCCTACCTGTTATGATTTCTCCTGAAATATGTGCATCAGGCTGTTTTCTTCATCTTTATTTGAAGGTTCCTCTTTTCCTTCTCCAAGGACTTTAACATAAGGCCAGTTTGTTCTTCCGTCTTTCACTGAAGTTAATATCAGTCCCAACAGAACTATTCAATTTTATCCAGGGATTTAGATATCGTATACTTCATTATTGCATACATCTTTATAACTATTTATTGTTCGGGCTAGGACTAGATTTTTCACAAAGGAAAATATTTCTATTTCAACACATCATAAATATTTTACTAGTTGAATCTTTTTCCTTTGGATACTGCTCTATACTTTTTTTTAACCCTCTTCCATTTAAACAGCTTTTATTCCACCAATGTTTGTTGCATGGAGCTTTCTACCCATGGTCTTCTCTCCTCTTTGTAAAGAGAAAATCTTTGTAAAGAGAAAATCTCTTACATCGTCTTCCTTTACAAAAGCATTGAAAATTTTGAGAATATTTGCCATAAATGAAACAAGAAAATCATTTAGCATATACAAAGTTTATGTTTTTATTTTCTGAGAAGGGAGAAAGATTGATGAAAGCATTAAATGGAAAATATCTTAGTGCTTGAGGCTCTTCCATCTGCCTGATATGGAAAACACGAGAGTGTTTCTTAGTGAGACAGACAAAGGGAATGCAGCCAAGAGTCTGTGCTGGAACTGTCCTAGAAGAAGTGGTCTTAGTTGGCAGAATTGTCAACAGTTATGCTTTGGTGCCTATTGAGCTCAGAAAAGGATTGGATTTGGTCTGAATGTTAAAAATTTTCAATAAAAGCTATATATGAGCTAGATTTCATGTACAGTGACGTACTGTATTTTTAAAAAGTTGCTAAGCGTGTTAAGGAGAATATAATAACAACAAGCTATCTTTATAATCAGTGAGAACTTGCAAGTGTTTGTAAAAATTGCCATGGCAATATTTGACTGGAAATAGACTTTTTATTTTTTCTTGTCTCTACCTAATTGTTCTATATCAGTTGTTCCTTCACTCTCCATCTTGAAAGCTAGAGTTCAAAAATGAGTGGTTCTGTGCAGAGGGAATTATACTTAGAAAGATTTGAGTATCTGAACAACCTAAATAGAAGGTGTGTTGATGTGTTGTTTGTTTTATTTGTTTTCAATCTAAATGCTATAAACAGAAACTGAAAATTCTCCAAACATCCTATAATGATCTCATGTGTATTGCAGACCTTATCCCTCTTGCATTGAAGCCAGTGAGAGGCTTGATGTTGACTTGACTTCCTAAGACATGGGAATCTTCTTTCTACAATTAACATGAACACTATAAACACTATATCTTTGATCCCAGGAGCCATATCCAGAATTGCCCTGATCCACGTGAGCTGTTGAGAATTAAAAGCAAAGGAAGGAAGCTGACACTTAATTGTGCAGACTGCTTTAATATGAGATACCTCAGAGTGGTGAAGTACCAGAAGTATTCCACAAATATCTTTGCTGATGCTCCCAGGTGAATAGACATTATGTGCGTGGATTTGTTCTGGTGAATGGAAGGAAGCTTCCTGGAAGCAGATCAGTTCCTCTGTAGAGAATGTAAATAAATTCATTACATAGATTTCATATAGAAGATAAAATAAAAAGGAAAAAAAAAACATTTTTTTATGAAAATTGAATGAAAATGTTATCATGCTATTTCCTGAAGAGTCTTATACTGCCATCTTCTGGGGGTATAAAGAGAAGATAAATAAAAGCAAGAAAGGAAGTCAAGCTTAAGCAACATTCTTTTCAAAAGCTGCAAAAGCTCCTTATTGACGTCTCAAACCAGTAAACAAGGAGACTCTTGAACTCCATTTTGCATCTTCTTGACCTCTAAATAACCCATTCACTTACACCTCTGTTGTTTGAGTGCTTTTCCATCCTTCAGTTTTGTAATCTGACTATGAGATATATTCAAATAACCAAAATAGTCTTTTTGCATCTCCAGGCCTTTATTTATACATTCTGGTAGTTACTATAGAATCTGACCAGTGTGACTTTGGAAAAATGATCTCTTTTTAATAAAAACTAAAAAGAACTATTTGAGTTATAATTTTGAGAGGTTTTACTTTTGTTTTATATCAAAGCAAAATGATGTTGTAGAGGCAAATCATTATTAGAAACATAGACCTGTGGAGACAGTGGTTGGAAAAAAAAAACACAAAATAAATTCCAAGGAAATTATTATGTAATTATTATTTTACTTTTTTGGTAAAATGGTAAAGTCACTCTGGAAGCTGATTGTCAAGTTCTCCTTTGAAAACAGCAGACAATTTCTTTTATATTTCTTCATTCTTTTGTATTGACCAAAGTTTCCCATTTCACATTACTACTTTAATGTTGATACTTTTCACTTTGTGACAAATTGGATGTTCCACATTAGGATTTTCTGTGCTTAGAATCAAGGCTTCAGTGAATCCTAATGGCACAAGGACATTTGGTAACCCATATTTGACAACATCCCCATTGTGGTAGTGTGTTAAAATAAACTTCTGAAGTGTAGCATACTTTCTTTAAGTAATGGACTTTTTATCCTATTATGAGATCATCAGATGTTCTTCATACCCCAGAATTTATATTTCATTGAATTTTCAGATTTCTTATTTACTTGCATATCCATGCAAATCAATATAATTTCAGTATCCATTTATGAAGTTGTAATGGAATGGACATGAACCATTAGTGGATGACTTTACTCTGTTCAATATGGTACAACAGCAACCTAATAGTTTATGAAAATCTTTGTTACATGTAGCTATACACCACTACTCAGACATGTACTTCTCCTTCAGTAGAGACTTGTGTACTCAATCCCTGCTAGCACTTTTAACGAGTTTCTGTCCTTAATAGCTGTGCAGTTCTTCAGGTGTTCAACAGATGCGCTTTCAGATGTATCACTGCAAAAAAAAAACAAAAAAAAAACAACAGAAACACAAAAATGTCAGGACAACAGTAGGTTCCATGTAAGGGTAAGTATGATCACTTGTCTGTATTAAGAAGTAGCCCAGTATGTAAATATTGTGATTTTGTTAGAACTACAAAAAGGCTGAACTCACTAAGTTAATTTGTTGTAGAAGAATAATCCTAAGGAATTAACTTTATGCCTTTTTTGTTTTTTTACCACACTCATTATTTTTGTTCTACTTTTGTGCCTTAAATACTCTTTCAATTGATAAACTTGAGAAGTTTAGTGAAAATTTTTCAATAGAAGTGGAGTCAACAATGGTTAACTTTTCTGCCTTAGGGAGTGTTTAGTGAGAGAAAAATCTTCTGTGTTCACCTAAAAATAAATTCAGCTATGAGAAAGAATTTTCAAGTGTGCTAATAAGTCCTTTGTGAAAGATATTTGTGTTTTTACATTAACAAGATCTAAGGTTTTTTATTTATTTCATTGAGGGACGCACCAGATAAAGAATAGTATCAAAAGTAAGCTGTCCAAGATGAACAGAAAGCAACAATTTTGCAGTCTGTATATGCAACTATCAATTCAATTCAGTTGTGGATGCTGAAAGTTGTTCATGAAACAGTAAATGAACTGCTAAATAATTCTTCTGTAAAATGTATTGCATGTGCCTTTATTTTGATTTTCTTTCTAGCGAATGCGATCAAAACTCTCACATCCCTCGTGCAAGGGTCTATATTGAAGACTAGACACCAAGTGTCTTGAAACCAGTGAAAATGCTATAATACCTCATCAGCATTCATTAGTATAACACTGGTACTTGTAGGCAGGTGAAATCTAATCAGATAAAGAGGAAGGAAGATCTGTGTTGTGACAGACTAACACAGGACCATACATTACATCAACTGGATAAATCCTTACCTGCTAACCGTCTCGCCCTTTTATAGTATGAAGGAACCAGTCCCCATAACTGTTGAGAATTATACCATGTGGATGGCATTCTTGAAAATTATATCATAATGAGTATTCTGCTTTTTAAAACATACTTCCTGAATAGTATTATGTGAACTGTAATTAATTCTGGTAGGCTCAGAACAGGATTATGAAACTACTGTCTAGTCTATCTAATCAATTTATTGCATCAAACACCAAATAAAGAAACAGAAACGGGGGAAAATATTCTGTTCACAAACTTGGTTTTCTTGTACTGTGAATAAAAATACCAATTCCCCAAAGAGGAAGAAAATTATGCTGCAGGTCTGTTGTAGCACTCATGGTACCAGAGCTAACATAATAATAATTACTCACGTCATCTTTGCAAAATAAAGGAAGAGAACAAAGGTGAACTAAATGATCAGAATATGTACATGGGTTAGGGAAAGTGCTTATCTGGAACACAAACTTCTGTGTGTGCTGGGGATTTAATTTTGGCAGTTTGAAACAGGCTTGATCAGAAAGCATAATTTTTCATTGGAGGAACAGTGTAATTTTTCCATCTGAAGGTCCAAAAATGAAATCTGAATGAGAAGATTCAAATAAAAAAAATAATAACTTAAAGCTTCAAGGTTTGTTTTCACTTCAGTACTGAACGATAATACCTTTCGTCCATTTCACTAATTCTAATTAAAAAAAAAATACAATAAACTACTGAAGTCTTTAACCTCAAATTGAACAATTGAATCATCTGCTAAGAAAATCTGAAGTATAGTCTCAGGAACTTTTTTAACAATTTTTAGCATTTTTGAGCTTCTACTCTTGCCAATGGACAAATTCAGGGGACAGAATTATAATAACAAAGATATCATATTTATACATATATATATACATATATATATCATAACAAAGATAACAACAATTGCAAGGGAGAGGAAGAATCTGCAGGAAACTGAAACTGCTTTGGTATTGATATACAATGTATGTAGCCCTTTTTATAAAACTTTAAGTTTCAGATTTGTTTCAAATGGAATTTTAAGAAAAAAAGAGTCTAGAATTTGGAATTGAGGATTGGGAGTGTGCTATCCCAGCCTGCAAGGCAAAATTGCTGTTGCTGGGTCAAATTTTCATTGGTGTTTACTTCCTATGTGTACCCTAGAACTGCTGAAAACCATGAAAGTCACAGAGGTTTGTTGCAGATCGGTGTTGCAATTAGTAGATAGTCCTGACTTTCTCTTCTCTTCCTTGTTTTAAATTTGCCTAGGATGTCCAAAGTGTGTATTTCATTTTAAGCCACCATAACTACTGACAAACAGTCCATAATCAGGTTTTATTATGATTATCCCCTTCTGATACTATTTATCTCTATTGCCCTTTGCCCTCCTCCTTTACTCATTTGCTTATCTCTGCAGTTCACTTACACAGTTCACAAAGCTGAAGGCTTGGATGCTTGGAATACCTGGAGCCCCCAGTACAAGAAAGATGCAGAGCTCTTGGAGCAAGTCCAGTGGAGGACCACTAAGATGATCAGATGGCTGGAGCACCTCTCCTATGAGGAAAAGTTGAGGGAACTGGGATTGTTTAGCTTGGAGAATAGAAGGCTCCAGGGAGACTTCATTGTGGCCTTCCAGTACTTGAAGGGAGCATATAAACAGGTGGGGGAATGGCTGTTTATGAGGGTGGATAGTGATAGGACAAGGGGGAATGGTTTTAAACTGAGACAGGGGAGGTTTTTTTATATATTAGAAGGAAGTTTTTCACACAGAGGGTGGTGACACTTTGGAACAGGTTGCCAAGGAGGTTGCAGATGCCCCATCCTTGGAGGCATTCAAGGCCAGGCTGGATGTGGCTCTGGGCAGCCTGGTCTGGTGGTTGGTGACCCTGCACATAGCAGGGGGGTTGAAACTAGATGATCATTATGATCCTTTTCTATCCAGGCCATTCTATGATTCTAAGATTCTATGAATGTTACTAGAATTTATGGTTTTAATCCAGGAAAATATGTTTGTCAGATATTCTGGCAAATATCTGTTGATGATTTTTGAGTTTAAACATCCTTACCTCTGCCAAAGAAGCCTTTTTCCCTAAGTCAGACGGCTAATATTTATCTCTAAATTGGTGTCATATAATGGAAGTTTTTAGGTAGTGTGTGCAATCCTGATAAGTCGGTAGTACGACACACATTTTTGTCTGTTTTGATAGATAATAAAAGCCTAACCTTAGTAATAACCAACCCTCCCCCTGTTCTGTATTGCAAGTACATAAAAATTCCCTATGGGACCATTGAAACTTGAAATCAGTCAACTGGATACCTAGCTCCACAAGGTGCTGAAAACTTTTGTTAGCATTCAGAAGGGCAGCTGCCAGCCAGGCTTCTGCTGTTGATCTTGTACTATCAACAGCAAGGTGTGAAGCTGACAAGAAACAATAATTTTGCCACCAAGGACAGGCTTTTGGAGATGCTTCACTTCTTTCTGATGGTTTTCAGCACCGAGGAATTTACCTAGCTGTATTCAGTTCTAACCTATAAATTTAACGGTACTTGTCTTACACTGATTATCTGTGTTTTCTCTTTACAGCAGTCTTCTCTCCATGACAGGCAGAATTTTCTTCTAGAAAATACTAGCATAGGTGCTAACAATAATGGATGGAGTTTCTGGGCAGTTCAGCAACACAAACAATAAAGCTATGCACAAATCATTCCAGCGAAGAGCTGATGAGTAATTTAGCTTGCATGAAGATGATTTTGCTTCTTTTTATCGTTAGCATCTTGAGTCCTTTGTCTTTGCTAATGCATTGTACTTCACTGCCATAGTTGAGGCAGAACATTAGAATAAAATGCTCTCTTTGATAAATTTCATCTGCAAGATAAACAGCCTCCTTTTTACTGAAAAATGAAAGTGTCTGATGGTGGCTGATAATTAGCCTTCTGACATGTCTGTCACTGGGACATGAGACATCAGGAAGTCTTGGCAAACTCCTCAGCGGATAGACAAAGCAGTTAAAACTGTTCTGTTTTTCTATGGTCTTTAATGTTGAGAAAACCTCAGCATTCTGTATTCAGACATTCTTACCATAGCGTTAACCACCTGAATGAAAAAACTTCTTTTTTTAAGTTTTATACTCTAGTTTGTGCAGCATGTCATTTGACCAAGTAAACACAGTCTAAGCAACCTGAAGGGTTCAAAAGCAACAGAAATGGTAACGCCGTACCATGTGTTCTGTGCTAAAAGAGGTGCAATTCAGCCATCAGAGATCTCATTGCAACTAGAAAAATACATGAACTGGAAAAAAAAGTAGCTTGCTTTTCAGATTTAAGGATGGTCTGACAGAACTAGTAGTAATAAAACCTAAACAAAGCACCATTTTGCATGTGAACCGAGCAAATTTGATTGGAAAGTTACTGCTTCACAGAGTACTCAGAAGCCTGAAATCAGTGCGCTGTGGCATGGACATATGGCTTCAAGCTGTTTGCAGTACCCTAGTCTGGCATTCAATTCCTTATGTATTATTACAAAAAATAATCTAAGAAGTTCTATATGAAAAATGAAATAAAAACATCCACTTGGCAATAGAAAAAAATTGGGGAGAATCTGTCTTATCATGATAATACTTTAGAAATACATCTATATCTATACATCTGCCTATTTTTGATACAACTGAATGCCCACTACATTTGGTATTTTGTTCCAGTGGATAACTTGAAGATTCCTTCAAAATTTTTTACAGAAGCCAGCCTGAATGTTGTCTAGCCAATCATCTAGCACATGCACTGAGACCTAACTCCACCATACCTTTGCTGTCCCAGCTTTTTAATTTCCCAATAAAGCATTTGAAAAAACTACATTAAAACTTCCAGCCAACTGCATTAGATAGTCAAAAGATTACTCTGATATTGTAAGATTCTGGCTTGAACGCAGCTTATTCTAGCTTAAGGTAGGCCGTCCAGATAAACAAGAGGATGCAATGCATAAATATCTGTGGGTATCCATTTTACCTCCACTACTACCTTCCAAAATTTTTTTTAATGTAATCATAAGGTTTCAATAAACCTGAGTCTGTTAGGAGGTCGAGGTCTTCATTACTGATTTTCTGTGGAAGCTGTACTAACTATAGATACTTTTTTCTATCATCTTTGAAGGAAAAAGATATATATTTTTAAACTTAATTCAAAGAAGAAATTAATTCAGAGATTAAAAGAATCTAGGAGGCCTTAGAATATTTTAAAACTGACCTTTATTAGAGCATAAAAGCACAGTTTTATTGGCTTACTGCAGAAATCAACAGTTACAGTTAAAAATATTGCCGTATAGTATATTTCAAAGAACTCTATTACCTGTACCATAATACCTTAGCTGGTAAAAAGATTATTTGATGTATGTACATTACTTTATTGACTTGCACATTACTCCAGGATAGATTTATTCATTTAAGTGACACCAAAATGATAAATATAAGATTTCAGATGAAAAAACATTTTTTACTGGCACAGTGGAGAGAGGGAAAAAAAGCAGCATATAAAATCTGGGCACAAGCAATCTACAGTTGTGAAGTAAGGCCAAATTAGTGAAGAAAAGCAGTCACTGGAGCTTCAGCATGCTGTTCCTTTTCCAATCGTTAAAAATAAAATGGAAGACTGAAAGCATTTTGGGGAATTTTTCACTGAAGTGCAAGCAGTAGTATATTTTATTACGTTGTAGAAAAGGGAGGCTTTCTCCTGCATCCAAGGAAAACACATTGCACTGCTTGCTGCAGTTCTGTATTCTTGTGTGCAGTTCTCAGGAACACAGATGCTTAATTCATCATAAGAGTTCATCATACTGTGTAGGAGGGTTGAAAGAAATGCAATAGATGTGGCTTTGAGTGATATTTTTCACACAGCCTAAATGGCTTTTCAAGTTAAATTTCTTCAGTTTACTAATAGAGACAGAAGCCAGATCTTCCTTGCATGCATAACAAGAAGTTGAAGAGCTGTCCAGCTGTGTCAATAGAAATTAGTGAAAAGAAGCCTATATCAGATAACAGCTAGAGATGTATGAGATACTGACTTTGTTTACTTTTCTTCTTTCTGATTTTTTTCCTCAAATCTTTCTCCCCATTTTCTGTCACCACTCTGCACTTCAAGAGTGACTTTATGGTGTCATTATGCTTCCTTAGTATCTCCTAGCTCCCTTCTCATCCTTAAGTCCTTCTTGTATTCTTATTGTTCCAGGGATTTCCTATTATTCATTTCTAGTTTGCCATTATGCA
Organism: Lagopus leucura; assembly: GCF_019238085.1. Taxonomy (NCBI): domain Eukaryota; kingdom Metazoa; phylum Chordata; class Aves; order Galliformes; family Phasianidae; genus Lagopus; species Lagopus leucura. The sequence goes on from NW_024962262.1 coordinate 79,801,269, forward strand.
AACTAGTCAAAGAAAGTTTTCAAATGGACAAATATCTGTTGGAAAGCAAATATACCTTGACTAAAAGAGATAGATAGACAGCTTCTAAGGAAGTGAGTGTTTCTACTTCTACTTTGCTGGTCATTTGTCTTTCAGTAGACAGGCAAGTGACATTTAGGAGATGGACAAGAAGGAGGTATAGACTTTTGATGTGTAACAATGAATAAACTACTAGAATCAAATACAAATGCTCCTTATGTTAACAGGAATAATACAAATAACTACATTAAAAACTAAATCCTTTTCTTCAGCTGATCAGATCAAATGCACAGAGGAAATAATTGGTGTTCTTTTTCTGTTTTTCTGCAATTTTGTATGTGTGTGTGTTTGTTTGTTTGTTTGTTTGTTTTTACTAAAAGTAATGATGAATGTTTCACCAACAGTTACTAAACACAGTATCCGACTGAAATACCAGACTACTATATCACTGTTTACTTCATCGACATTTAATTGTGAATCAGATGAAATTGTCAAAATATTGAAGCTTTATTTTATAGATCAGAAATTTCATGGCAGTTTTCATTGGAAACAATGAAGCATTTTGTTTAGAATTAGAATAGTTTTTGTGGCTGAAATGGTAAAAGCAGATACCCTAGGGTTTTAAAAGTAGTCTTGCGTTATTGATTCCTATATGAGCTTCCTGTCCAGGCTACATCAGATCTGATAAACCAAACTGTATCACTGGGAAGGTATGGTACATTATGGTTGATTCGGCATAGCACACTAGCAGTGGCTCATTATTAGAAAATCTTGGCTCATAGGAAAATGAATAGGTTGCACCATCCATTACCTTGCTCATGATTTCAGGTAGTGGTAGCTCAGAAGATACAGGGAAGATTTTTAATTTGTGTTGATTGTTACTAGAACTTTGCATGGGAATAAGTCTATAACATATTCAGAGTCCACACAGATGGGAATGCATCAATCAAGATACATTTTTCCTGTTGACGTCTCTGAGCACCTCTCAATTTACATCATTCTTCATTGACTTTTCTCCCTCTTACGTGTAATCAGTTGTGGTCTATCCAGACATAGGTTTGAAAGCTTGATGGACATATAACCTTGACTTCTATATATAGATATGTGAATAACACATGCTTCTGCTGGAGCATCGTAGCCATAGTCAGCAGTCAGCATTTAATGTACTTGCAATAAGGAAGACAGAAATTTATTATATGAATTGGAATTAAATCTTGCAGGTGCCAACCCGTAGTTCACTGAAACTTCATGGCCAGCAGCCATGGAAATTGAATATCTCCTGAATAGGATGTTAAATTATCAGGGCTGCTGAAGCAAGCTTGCTGATACAACGTTGTCGTATTTTAGTCTGTCAGAACTGTTTTGTGAGTGCTTTTGACAAAAAAAAAAAAGATGAATTTCACATGACAGATCTCTTGTTTGGAGAGATGTAGGGTGATTAAGCTGTTAATACAGTTTTTTTTATTATTATTATTCCTTTAGAAGTATTCAAAGGGTACTTCTTTAAATACAGCTCAACATTATATGGCAAAGGTTGAGGCACCTGTGCAGCAGTGAATGAAGACTATCTGAATATGAATAACTAATTATCAGGGAACAGGAAAACACTAGTTTTCTTTCATAAGTAAAATGGCTTCATCCTATTCAGAATAATCTGTTGGGAAAATAATTAGCATAAAGAAGATGGAGTTTTGATAAGTAACTTTGATGTTCATAATTATAGTAATTTTTGTATAATTTATTTCATTTATGCTCATGTTTTATTTCAGCTTTCCCCTTCAGTAGTAAAAGCTGATATTAAAATTTAGGCTAAACCTATCTAGCTGTAGGCAGAAAAACTGTTCTTTGTATGATAACAGTAGATCTAGCACGAACTTGCTGTTAATATTTCTTTCCATCTCTTTGAATTTGTCTTCCCTACTACAGTAAATCATGCAGATAAGTATCAGGAAGAATCTAGAAGTATCAAATTTAACATGGCATGAAATCAAACTCTTTTCATTTCAATTGTATAATTTCAATATTTTTAATTTTATTCTAGTTAGGAATGCATCATCCAAAGTATGAACAAAGAAGAGACACAAAACTTAGACTGTTGTGACATCAGAACAATGAAGAAGGATCTTCCTGGCTTGATTAATATGTGTGAAGAAGTGATATCGGCCACAGGGCTCTGAAGAATGCCAGCCTGTACTCTGTGCGTTCTTGAGCTTAGTGGAAGAAAAAGCTTGTTATTCGGTTCTTTCCATAAGGCTCTATGACATCTCTCAACTGAGAAATCTAATTTCTTACACAAAATTTCTTTACCCAAGAAATGAAAAAAAAAAAAAAAAAAGTTGAGACATTAGTAATGCTTTTCAGATGTATTTAAATATGAGTCTATTGAATAATTGCCACATCCCCCCTCCTGTTTGCTATCTAAGGAATTAACTATTAGGTTCTTCTACTAGCTAATTTGGTGCTAAATGGCTCATATTGTTCCTCCTGTCAGGGAACGGCAGTGGCAGCAAGGTTTTATTTCTCTACTTGTCTGTTAAATCTAGTGTTTGCATGCACATGTTGTTTAGTAGGAATGCTTGTACTTTGAGGTAGTAGGATGCATTGTTTTAAAGCAGCAAATAGTTGTGAAGTATGTTCTATCATTTTTTTTTCAGAATTCTACTATGTAGAAGAGGTTAACACTCTTCTCACAGATCGTGAAGGTAAACTATCCACCCAGTTGTTCCCAGCAACTTGGGAGATACCTCTTTAGATGGCTGGTTATGCTACAAGAAATACAGAAGTGTTGGAGAAAGAACTGTTGTATGTGTCCCATTGAAATAAAGGACGACTTCTATGCAGTAATAATCTCATTGTGCAAGAGGGAAAGAATGTTGGTCTGTAGGTGCACCACACACCTACAAATTCAAACAAAGCAGAGAACTCATGGCAGAGTTCCATTGCACACAGGCTACATACTGATGATGCAAGCAGAAACAGGCTATAAGGGAGGAACTTAGAAAAGCTCCCAGATGTGAAGGGATGGTGTCAGGAAAATTCAAGTTCAACTAGAGCCAAGACCCATGAGGGGCACAGGACAAAAAAAGTTTCTACAAGTACATTACAAGGTAACTCAGACCACTGCACTTAGTGCCAGGGCTCAAGGAGGAGAGTTACTTCTGGATATAGATCAAGCCAGAGATAACTGGAACAATACAAGTTCATGGGAGCATTCAAGGGTGATGATTACTTGGCCTTCAAAAAAGGCCAAGTAGAATTTCATCCCAGTCACCCTTACTTCAGTCCAATGGAACAATTCCCTTAGATACATGTTTCTGTCTAGAGAAAGAAGAAGCTACTGATGGAGAACAGTCATTATGGATTTACCAAGTTAAAATCATTCCTAACTAGTCTGATTACCTTATAAGATAAAAAGCTTAAGCATGTGAATTAAGAGTAGCAGATGTCATTTATCTTTAGTAAAGCTTACTAAAGATTAGTGAGGACTTTTGACAGTTTCCTGCAATGTTTCTGCCCAAATTAGGACATTATGGTCTGAAAAACTGGGAAGAAGGTGGATGATTAGACTCAGAGAGATATTTAATGAGTCAAACTCTAATTGGAGGCCAGTAACAAGTGGATTACCACTGGGTTTCATCCTGGGGTCTGTCCTATTTGACATTTTAGTCAGTGGCTCTTAGGAAATATGCTCAAGTTTGTAGATGGCACCAGATTGAGATAAGCATTTGATATTCTTGAGGACAGGGTTTTCATCTAGAGAGACATAAACAGTCAGTAAGGCCGGTCCAGTAGAAACCTTATAAAAATCAACACAGATGAACAAATCTTGTACATTAAAATGAAAAACTGCCTAAACTATAGGCATGAGACTGATAGTCTGGTGGAAAGCAGCTCTGCTGGAAAAGGTCTAGACCTCTGGGCTGTGAGAGAGCTGAGGATGAGCCAGCAGCCTGCCCCGTCAGCAAAGACAGCCAGAAGCATCCTGGATTGAGTGAACAGGAGTACTGATGATAGACAAAATAAAGGAAAAAAATCTAGTACACTTGTACTAGATTGATCATATCTAGAATACTGCATCCAGTTTGGAGCTGTCTGATACAAGAAACTCCAGAAAGTTCAACAGAGTGCCATCAACACAGTCAAGAGCTGGTACGTTCACCTGTGAGGAGAGGCTGATGGTCTAAGGCTTGTGCAAACTGAAAATGAGAAAAGACAGCTGTGTTGTACTTAACAACTGTCTGCCTATATCCAAACAGTGGTCACTCAGGAGGCAGATCCGGGTTCATCACAGAGCCTGGAGAATAAGAAGCGATGGGCATGTGTTCATGAGGGTTTCAGACTGGACTGATGTGAGAAGAAATATTTTCCTTGTGAGAACAGACAGCTGGTGGAGCAGTTTTGCGTGGAAAGACTGTGTAGACTCCATGGTTCAAAGTTTTCAAGACCCAGCTGGACCCTGAGCAGCCTGCATGAGCTTGTATCTGACCCTGCTTTGGGCTGGAGATTGGATAACAGACTTCCAGTGGTACCTTTAAAATTGATTTATCTTATGATCCAAAGGACAGAGTTTAGAAAACTCAATCATAGGAAATCATAGGTAGATTGGTTTGTTAATAGGTGAATTCCATGAAATTCAGCATTTCTCTGATTTTGGTATAGCTTTATTCATTGCAAATTGAGTACTTCCCCAGAATGTATTAGGAATAACAAGAGGCTAGAAAGACGTGGCAAATTTTTGATACAATTTCAAAAATTTGATTCCATTTCTGTTCGTTTTCTCTGATTATTTAACTTTTTGGACATCACAGATTAGGAAAACAAATCTTTTTATTTGTTACTGAAGACAGATTCTTTACAATTTACTTTCGAGGATTAAAAAAAAAAAAGAAAAGCAAAAAAAAAAAAAGCATATTTTCTTATATTCTGTTTCCCATGTATCAGAATAAAGGACATTCTGTCCTCATAGAAGTCTACTGTAAAAAAATAAGTTCATGGAAATTGAATTAACATTCTTATTAATCAGAACAGTTGCTTTTTTTTTATTTTTATTTCATTTTTGTTCAGTTGCTACTGTAAGCATTTCTTAGGGACTTTCTACTACCCTCTAGCTCTTCCAATTCAAAGCTGTCTTCTCAGCAAATTACCTGGTCCTTTAAAATAGGAATTTCCCCCCATTTCTATACAAAATTGCATTTTTAACTTTCTCTTGAGGTATACATACTCAGAATACTTTTCAGAACATTCAGTTCCGTTTTGGCATTTTTTATGTTTGAGACAAGAATGCTTTGATAGCACAGCTGTTTTCCTAGTTGTTCCAAATTCAGAACTCCAGGGATAAAGTAAAAATTTTGGAGAATATCTTCAGGGTAGTAGGCTGATTTCAGGATTCTGTTTAGCAACAAATAATATGTGAGGTCCTCAGTTTATTTCCTGCGGTGAAGAATAATTTCAGTTTAATTTTTTTAATAGAATGAAAAATCAAAACAGAAAAAATATTTATCTAATTGCAATTCAGTCAATTTCATTTGACAATTCAATAACTTTTGTTAAGAAAATTAATGACAAATCATCAACTACACTGTTTTGTAATTTCAGCTGATGAAGTTACTGACACCAGTGTAAAAGCCATACAGTGTAAAATGTGAAGATCAAAAATTCTGTTCATTTTCATCAGTTCTATTGAAAAATGAAAATGTATGACAAATTGACACGAGTGAATAAAAGCATTTTCAGAGCAACTAGTTAGTGACTGTGACAATGATAATAGAGAAATAAAGATAAGACAAAATGTTTGTGACATTGACTAAGAAAACAGAAAGAATTAGAAACTGATGTGGCAAATGGCCTTCTCTAGAAGCTGCTTCACCACATCCATAATCCATTGCCTTCATCAACTGTGCATACTGAACCATAATCAATAGTTGCTCCACAGCTGAGACTAGTCTTCAGTCACACTGTGTTTTGACTGTCAAGAAATCCAATAGGTAGAAAAGGGACCTGTCAAGTCTGTTCATTTTCATTTGTCAGATTCTTCCCCCTTTCTCAGTATCCTAACAATTCTTTCTCCTATATATATATATATATATATATATATATATATATATATATATATATATATTTATATTTATATATATATATATATTATTTATAATTATATATATATATATAATTTCTTCCTTCACACAATCTCTACTTCCATTTGTCCATTTCTCTATTCTCCTTTCTTTGCTTGCAAATCTCCAGCTTGTCCAAGACACTTGCACAGTAATTGTCGCCTTGATTTCTCTTTTCTCCAAACCCTCATATTTTCATATTTTTACATCAAAATTACCTTTTTTTTTTTTTTTTTTTTTAATTCCTTCTCCTTATCAGCATTCTAATATCATGCTTGTAGTAGCACTTCAGAATCTAAAATAAAAGCATTATACTCCTTTAATCTACACTGGTCAAATTTAATCGTATTATTTGATTTTTGGAATTTTTTATTGCACATGGGTTTTTAATGCCATTTTGTAAGTAGGATAATGTCTTTTAAACTACATTGAGATGTCAGAATGCTTATGTTATTTTATCTGTCAGGAAAAATAATGTAAAAGGCTGTATAATGTAACTAGTCAATATAATAGCTATTAGTTTTTTTGCTTTGTTTCATTGTAGTTTGGTTTTTTGTTGTCAGTTTGTTGTCAGTCTGTGCATTGTTTTAGTTTTACAAATGTGATATATAAAAAAGCTCACACATTTAAGGGCTATTAGGTAAATAAAATGACATGTAGAAAAGCTAACATAGCATCGTGCAGCAAAGCACAAACAGGAATACTTCATGCATAGACTTATTCTCCAGGTATTGTGTGCTCCAGAAATTCCAGAATAGTTTTAGTTGTGTTATGGAGAACATATGGTGGAATAAAAAGAGTGAATTTGAAATAAAGCTCCAAGTTCCAACCCTCACATTGTGGACAGCCACCAACTAGATCAGGCTGCCCAGTGCCCCATCCAACTTGGCCTTGAATGCCTCACGGGATGGAGCACTCACAGCTTCTCTGGACAGCCTGTGCCAGTGCCTTACCACCTTCTTGAGTAAAGAATTTCCTCCTGACAGCTAATCTAAATGTCCTCTGTATTAGTTTTAAGCCATTCCCCCTTGCTCTACCACTACTGGACTGTATACAAATTCAGTCTCCTTTCTGCTTATATACTCCCTTTATGTACTTGAAGATCACCATAGAGTCTTCTCCAAGCTAAACAAGCCCAGTTCTCTCAGCCTGCCTTCATAGGAGAGATGTTTCAGCCCTTTGATCATCTTTGTGGCCCTCCTCTGGACCCATTCCAACAACTCAAAGTCTTTCTCATACTGTGGGCCCCAGGCCTGGTCGTAGTATTCCAGATGAAGCCTCACAAAGACAGTAACGGGAGCAATTACTGCCTCGCCCTGCTGGCCACTCCAAAATATACGCAGGCAGGAAAGACAGTCTTTGACTAGAAGATGCTGAGAGGATTACCTGTCAAAAACATTCAGCAATTAGCCATGCTGAATATCTGAGGTAATAAATCATTGCACAGTATAACAACATTGTAGTCTCATAGCAAACCATTATTTGTCCTGATGAAAAAAGATAAGAGATTCTTCTACCATGAGTATGAATTAATATAAATTTTGTCATGCTAAAACATCATTAATAGCATATCTTCAATATATCTCCTCTAGTTTAAACTTCCATAGAGCTGTATTTGAATCCTTATGATAAAATTGAGACAACTCTTCTCTTAAAAGAAGTAATGTTTTCGTATAAACAGCTGCCAGAAAGCTAATCCTTTTTGATGTGTTTGTGTATCATTAATGTCATAGCCTGCATGCTGTATCTGATCGTTGATTTGTATTAGTGTTTGTCTTTTTGGTGGTGAATGCCTCTTTCTCAAAGAATCTTACGATTCTTATATATGAAACCTAAGGATTTTCACCTAGGTGAATCAGTTTTCTGTTCTTCTGTACGTATATTTGTCACAGATCACAATATGATGTCATCAAATTCATGATGCACCAGGAGACAACTTCTGTTGCTGTAACTTGCACAACCCACAAACAGACAAAACTGGTTGTGTGAACTCCAAACTTGCATTATGCACTTAAGCTCAGAAAATTAATCAAGACCCTGTAGCAGTAACCTGTCCCTACACAGAAGCTATAAATTTGGAGATGCATTTCATATTAGAATTTGACTCTACCTATCTTTCAAAGCAATTCTGAGTTGCATGCTGTCAGACTGAACAATCATTTCAAATTACATGATTTATTATTCTTCAGTCCTCCCTGATACAAAAGAAGGGATCTATTGATTTCTTTCAGGACAATTTTTATTGTGGTGTAAGGCATCATGATTGCTATTAACTGTGATATTGTATGGTCAGTGAAATAGCCAGTGTTATTAGTTAATGTGCAAGCAAATATCGACCAGTAATTTTAAACAATAAATGTAATGATATGAGACATAAGGGTTTATTCAGCATTTGATTTTAGCAATCCAACAACTGGAGAATATCTAGGAGCAGGAATCCAGCTATCCATTAAAATTTATGGTGTGATTTTCATCCATCTAGGTTTGGCAAAATTGGTCTTGAACCAATGGTCTAACATATTTAGCTTTAGGAGTACATCAATGACACACAAATGTTTATTGAGTTGTCATAACTAAGCAAAGCACCTGAAAAATTTAACAACAAAAAAGGACAAACAAACTAACAGCAATGATTTTAATTCAGAGAGAAAAGCCTTTCTGCTATTTCACCAGAAGTGAGTGGAGTTTGTATTTGTGGTCTTTTAGAAATAAAAACTGGGAAACTCAGCACCGAGCACATATTAAGACAGCATAGTTATTTCTTCTAACAGAAGCCATGAAAATTGTCTGACAAGGAGAACATACTTTGTGGTTGTGAGAGTACCTGCAACATTCCCTCTGCCATGCATCACTGCAGCAACAGTAGAAACTTGCAACCTGCTGGTTTTCAGTGCCATGATGTTCCTTTGCCTGAGTGAAGGCAAAACCTCATGGGTTGCACACCTGAGGTCAACAGTGATTATCTTTATTATTTATTATTTTAACAGAGATTCATGCAGTCGGTAGCCCAATAACTAGGATTTTCCTTTTGCTACCAGAAAGCCACCGGACTCGGATTTGCCTTGGGCTAACCTGACTTTCAGAGGTGCTTCGCTGCCAAGTGAATGGTCATGGCTTGCTCTGGTAAAAAAAAAGACCCAGACCTGAAGTAAAATAAGGAAAATCATATTTTTCAGACCAGATAATTATATACTTATGTAAATCTTTAATACTAAAGGGATTGTTTATTTGATGGTCTCCTTTCAGGCATTAAGTAAGGTCCTTTCTCAAGTCTGAGCCCTAGTATTAGATTATGTTGCTAGAGATCAGCAGAGAAGTGAGAAGTATTTCATACCTTCCTTGTATCACACAGAAAGTGGTGAAATAAATCAAAAGCACAGCCGACCTCTTTATTGAAAATGAAATTATTTTTCTGATAATGTTTGTATATACCATAAAAAGTGAAAGATTTATTATCAAATTACTAGGAAACACAAAATACTCAATTAAGATCCAAATCTTTGGTTGCATGTTTTTAATTCTTCATCACAGGCAACTCTTTCATGAATCACTCATAATTTACAAAATACTTATGAGACTATGCATAACATTCATTTTCTCAAAGAAAGAATTAGAAGGAAGTCAATTATTGAAATAGAATTTATCTTATTAAAGAAAATTATTTCCCATCAGTTCTGTCAGTATTTCTGTGTGAATTAGATACAGAGTAGACTTATTCATTTTCCCTTCCTTTTGTTTTAATTAATGATGTCACATTGTGACCCAGTCACTGAGGCTATATTTGCCATTGGAGGGCAGGGTGTAGACTGTACTAGGGGCAGCTGGGTTGAGCTGGGTTTTGCAGACACCCCATGGCCAAGTGTCCGCTGCAGAACCTGGCTGAGCTTCAGCTCTGAGAGTGCCACGGGGGGAAAGGCTGACAGCCCCAGACCATCCTTGCAGGGGAGAAAGTCCCAGGGGCAGAGGGGTTCAGGGCAGCTATCACCCTGGCCTGGAAGCAGAGAGAGGGCAGCAGAAGGGGATGGAATAGTATGTAATGGCATTCAGTGGTCTACAAGATTGACAACAGTAGACAGAAGAGGTAAATTCCAGGAAGATATTTCAGTATGTGCAGCTGAATTATTAACTCTGAATTATTAACAAGGCCCTTCTGCATTGGATAGCTGGAGATATTTGACAGCTAAAATGCTAATCAGGCAAGCAATGAATGACACATTTCATTTGCCCATAACGATATTTTGAATGTAAGAGTGTTTACTACAGGCCCTACATTTAATTTACATTACACTAATTTGTATAACTAATCATTAATTTGTTAGCAAATTTAAACGTCAATTTTAGAAAGTGCATATATTGTGATAATTCTCCCTTTGTGCAACTAAACAGTTAAAGCAGCCTTGTCCACCAGATAAGTTATGGAGTAAGGACTCTTCAGACATATCTTGCTCATGTTCCCATGTATTCTTTGAAATGCAGCAAGACAAATTTTTTGTATTACAAATATTTGACTTTCTCACTGACTCCAGAGCATATACCCTTGGAATATGAGAGACAGAAAAACTACTTACTAACATAGAATCTGTGAAATTATTATGTTATTACATAAATATTATTAATATAAAATATTATTATATTACTTTTTTGGTAAAATGGAAGCTGATCGTCAAATTCTCCTTTCTGTTAATTCTAGTGTTTGCATGCACATGTTGTTTAGTAGGAATGCTTGAATATGATTTAAGAGTTCATGGAATTTCAGTAGCTCAGTAGTTTGTGCAACAGTGTGGGGAAATGAAAGCTTGATACTGTAAGGCTCAAGATCAGGTCAGTACTGTCCTTAACAGAGAAGCTTACTGATAAGGGTATGCATTAGTAACAGTATTAATGATCAGAATACCAGCCAGGACTCTTGAGGAGGAGTGAATCTTGAAAAGATGTTCCTTTTGAATTGCCGATTGCTCAAGAGAAGTTCACAGTCTGTATAGTCAATTACAAATACAACTACAATGCATCTGTCTTCAGAACCCCACATGTGAGATGGTTCATGTCCAAATAACCATCTGCCTATCAAAAACAGGGATGTTTTGTGCACTGAACTTTGATAGCTTTTTTGTAGCACTATGGAGGTGAAAAAATATCTAGGATCAACAGAAGCATTAAGTAACTGTTGATAAGAATACATAATATCCTCATGTTGACAAGGTCTCTGGTAGTTGTGCATGACTTCATAGCTGACACTATCACTCTTCATCCATCCTTTCACCAGATTTCTTTGCTGACTGCACAGAGAGAATCAAGTGTTTGGGTTTTTTTTTCCCCTCAGAGTGAAAGGCACCCTTACAGTGAAGGAAGCAGATTCTCTAGGAATCACATGATGAAGATTATCAAAGGTGACTTTCTACCAAGTGCACACAAGTGCAGAAGGTTTACTAGTAGAATTCATTTGCTAATAGAATATTCCTTCTTTTTCAGTTTGAAAGCTATTAAGTGTAACAGATGGCAGTACTATCAAACTAATGTAAGATAAGGGACAAATGCTCATACTGGAACACCACTGAGCTGAATGATAATATTTATGGATCTGGAGGCTTTTTTTTTTTTTTTTAATGAACTTAATTCCCTTAATCAGACAAGAGTTACTTTGAAAGAGAGCCTGTTGTCATCTGGAAGTCATCTGGAAACCATTCAAATGTCACAAAAGTCAAACTAAATGACTGGTCTTATTTCCGGTATGATATATTTCAAACCATAAGGTCTCTTCAGAGTTGAAGAAATTCTGAAATTTTGCTTACAGAAGAAGTTAATATTTCAAGAATTATCAGTTTTCTAAGGACTGAGTGAGAGCAAGCTGAAGGGGTTGGAAGAATCCTTTGGGTGCAAATATTGATTCACTTATTTGTCTTGCTTTCAATCCTTATTAAGTAATGACAAATAAGATTTAGACATCTAAATTTTAGAGAATTGGCAGGTCACCATTTTTTTTCAACAGAGATATTATTAAGTATCTGAGACAGTAGAGCACATGGACTAGACTAACTAGACATATATCCAAAACAGTGAAAATATTATACTAAAAGCATAATCCTACTTCATCCCTAGTATGAAGTAGGGATGCAAAATATTTTCCGTATTGCAATTGTTGAGTTTGATTTTTCATATTAACCTCTCTGATAGAAAATGATTGATGAAACACTGTAAGATCTTTAAATTTTGACAAGTAAATCAAATATCTTTGCTACAGAATCCAATCTGGAATGTAAACCTATTAGCTTTTTAGGATATCTCGCCAGTAGGAAATTATTTAATCTATTTATTTTAATTCTCCTGCCTGTAGGACATCTCTCTATGTCTTGGAAATAACATTTGACAAGGACTTCAAGATTATAATGTTAAGATTATAATAATAATTAGATCCATTTGCAGCATTTCCTAGTCATATTATAATGTAACAGTACTGTAGTAAGAACAATTCAGTGCTTGGAAGAAAGAGCCTGATTGTCCTCTTACGGTTGGTGCCAGATTCTCAGGTGCTGTAAATCAACATATCTTCCAAGAGCTGAATAACTTGGCTTCTGTTCTTTATACATACTTTGTTTACAATAATAATTCCAAAGCATTGTGATAGTAATTCTTTCCTTGACAAATATTATTTTTTCCATTTATGAGTTTTTTTCCTCAATTCTGTTTCCATTGAAATTAAAATGAAGGGATTCTCTTTTTTACCTAAGCTTTAGTTTAATGAATCAACATGTAATGCTGAGTTAACACCAATTTTACAGAAAAAGGAGGGGCCTTTTTAATTCTATCTTGTCCCATGATAAATGTTATAGAACCTTTGTAAGTGGTGATGACATTAATTTCTCAGACAAACTAATAGGTGTTAAATATTATTTTCAATTATTTTCAATTATCAACATGTATTGATATAGGCATTGTATTAAAATGTCCTTGTTTGAGATCTGACCAGGAGGATTTTTGTATATTTGTTCATGTAAAATGAAACATTGAGAAGAGAAGGCTTAGGGGAGGCCTTATTCTCTACAACCACCTGAAAGGAGGCTTTGGAGAAGTGGAGGTCGGTCTCTTCTCCTGCACAATTAGCTAAAAAAGGAGAGGAAGTGGTTTCAGTTTGCACCAGGGGAGGGTCAGGTTGGATATTGGGAAAAATTCCTTCTCCAAAATTTCTCCTTCCCAACATTGGCCACACACTGGAATGCGCTGTCCAAGGAGGTGGTTGAAATCACTATCCTTGGAGTTCTTTTCCAGCCTATGAAATCTTCAACAAGAAGTAATGGTGGAAATCACTGAATTTGTTCCATGTGCTCCATCTAAACTCATTGACTAATTTGTCTTTCACTAAATCTTTCCTGTTAATAGCTATTTATTTTACAGAAATCTTACTGGCTTTATTTAAAAACTGAATTTATCTCCCAGTTCAGAGTCTTTCACACCTTTTTCTTTAGGTAAAATCCAATTCTGTATTTTTTTTGTTGCAGTAACAATTGTTCACTATATTTCTTCCTTCTTGAAAATCTGTTATGTATTTTCTAATTCTTTCTAAGTAGCCACCTGTTTCCTGAGGTAAAAGGATGCCTGTTTCTCTCCATTCCTCCATTCTGCTCTGTTGTATGCAATTTCTCATTTGTTTCACACTATCTGAAATTTACTGACACGTTATGGCCCCAAGCATCTACTTCTCCTTTTTGACATCTTAGTTGGCTGTCTACAGTGAATTGCTTGCTCATCCAAATGAGTATTTTCTCTTTTATACAGGAAAAATTTAGTGATGAGCAAAATTTGACCTAATGTAAGAGATCGCATCTTAAAAATCCACTTTTTTTTACAATTGATATTAACTTAGCCTCAATCCAACAAGTCTTTTCAGCCTCAGGCTTCTAAAATCATGAATGAAGTCTATCTAGAAAGCACGTCATCATATTGACATAAAAAAGGCATGTAACATGACATTCACAGTAATATATTAATCCTAAGGGATAATGACAACTGCAGAACATGCAGTGTCTTAGTAAGGTCTCCATCTGCACATATGCCTCTGATAGGATCATTTACATGTTTTTTGTTCTTTTCATATGCTGCAGCACTAAAGTAAACCACAGAGAGCAGTGTGACTGTCAAGAGCATTATCACTTGTGATAAAATCATTTTCCTTGTAGTCAGACTAGAACTAAGATTGTTAAAGCATACTCTAAAGTTACTGGAGTATTTTGCATAGCTGAATATGACAGCGTAAGTAACATTTAAAATAAAAGAACTCTAACTGACCCCAAAGGACTCTAAGTGCTTTTAATTATTTGGCCAGTTTCTTTCAACTGATGATGTCTGCAAAGTGTTGTTGTGAGATGAGCTATGACCTCAGTTATTTACAAACCCTTTTCACTAAGTAAATTTTCTTGAGATAATTATCTTACTTCTTTGACCTCTCAACTGAAAGACAGCCTCTGACACCATGAAGTTATTAGATAAGAAAACATGCATTCTCTTGTACCTAAATGTACATATCACATTGTTCACAAAATTTTATATAGTTATAGGAAGAATCTGTAAATTGAGTATGCTGTAAGTGAAATCTAATTTCCTTATCTTGAGCTGATGGAAAGACTGATGAAATGCTAGTTTCTTTTCCCATTCACCCCCACCCTTAATTCCCCCTACTGGAGCTACTGATTTACAAAGCCCTACAAATCATCACCATTTAAGAAGATAGGTTTGCAGTGCAATTTTGCTACTGAGGCACTTCAGAAATTGATTGTCATGGCTTTTTTGCATTTGATTTCTATGAAACAGAAGTTAAGTAATTTTGTGGTAATTGTTAGAGATGAGAAATCCAAGCTTGGTAGAGAATATTACAAGATAGTAATAATAAGAAGAACAATAATAATAATCTGCAAACTTGAAAAGGTTTCTCTATTATTAAAGAATTGTTCTAATGAGCTAATAATCATGTCTCACATTGTAAGACTACAGCTTTCCCCTATTCGTGTGTAAAAAATATTCCACTGCTTGAATAGTAGAAATCTGAAGGATTTTTTATGCATTTATATCATTTATCGTCTGATGATAGTTTATGGGAAGGATACAGACAAAAGTGACTGTTAACCCAAGCCATCTTTATTATCACTCCTCAGCTTGCAGATTGCTATTAATGTCCTTAGCCTACTAATGTACCTTGTCTTCTTTCCATGGGAAAAATGTACCATCCAGCTGGAAAAGTCATCAATTTGTTCCTACAGAAGCAAAAGTAAGTTAGATTCACAGAGCAAGATGATGATGTGTGGTTATGATCTCTTGACAAAACCTCTCTCGTGAGGCTTTGTAAAATGCTTCATGTTAAACAACAGAGGAGGAAGGATGTGGAATTGATGTACAAGGTTGGGATTGCAAACTCTTATCTCTCTAGCTTCTCTTTTAGTAGATGAGTGGTCAACAGTGAAAGAAAGATCAAAATGACTGCTGTGATGCCATTTTCCAGTACACTGTACTCTTCCCTGCTGACTTCTAGATTCTTAGAAGTGCCTGACCAGAGATCAGTAACGCTTCTTTAAAAATAATCACAGATTCTAAGAAATTGAAAAGAAATGGAAAGAACATCTTCAAATAGTGCCTAAAAACAAAAAGCATTGGATACAGAGTAGTGATAGTACAGTTCTTCTAATTTTTTTACTCTTTCCTCCTATGAGGGATGAGAAAAAGAAGGGCCAAATTGTACATTGGAAGGCATTCAGAACATTGTTGACTCATTTTTTATGTTAGGACAGGTATGTAAAACAGCCAGACATCCTGTTTCCCCAATCATGCATCTCAGGAAATCTGTGTTTGCAGTTAGCTTGCTTAGACACACAGTATTCACTTCTAATGGAAATCTGTCTTCTCAGATTCCTCCCCATAGAATTTCCTTGTAGCTATGCAAATATTTTGCCAGTCCTACAGACACAGTCAGTTTCTTCAGCAACTCTTTCTCCACTGTTCTTCATTCATGAACTCACTGTAAGAGATGTTTTCACAAATGTTAGAGTGGAAAAAAGTTATCTGAGGCTTTGTTGTCCCATATGATATGAAAGATCAGGATTCATTTCCTAGGGATACTGAATAATTTTATGGTTTTTTATGCATATAACCATTGACTGTGGCAGATATCTTAGATAATCATACTTTTTATGTTAGATTTGAGACTGTAATGAGATTTTGGACTATTTTCTATACCTAGGATATCAGTAGAAGGGGAAGAGAGTATAGGAAAGAGAATGCTAAATGGTACTCTTGTGAAATTTGTACGGTTAACATCCTTTGCTTTCTGCAGATGTGTCGAGTTCAACTTGAGGTTCCATTACATAATATTCAGGCTGGAAAACTATGAATAAAAATGTTAACTAAACTCCTGGGCATCTCTAGGTCAAAAAAAATTGTTGATGTTCTTCATCCAATCTCTGCAGGAACAAAAATCTCTTCAGCTGGTAACAGTGCTATCTACAATTGTGGAACTGTTTTGAGAGGAGATGGGAGAAGAACAGAAGATTCATACAGAGGTGCTTCAAGACTCAGAACCACAGACTATGTGAGACTGTGAAAAAAAAAATAAATTCTATTTAATAGTTTGGAATGGAGTATAATCACTTTCACTGTACTGTATCTAATAAACTTTTAGTGCTGTGATTCACTGGAAAAAGGAAATGGGAGAAAGAAAAGATGTGGAGCTTTTGGAGATGGTTCAGAGAAGGGCCACAAGGGGGATCAAAGGGCTGGAGCACCTCTCCTATGGAGACAGAATGAAGGAGCTAGACTTGTTCAGCCTGAAGAAGAGAAGGCTCATGTGAGACCTATTATGGCTTCCAGTATTTAAAGTGAGATTACAAACAGGAGAGAAATCAATTTTTTACATGTATAGATCTTGATAGAACAAGGGAGAATAGTTTTAAACTAAAGGAGGATTTAGATTAGATGCCAGGGGGAAGTTTTTCATGGAGGGAGTGGTGAGGTTCTGGCAAAGGTTGCCCAAAGAAGGTATGAATGCCCATCCCTGGAGGCGCTCAAGATCAGGTTGGATGGGACCCTGGGCAGCCTGAGCTGGTGGGGGCAGCCCTGCCCTTAGCAGGAGACTGGAACTGAATGATTTTTGAGGTTTGTTCCAACACAAACCATGCTATGATATTATTTCTCATAATTTGCAATTAGTCAGGAAGCAATCCATATCAGTAAGGCAGGTGAGAATATAGGGCTTTTCTATTTAAAAAAGTAAGGATATCATAACTAAGACACAATCTAATGAAACACCTTCCATGTCAGTACTTATGCATTGCAGATGGGCTGTTGCATAAGCGATTTATGGGAAAGAACAGCATAAAGGAAAATATGATACTATAAAAAAAGATGGGGAAAAATAGTAATGGGAAATTGAACTTTTCTTTCACCTTGTGACTAAAAGCATTTTTTCACAATGGGACACCTGGTATTCCACTAGAGTGAATTAGCAAATTGGCATTGGTGGAACATGAGAAAGAATATAGGAAACTGCATATTTTATTTGCATTCTACTAAAGCTGATTAGAATAGCATGTTCTATGCAATATTAATGTTTAAAGCAGAAAGAGAATTTTAAAAATAATAATCCCGAATCCCCAGGTGAATAAATTATATACATCATAAGTATGGCAAATACAGATAGGTCCATACCTTTATATTATTTACTTGTGTTTTCAGGGAATCTTCTCATGTTTCAGCTACAATAACGTCTGCATCCTGCTTTTTATAAATGATATTACTAATTCCCACAAGCCCTACTTTCATTATCTTTTGACAAAGAAGAGGATAACAATTTCAAAGACTAAATAAGGGGCTAGTAATTTGCAAGAAATTAAAATGTCAGGAGGTGTGCGATCATTTCCATCCTGCAGCAAAGCCAGAAAGAGTGTACTTGGGTCTGTATACCTCTGAGCCACAGTTGCTATGTTAGTTCAAGACTATAGCAATGCAGCAGTATGCTTAAGGAAACATTAGCTCTGAATAGCATCAGCTTATGCAATATGAATCACTCATTCCCATTTGATAGCACTTAATGGGTTCTGTGAAATCTTCCTTGCTCAGTAAGAAATCTCTATTACTTTTGGAATCATAAAGTCCATTGTCTTTTCTCCATTAAAAATTTCTGGTATTCAGCTTGGAAAAGTTCAATTGTAATTACATATATCAATCCATCTTTAGAAACCCAGTAGTACTCTCAAGATTACTTAGCTCTGTGTTTGGTGATAGACACCTGAGTTTGGAAACTAAGGACTAAATTTGCAGTCTCAGTGTGCATTTTTCTTTATGCATAGGTAAGCCACAAGCATCAATTATAGAGTTACAAGGTGAAATAATTAACCATTGCCAAGCCTTACTTTTTAGATCAAAAGTATGCTTATTACAATGATTCAGGTTACACATTGTCAATGCTGTATTAAACATGGCAGATCCATATAGATACTAGAATCAACTCTTTCCAATCAATTTTTTATTTTTAATTATCAGGTCTTAGCTATTTTGATACATTATTTTTTCTTAAAAACTAAGTATGTATTTTGATATTTAATTCATTAGTTAATCAGACTATATATTTGAATCCCTCCAAGACAATTTCTTTACTGTTCAGATACGTTTATTTCCAAGTTTCTATTTGAAAACTCAATGCAGATGATAATCTCTTTTACTTTAGCAATGAAAATTGAAAGAACATTATGTAGTTGGAAGAGAGATCCAAGGGGATCTTCCTCATATATCCTTATCTCTGAGCCTCCGTGCTTTCCAGAGCAGAAGCAGTGCACGTCAAAGTAGACTAAAACTTTTGAATAACAATTTTTGAGCCTGAAAGAAAAAAAAACTGCTGTTTCCATGCCTGCTGGAAACAGGGCTTATACAAAACAACTAAGTGAACATTAAATCCTATGCTCTTTCACAACATGCTCCAATTGTTTAGTTTAAACTGCTGAGAAAGCAGCTGAAGATCCCTATCATGAACCCTCCAGACAATTCTGTACTAGGTGATACCCTCTGACACAAGGGTGGTGGGAAACACCTAAAATGAAGCTGTATCTTCAGCATCTACTTGGTTAAGTCAATACTATATGAGGTATGTACTAAAAAAGCAGATTGAGAGGAATATATCACTAAACGTAAGAAGGTAAGATGTCTTCTTGTGCACTGGAGAGTTCTTAGGCCTTTACATTATCCTGAGTAGATTCCTGTTCTCCTGACTGAACCTCAGTAGTGCGATCCCTCCACAAAGTCAAACAAGTAACAGGTTGCAATGGCAAAAATTTGACAGAAGTGCAGTTAGATGGCTGACTTCCAAAACTATGAAGAAAAGTAGCCTTCTACAGTTTCAGAAATCTGCAGTATCACTGTGGATCTTAATTGCTGTATTGTGCTAGAAAAATAGGGAGCGGCTGTCAAAAGATTAAATGATTTATCTGGGCAAAGTCAGAAACGTGTTCTTTGTTTGCCCCAACTGCCCTTCTGTGGTCCAAGTTACCTCACTATAGCTATTAAGGTACACAAAGTCAACTGGCTCAGAGATGTCACTGAAAATAATTGAGCAGGAGGGGTTAGCTTTAGCTCAGAAATCAGATCTGCTCATTACCTGCAATTTTAAGACGGCTGCTCTATGTAGTTACAAAGGAGGACAATCAGGGAAGAAAGCCAGCTAATAGGCAAAGGGCAGAGCTATCAAAGACAGGTCATTATATAAAGGCATTATTTTACATGTACATCTGAGGACTTCCAGCTAGCATCAAAACACAGTGATCATATGCAGAAAAGCACTTGGTTTAATTTGAGGTAATTCTGCTGATTTAATTCTCTTCAACAAAAAAATAGAAAAATAAAAAAAATCTAATAGGTTAACTGATAAGGGCTTTGTTATAGTAGACGAAGTGCCAGTTCTCCTGCAGCCAGAGCAGGACAACTCTGTAAATTGTGGGATAAGGCTCATTTCACAGTTCAGCTGGGTGCTCATGCCTCATGTTTTTGAGTTTGTCCTAGTGACAGGCTTCTCAAATCACAGATCTGTTGTTTATGATTGTAAATATGTGCCCTTATGTGCACTGAAGCTTTACTCAGTTCTAATTTGTAGAGGTGGTACTTGCAAAGATTTTTTTCATGTGTGTCAGTATTCTGAAAACTGGAATGAACTAGGTATCAGCCTTGATTTCAGGTGTCCCACAAAGAAAAGGTTAAAGTTAGAAGAATAGAAATTTAAAGAATAATCTTTAGCTCATGACAGAGTCAATGACATTATTCCACCCAAGGTGTTCTTGCTTAGATTGCTTGGCAGTATTTACTGCTAAAAAGGAAGGAAAGTGTTGAACCCAGGCAGACATTTACTTGACAATAACTACGCAGCCTTTTGTCTGACAGGCTCTTAATTGTATATGTTTTTCTGTACATTGCCTTTTCAGTTTTTTTCCACACTACGCTTTCAGTAGACAGAACCAAATGGGTGAAGTGAACATTTCTCTAAATTACTGCACTTTCCCAAATGGATTCATATTGATTTTGTGAATGCATCTTCCAAACAAATAATCTGCTTCTGCCAGCTATATATGCCAGTGTTTAAATTCCCTTAATTACCACACATACAATGTTGCAGGAGTCTGTAATAAAATCTTGATGGTTGATAATGAAGAAAGAAAATTTTATCAGATCTTGGTACATGTTTCTTCAAGAAAATCATTGAATAATACCTGATTTGTTTATGTTTTCCCCTCTTTCCATGAAATCAGCTCTCCCAGTCAAAGTACATATTGTAGTCCCTGGTGCCCAGCTTTTTTGGCTATGTACTGAAACTATCATTATTCCCTAATACTTTTATGTGTTATGTATATGTAATGCACACAAATCTTGCTTTCCATGTCCCTTAACACATGCTGCCAAAATCATAGCCTCACTGAAAATGCCTTTTAGATTTTGAACACCTGTACATTTCAGTTCACTGCTAAGATAAGGTAATTGAAGCATCTAGCTAAATTTTTTTCAAAGTTTGCTTTGGCAGTACCCTACCTGATAAATATAGATGAGTCTGTATTTGAAAGAACAACTCCTTGTGCAGAGGTCTCAGCAAAGAGAGAAAGCAAGGTATATCATTTGGAATTGCAGAGCTGTACATCTTGTCGTCTGCCTCTCCCTTGTTGTCATTACTTGCTTTCAATACATCTGTGTTGGATAGAGTCAGTTTTGTTGCTTTGCTTTCTGTGCATTGTATGAGGAGGATGTGAGTGGGAAGAAGGAGAATTCTGCTTTCTTCACCTCATCCCTTCCTTGCTGTACACTGGCTGAGATGAACCTTTTTGTGAAAGCTGACAATCACCCCTTCCCTAGAAGAAGCAAGCAGTCTTTAGGGAGAGAAACTCCTACCGTTCAGGTAAGTATAGGTAGCACAGAATAGGAGACAAGAAGTCAAATGGGAAATACAGAGAAGTTGGGAATGTGCAATAAGAATGTGTAATTCCAAAGAATATGAATACACATTTTTGCCATTTCTACAGTGACAATTTTAAGGAAATGGCTCAAATTCTGACTTGGAGTCCCATTACTAAATTTTAGGAACATAGAACTTTGAACAACTTTCTCACCTCAGGTTTCATGTATGACAGTTCTGAGACAGATTCACAAAGGTTTCCTACGAATTGATATAGAATGATCTGTAACCAAAGCACCAGCTAATACCAGATTAAAATAAACATGAAAATAAGTCTTTACAAAGAGGAACTGATAGCATCCAAGGAACTGACACTTCTATCTAAAGTCAAAAACCTGCTTTTTAAAGTAATATAAAAAAAAATAAGGAATATAGATGTATGCTAGATTTCCCAGAAAATACTCCTGTAGATTGCACTAGAGGTAAGAGAGGGAGCAAGGTACAGACTTCTTATGTGGAGAATGATGCTTTGATTGCTTGTCTGCTGAGTTATAATGCTTAATATTGGAAATGTGGTTAATATAATTGTTTTTTTCTTTAGTTTTATGACACTGATAGTCTACTGTAAGATCAAGAGCTTAGAGAATGTGACTCATCTGATTCAATACTTTTTTTCCTTTCATTAAGTTTCTAGTCCAACCATCAACCCATTACCACCATATCACTAAATCATGTGCCTCACTCAGTGCCACAACCACATATTCCTTGAACACCTCCAGGGATGGTGACTCCACCAAACACTCTGAGCAGCCTCTTCTAATACTTGACCATCATTTTGGAGAATAAATTTTTTTGAATAACAAACTCGAACCTTCCGTGGCGTAATTTAAGGCCATTACCTCTCATCCTATCACTGTTACCTGGGAGCAGAGCCTGATCCCCACCTCACCACAACCTCCTTTCTGGTTGTTGCAGACAGCAACAAGGTCTCCTCTGAGCCTTCTCCATACTGAACAATCCCAGTTCCCTTAGTCATTCGCTGTAAGATTTGTGCTCCAGACCCTTCACCAGCTTTGTTGTTCTCCTTTGGACACACTCTAGGGCCTCAATGTCTTGTAGTGAGGGGCCCAAAACTGAACACAGTACTTGAATTGCAGCCTTGTCAGTGCCAGAGAGTTGTAGCCCTATAGCAGTCATAATGAAGTATCCAAGAAGAGGACCTGTAAATATAATAATTTTGTGTCTGAATCTAGAAATTGTAAGAAAATATTGCCTTATTCTACACTGTGAGTATACCTGTAAGTTCAAAAATTCAGCATTGCCCATAACAAGATAACATAGGGATTATTGATCAATACTGGGCTGCAAACTCAGATTGCAGGATTCAAAGCTGGGAATACTGATGGTTGCAGTTTCAGCTACCAAAAAATTGTATCATATTAGAAAAGTAAAGAGAAAGTAAAAGATGTTTAATAACATTTAACAGATTGTTTTAAAATATTCATACTAATAACAGTAACCAAATTAGGATTTGAAACATTTGAAACATAAACGAATTGTATTCACTCAAATTCCCATTTTAGTAAAGGAATAATAAAAATCTTCCTGAAATTATGTTTTGTGAAAGGGCTGCAGGAATGCACACTGTACTATGGAATCTCTTACGTAAGAGCAAAATAAAAATAAAATATTAGCTTTTGGATTTGTTGCACGTAAGAAACATTCTGTAACACCATTAATAAGTATACTTAGTGCAGCAGCATGGTGAATGAACATTGAAATTTTCCAGAAGAAAACAAATACAGTCAAATTCCAACTTACACTGAACTGATGCAAGTCAATTTCCTGTCTGGGCTGAAAATCAAAGCAGGTTTTGATCCAAATAGTGTGCATAAATCAGGTATTCATCTTATGTAAATTGTACACATTCACTCCTTCTCTTTCAGTCATATTATTGTAATTATTGCAATTTCTCTCTGGTATGCATACATACTTCACAAGCTGATCAGTTTAAAGCTCAACCAACAATATGTTCATATCATTCATATCTTTAGAAAAAGCAGGATGAGTCATGTAGGTGACTGAAGTATCACTCTTGTGGCTGCAATGACATTAATTGCATTTAGTGTTTGGAACTCTAAGATGATCAAAGGCCTCCCTTTTAAGGAGTTTCAATACACTTTAGTGCTTTAAGAAATACAGGAATTGACAGTATCAGGGGGGATAATACTTTAAAAAAAACTAAAATACACCTATGGCATTGGTATATTTTATATAATAATATAATATATAATAATATATAATAATTATTTATTTATTCATTTTTAAATAAATTGACCACACCATATTTAGAAAAAAAAAATCATCAGGTATAGGAGAATTGTTATGATCCATTTCTAGTTTAAGATGTATTCTGAAGCTAAAAGGAATGTGGTTCAAAATTAAAGGAGAATCTTTGTACAGTGACTGGCGTTTCACAGGAGATTATGCTTTTTAAAATTGTATATGGATTCAGAGATGCTTTTGATGGAGATAGAGATCTGTGACTTTCAGCTATATACAAGGCTCAGCTGTTTTAAAGCAAAGAGAAAAATAATGATTCTGTCATTCACTATGTTACATGTGCGCAGATGTTGTAAATAATTGCTAGATTAGGGAGCTTCATATTTCAGATTCCAGGTTCCATTTTAATTGAAATCAAAGATTGGATCTTATTCTGAATAACAAACGTGGGAAATGATGGAATTGATGCAACCCAGGCAATTCAATTGCAAAGATGAGGTTAATATTAAGTCCAGGCCATGATAAAAAGTGCTTTGGTTTCATTCTCTGAGTAAAGAGGAGAACATACAGCACTCAGTGTGGTTGAGTTGTGGTTCATAGAAATTTATAAAAAGTAGCAGTGTATTTTAAATTTCCATGCAATGAAGACAACCATTTTGATTATGGTGAAGCTTGATGGAACCTTCAGCATGACCTTCAACAGTGACATAGATCATAGTCATGGAAACAGCAATTAAATATTGTTATCTAAATTGTTATAATTTAATTTTTTTGCTAATTTGGAATAATCTCATATGAAAGCTTCTGTAAGCTGTCAACAGCTTTTTTTGATAGACCTTATTTATCTACTTCTCTGATATTCCTCAAAGTCCTATTTTCTTGCAGAAGCTAGAAATAAAGTTTTTTGTGGCACACAACAAAAATGCTCAATGTAATTGTCTTCAAGGTAAGCTGCAATTGAACCATAATGCATATGAAGGAATATGCATATGAAAGTATAGGACATGTTTTCATTGTAAATTCTACGAGAGAAAACTGAGGGGAATACTTAGTGAATGACTTCTCAGAAGCTGTAGAACTGGTCAAAGCTGCATATTCTGCTGATGATTACCAAACCTGAAGAGGGTAAAAAATAGTTTTAAAATACAACTTGCAGGAGGATTTGTGACACTTGAGGGTCACCTGCCTCCTGAATGATATTCACCTGTGCCAGTGACTTGGATTTCCCAAGTAAGGAAACAGTTTAATATACTGAAAGCAAATTCTAAAGCACTCTGTTTTCATTGACAGTTCCCTTGAACTCACCAGTGGAAAAATGGGAGTTGCTGTAATTCTTGGAGGCCTGAAGAATGGAGAAGGGCAGCACCTGGAGATGTGCTTCTCTACAAGATGCACTTTCCCTTCTGCCCTATAAATTCAGCCCAGTTAGACAGTCTCAACCAATATCCTGCCAGAGAACTCACATATCTATTCTGTGAATTCTTTGGCATACCTTTGAAACAACTGTGGGCTAAAAGCTTCTGATGTCTTTTAACAGCATTAAGATGACTGTTCCTGATTTGAGCTCATTTCACTCAGCATGGTGGTCATATTCTTTATATACTCTTTTTAAGAAGCTCTCTTATATGGAAAAGCATTTTACTTCATACCACTAACAACCTCTCTGAGGCAGTTTATGGTCAATTCAATTTGATTTCTCCATAGTCCCAGTAACAAGATAAAAAAAGTCAATAAATCAAGCAAGGTATGGAAGAGGTTAGAACCACAAGAATTTTAGGAAATGTGTGAGAGATTCACATTATTTAAAGTGAAGGATGGAAACAAGTCAAGTCTTTCATGTATATTTTAATACCTTGTGCTTTGTTTGAAAGGAAAAGCTCTTGAAAATGTGACCTGAAAATTCTAGCAGCAATCTCATCAGAGATAACAATCACTTGCTAAGCAGATAATATTCTTCCTCCTTTGAGAAGCTTTGAGAAAAAAAAAAAAAATACTCATGAGAAAAAAACGCTCTGTCATATTTAGTGCATGATTCACTTGGAGCCTTTCCAAGCACACTAGATGAACAAGTTTATTACATCCCCTGTGCTTTCAATTTGAACTGCTGCTTGTTGATATAGGGGAGGGTGTTTGGTGCAGTCTGAATAAAGATACTGTGGGTTCCATACAGAAATTCTCTATATAATCCAATCTATCCAAGCCAGTGAGAGATGTGGTATTGATAAGAGATGAATAGGTCTCTTCACCTTTCTGAACAAGACGGAATAGGGGAACGAATATGTTGGGAAGACACCCACTTTCTTCTCACATGATACATTTCCTTAACACATCTTTGGCTTATTCCCAGATTTCCTTTCAGAGACAGTTCCCTCCATGGAGAGGAGGGCCCTCATGCTTACTGTAGTCTCAGTTATCCTGAGCTGTGGTTTTAGCATAAGACCTTTCTTATGCTAAAGATTTTTCCCTCCTCATATAACACAAGGGCTGTACTGAAAGTAATGTCTCCTATTTTATTATGTTGGCCCATAATGACAGAGGTGGATGCTGGTGGTATGGCAATATAAGTTGAACTTTCCCACCAATATTCCATTTCGTTTTGTTGCTGTGTGACAGATGGCAGCAGAGGGACACCCTGAAAGAATGGCATCTGAAACGGAAGTGTGGAAGGGGTGAAACTGAATTCCTCCATGAGGAAAAAATATCAGCCATTGACTTTCATTGATGCTTGCTGAATGTTGGACCAAACATTGGATATGAGCACAGTGAGGCGGTGGGTGGCGCTTATCAGAAGTGGTGACAGAGACAGTGGATCACCTCCATCGGTGCAGATTTTTAGGAGTTCAGCATGCAGGCTCTTGCTCAACACTGTTGGAAGTGCATAGTTAATGGCAGTTACTAAGTTGAAAAATAGCGTTCGGTAGCTGAGAATTTGCTCTATCAAAGAGTGCTACTGTGCTCTTTGTATACGTTGTAGTCTCCACAGAGATAAATATAAGGCACTACTTTTGAAACAATCTACACAGAAAAAAATGTGCAAAAACATAGCCCTATGAGTCATTCACATGGCAGCACATGTAATAACTGCCCCAGCTAGTATACATGGATTTCTACCATGAGCGTGAGCCCTTTACAACATTTGCGGGTATATTACCATAAGTGCAATAACAAATATTTTGTGTACAAAGGTTTAATTCATATCCAGTATTTAATGGTGCGGTTGCTTGTTGTCCCCTTTAGAAAACTCATATGTATTTCTCATCTTCCTGAAAAGCAGAGGACAGCAAGAAGTCAGTATAATAGCATATCCTGACCAATTTTTTACTGAGTAAATATTTAAAACATAGCATGAAAGCTAGGTAAAACAGTGTATGATGAAATACATTGAACAGGCTACTATAGCACTTCAGTAAGCCATGCTGAGAGTAGGCTCCACAGTGGCTGTGTTGGTAGCTCTGGCTGCCATACAGCCTGTGAATGTGTGGTCAGGCTTGACTTTCTGGTATGATGGAGACACCACATTCAGTGCACAAGTATTTGGTCTCTTTGCTCTGAGAAGACATGTGTTCCTCACATGTTGCAAATGGAATAGAACAGAGCTGGTCGCTTAGAATAGATCTACAGAAATCATCTACATCAACTGCTAAACCACTTATTTCAGTGTTAAGTTAAAGAGTGTTATTGAGGGCAATGTTCAAATGCCTCTTGAACACTGACAGACACGGAACATCAACAACCTCTCTCTCAGAAGCCTGTTTCAGTGTCTGATAATCTTCACTGTAAAGAAATGTTTCCTATGCTGAGTCTCAACATCTTCTGAGCCGCTCTCTTGTTCTATCACTACTTACCTGGGCTTCCCTTCCTCATGGATCCTGCATGGAAAGGCAAGGTTGCCTCCTGGTCTCTTTTTCTTCAGACTGGACAGCCCGAGTGTCCTCAGCCTCTTCTCAAAGTACACTCCTTTAAGCCCCATTACCAGTTGTATTGCCCTCCTCTGGATGCTATCAAGGATCTTAACATGCTTTTTATATTGTGAACCCCAGAACTGCACACCGTATTTAAGGTAAGGCTGCACCAGTACTAAATATAACAGGAGAATCAAGTCTTTTTTCCAACTGCTTGTGTTGTGTTTACTGCACCCCAAAATGTAGTTTGCCCTCTTGGCTGCTAGTACACACTGCTGATTCATTTTGAATGTTCGGCCATCAGCACCCCCAGGTTCCTTCCTGCTGAACTGTCAGCCAGCCACTTGTCTCCTTTCTGTACCTTTGTCTGGCACTGTTCCATGGCACCCAGCATTTTCTTTTGTTGAACTTCATTACACTGGTGATTACGCAGTGCTCCGCTGTATTTAAGAGTGTCTTTCATCTCCTTTTGGCTTTCTTAAGTATATAATCATACAATATCTTTAATTGGAAGGAATCCACAAGGATCAATGAATCCAGCTCCTGGCTCCACACAACCAAACCATATTTCTGAGAGCATTGTACTTCTTGAACTCCAAAAAGCTAGATTCCCCTGCAAGGCCTCTCATCTCTCCAGGGAGTCAACTGCATCTCCCAGTTTAGTACCATCTTCCAATCTGCTGAGGATGCACTCCACTCCTTCATTTAGATCATAAATGAAAATATTGACCAAAGTGACCTTAGAACCAAGCCCCTGTGAACACTGCTAATGACAGTTAAACAGCCACATATATAACCTCCATCACTGTAACCATGTGAGTTTTACTGTTGAGCCAGTTCATCATCTGGCACAATGCAAACTTTTTTATCTGACAGCTGAACAATTTGTCAAGAAGTATGCTGTAAGGAATAGTATCAAAGTCCTCACTTAAATCCAGAAAATTATGTCTTCCCTTCGTACACCAAGCAGGTGACCTTATAGAGGAAGATCAAATCAATAGGTCAGGAATTTCCAACCATGGACATATGTTGACCGTGTGTGACAGTAGTTTTGTTTTGTAAATGCCTCACAAAGACCTCAGGAAAATTGTTGCCAGAACTTTCCCTGGGTCTTACGTTAGACTGGTGTCAACGGTTTACGGGCTGGTTCAGCCCGGTTCCATGACCAGGGGGCAGAGGGATCTGTGGATCCGCGCCTCCGGAAAAGGGAACAGGGGACCCCAAAACACTTGGAAACAACAGCAATAATCTGAGGTGGAACAAATGATTTACTAAATATAGTATTAGCAAAGTAGTACAATGAGAGAGAGAGAGTTTTTCTGAATGGTAGATAGGCCTCACCACAATGCTGAGGTGAGAAGTGCAGTCCAGTTGAGTGAATGAAGAAAAGCAGACGGCAAAGTGCAGACAGCAAAGAGCAGGCAAAGAAGAAGAAGGAATCAGTTGACCTTGCACAGAGTTACATCTCCTTGCTGATTGCAAAGCCTAATGGGGAAATGTAGTTCTTCTCCATCAGACAAACATTCGGAACTCGAGCATCAGAAGTCAAACCCCCCCAGTGCATTACATGATGTTATGGTGTGGAACACTGATAACCAAAAATCATAAAACCATGACAACTAGTAGTTCAACCTCAGCTACCAGTATTGAATCATTTGTTCTTATTTTAGAGAAGAAACAGGTAATAAAAATTCTGGGTTATAAAGAAAGCTCAGAAAGTGTTGCCCTTTCTTTACAAAAAAATGTTTATAAAATCAGGACTGTGATTTAAAAATAAATTTTCTGTTGAGCACTGGAACAAATTGACCTTTCTATTCACATAAAATGGGCTTTGGCATTTCAACATGGTTATGTAGCTCTGCTATTATATTTAATTGAGGGGGTTCTGGCACATGTCAAGTTATAGAAAACAGACAGTGAGAAAACCATTGTGTCGATGAGTCTAGACTTAGACAGTCTGAACTATTTTAAAAAAGTAATCACTCAGGAGAAAGAACTTACTGGGACCATTGTTATGTTAGTTGTTGCACTGTCCTTGGAGATGCAAGGTGAGCTATAGAATTTAGATTCCCTGAAAAGTGCTCACAAAATATAATAATTTCAGCACAAATGTACTCAGTTGGAGTAGCAATGACCAGAACCCAGTTGTGGATCATGCAAGAGCTCTTTTAAGCATGGAACTAGACATGATTCCTTTTACTGTTTTTCTGTTTCCAACAATTTTGTCTGTGCAATGACAAAAAGCCAACTGAAAAAAAAAATAGATGGCCTATTAACAAAGAGCAACAATTGACAGTGACCTCACATAACTTCTCTTTTAGTACTATCCACACTAGTCTACTGAAATATGTAGGTCTGAATTAACTGTGGCAAAGAAATAAATATGCCAATGACTAAAATGTTGTGTAGTAAATAGACACTATGAGTGCTGTCAGTGCCTGTAGTTGTATTATTCAGGAGCCCCAAAACATTTGTCCCTCAAATGGAACTGGAGTTCAAATACTTCTCATTCCATGCATTATCTTTTGATTTAATTTAGTAGCATAAGGCAACTGGACCGTACTTTAAGGGAAGTAAGGAAAAGTTAGATGCTGTCAGGCTGGAATTTCCCAGTAGTCCTAAAATCTGGTGAAATGGCAAGGAGAGAGAATAAAGAAATTCATGTAATATCGTCAGCTCTCAAACAAAACATGAAACAGCTCTTCACTGGAGTCCCAGGTAACTGTAACTGACACATTGAACACAAAATGAAGAGTTGAAAGCCTAAACAATCTGTCTAGAGCAATAGGGGTTAAAACTGATTTAGAAATGTGTGTTGAGAGCAAGCAGAAGTTGAAGGAGATCTGCAGTGCCCTGGATTTTCCCTGCACTGAAACGTGGCAATTAAGCAAATATATTTCTGCATGATCAAGAGCTTGCTGATAGTCTCCCAGTGTAATTCCAAATACTTATATTGAGCAGTTGGAAAAGGCTTATATTTGATTTGAGTGTTCAATTTCAGCCAGTGAGTTTAATGAGGAACATATTTTGAGGCTTAGCCTGGGCTGCATTTAAAAAAATTAAGAGAGAAAAAAAAATGAAAGCAAAATTTCATGCAGAATTAATGCTTATTAGGTATGTATGTGAACATACCTATATAAAAGTGTTTGAAGCACATGTTAGGGAGGGAAAAATGTCTGTTCCGTAAGCTACAGTTCTAACAGGAGAAATCCACTTCCGGCAGGACAGAGCAAGTAGAGAGCTACTTGGGAAGCTAGGACTATGAAATGAGGTGGGTTTGCTCTAACATCAACGGTGGTCCTTTATTTTTCACATCCATCCAATGTCTCTTCCTTGATCACTGTGAGCTCGAATAGCAAATCCCTCTTAGCTTAGACACTATGCCTGTGATTTGGAGAATCTGCTTCAGTCCAGGAAGGAACTGTGCTCCTGATTTATAACATTTTCATTTCTCAGTGTTAGATTACACCTTTTGCATCAATCGCTTTGCTGTCTAGACCAACTACTTGAAATTGTAAACTTGACTTTTAAAGTAATTAGTGACAGAGCTGTGCTTTTTAATGTTAAAAGATTTCTTGGCTGCTTTTCCCAACTTTTGCTGCTCTCAGTGTTTAGAGCCTGCACTGAACCTGAAAGCCCATTACTGAGTGTCATCAGCAAAATAAGATATCAAAAAATTGCTGATGTATCATTTACTGCAACTGGAAAACAATTAATAAACTGGTTTTATGTATTTAGTAATTAAAATTTAATTAATTCCTTATGGGTATATAGTAGGAGTAGCAACTCCTCCAACATATGTTTTGCTTATTGTTTTAAGGGTCTTTGGAAATCATCATACAAGAACTAAAACATTCTCTTCATATGCTTCCCTTTTTCCTTCCAGCTAGCACATGAACGAAGAACTGAATCAGTAGAAATTATGCTCAGAGCTGATGGCTCATCTATTTCCTTTCTTTGGCTGCTTTTACAAGTAGGCAAAGAAGGTGCTGACTTGGCAGGTTTCAGAGCCAAGACTTTTTAAGACCAACTAGTGATTTGGAGTTCTTATGCTTTATATGCCTGGCTTGAAACACTATAGAGGCAATTGATTTTCTGAGGAATGGCACTCAGCACTTTGTAGAAATCCATGCCCTTTCTAGCACTTTCAGAATCATTGGTTAATTTAAAAAATCTCAGCCCAGGTCTTTGATTTCAAGATCTAGCAGTAAAAATCCAGGTGCATTTTGCTCCAGTGCCTTGGAGGGTTCAGACTGCCAGCACCATTTGGAGGACAGAGGTTCTCATCTATTTACACCTTCCTACTCTTTTGTTTCCTGTGCTATTTAGGGACATAGCTTTTATTTCCCTAGATAAAAATAAAATCCTTCATATGCTGCTTTGTATCTCTGGAATACTTTGAAGTTCAGTTTGAGGCCACAGGTTGTTTGGGTGGAAAACAGAATGAGGACATCTTGAATTTGTCAATTTTTTTATTTTGGATAGAATCATAGATGCATGCAAAGAAATGGAGGAGTTATACTTTCCAACCAGCATCCACTTCAAGTTCATGAGTCAGAGCACACAGAAGATCAAAAGCAATGCCACAAAACCAAAGGCATACTTATGTACACTCTTTTCTGTTATATAGCAATTCATCAAGCTGAGCAAGAGTGAAAAGTGTGCTTTTTCTGCCTTGTTTCCTGGGTCATCAAGAAACATACTTGTTGACTTTTCTGGCTTTCAGCTAGACAGGGATACAAATGTCAGCTGCAGTGTGGGATTTGTCAGGAGCAAATAAAGACCTATCTGTTCATGTCCTACTACTCTGTATCCAAATGATAGCACTGAGGGGAAAAATCAGTTCATACAAAGGGATGAAATATTTCTCCAAACCTAAAAAAAAAAAAAAAAAAAAAAAAAAAAAAAAAAAAAACAGCCAAAAGAAATAATTTCACAAGCAGAAAAGTCTCAATTTTTAGGAGGGTGATTACTCTATTGCTGTAAAACAGGATTTAGCCTGGACTATGACAAGCAGAACAAGCTGAGACTGCTCTGAAACTGAAACTGAACAAAGTGCCATCAGTGGAATGAGGTAAGAGAAAGCATCTTGTGGATATTTTTCTTCTGCAGATTGAAAAGAAATTGACCTTAAACCAGCAGATTAAACTCTTGATCGAAGATTGACAGCTGTATTCTGCAACCCGAAATTGAATAATGGGATCCATACATTGTTCTGAGGGAGATATCCTATGATAGCACATCAAAATAAAATTAATCTTATAGTTCTTCCAAACAATATTGTGGTGCAAAATGGTAGAAGAGATTAAGAGCAGGCGTAATCTAAGATTATTACATCAATGATATCTGTAAAATTAGCTGGGTGTACAACCATTTTAAGAAGAGATGTGGTAATTGAGGTGAACAACTTGTATGATCCATTCCTGTTCAAAATTTCAAGGACAAATAGTTTTTTTGATTTGCTTTTCTCACTAAACTAATTCCTTAAAAAAAAAAAAAAAGAAAAAGAAAACAAAAAACACTAATTACTTCACCCTCATGTGCAAAAATTTGGAAAGAATATCAACGAAAATAAAAACAGGTGAAGCAGGTGCAATTTGTCAGTTCTTATGCCTATTGACTCTATTTTTAATTTATTATACTTTAAACATTCTTCCACAGAGGAACCACTTGAGAGAGACATGAAGAAAGCATACAACCAGTATAAAGAACAGTATTCAAGTCTCTGGTAACACTTCATAAATATTACTTTTCCCTCCATCTCCACCCTCTGCTGCCATTATAAGAACCATTTTTCAGTATTTTAAGATTAGGCAATTCCTCGATTTTTTTTTACATTAAGAATTTTCATTAAAATGTAAATTTGAAATAAAATTAATCCCTCGAATGTGAAATAATTTCATTTAAAATATAATATGATGAAACCTTAAGTGTCTAGAAAATGGATTAATGTTTTCCTAAGAATTTTGCTGATAATTCCATGCCACTGAGACTCAAGTAAAGAAAGAGAAAGGAACAGGAAAAAGCAAGCAAACAGCAATCCTGGAATAGCTTATTTTTCAACTGTAGTGAGCTTGTTCTATTTAATTATCAAAGAAGCTGTTACTTTTGGACAATAATAAAATTAATATATGAAACTCATTGATTTTCCTCCAATATATTTATATTGCTATAAACTTACTATTACACACAATAAGCTATCTGGCTGGACTTCCAACATTTTGGCTTTTTTGCACACCTGCTATCTTGGCACTAAGTTCATAAGGCAAAAAAAAAACAAACTTAAAAATAAGTTTTTTTAAAGTTTTTTGTATCTGAAAAAAAAATGACTGTGAAGGCCCATAATATTGCTCACTCCGAAGAAATATAAGACCATAAAGGAAAATAACCTTATTGAGTTTTTAATGCCTCCCTTCATATGAATGTCTTTATTCAGACACATCTGGTGCCTTTTAAAGTATCAAAGCTGGTTTAAAAAACTAAACAAATCAACAATCCCTTTAAAACTTTTACTCATAAATCAGTGGAATTAAAATAGATACTCACCAGTTCACAGACACTTTTAAAAAGAACCCAGACACAAAGGTGTCTCCAGGGAAACACTTAATACTCAAGCATTTGCCCATCAGTCAAGTAGTGAAAAGCAAAAAGCTAGCTTATCTCAAAAAAAAATATTCTGAGTGCATCTTCACTTTAAAAGTAGGTTGGCCCTAAAGGCCAGTCAGAGCTACAGAATTTCAGAACAGAAATGTTCACTTTCAAGATAATTCGCCACCAAAATTAGCACAGGTAATTAGCACAGGTACTATATCGCTTAGACAGAGCAATGGGAAAGAGTAATACAATGGGTATCATGGAAAGTAAGAATATGCACTGTTGGGTCTTAGAGTGTTAAGCCATGGTAAATTCAAATGAAAAGAAATTAACTCAACGTCGTTAATCTAACAAATTAATATTCTCCATCACACAGTCATTTGAATGGGGAGTTCAGTGACTGTTTACATGGGTAGACAGTGATAGGACAAGAGGGAGTGGTTTTAAACTAAGACAGGGGAGATTTGGTTAGATACTGGGAAGAAGTTTTTCACACAGAGGGTGGTGACGCACTGGAACAGGTTGCCCAAGGAGGCTGTGGATGCCCCATCCCTGGAGGCATTCAAGGCCAGGCTGGATGTGGCTCTGGGCAGCCTGGTCTGCTGGTTGGTGACCCTGCCCATGGCAGGGGGGTTGAAACTAAATGATCTTTGAAGTCCTTTTCAATCCAGCCTTTCTACGATTCTATAACTCGTGCGTAGTGAGAAATTGTTGCTGAGAAAAAAATTGGACCATGAAAATAATACATTTGTAAGGAAGAAGAAGGAGGAAGAAATCTTTGGCTATATGAAGTGAAGTAAAATTTAGATTTAAAATAAATCAAATCTACAGACAAATCTAAGGACAAACCTACAAACTCAAAAATCATAGATAACCTAAGCAGCTTTGTTGCAGATATATCTTGTGGTAAATATTTCCTAGAAAGTATTACGTAAGTGCTTGTTAGCACCTCAGAATGATAATGCATTATTTGTTAACCCTATGAAATCAGTGTGAAGTAAGATAGCAACAATTTTGCATATCTATTATGTACAATTTGAAAAACCACACAGATGAAACTGGAACAGATAAGGGCAAGTTAAGGCCACTTTCTTTTTAGAAGTACTCATGCTCTCAGTCTGATAAATTCAACATTACTTTGACATAAGCAAAATGGCTGTGACTATGTTTTATAGACATAAAAGCAATAGAATATGGGCTATGAAATTACTGGCTTTTTTTTCTCTCAGATAAAATAAACCTGTTAAATAACTAAGAAATATACAATTTTGATAGATTATTTATTCTTTAAATATGATATTAGCCTTACAAGGTTGTGTAACGTAATGGCTTCATACTTTCTGGTAAATCGATTCAGCACCAACAGAAGCAGAGTACAGGTGGGATATGAAAGCCTGTTTTGTCCTGAGAAGGTTACAGATGTGACTTTAAATGTCCAAACAATATGCCCCTGGCAATATGAATGCAGAGAACACATAGATAGGACAGCAAAACATGATCCAGCTGGTCTCTCATCCTATGTTTTAAAAAATGTATACACATCCAAGTATACACATATTTTCTATTTTGTTTTCAGATCTGAGGTACAATCAGTAAACATTATAAAAAGTAAACCAACCTGTTCAACAAGTTCAAGTCAAGATAGAAAATAAAAACATTTTTAAATTTTGACTTTTTAGTAGGTGTTAACATCTAACACCTAAATTTATTTGAAAAAAAAAAAAAAAATCTGCTTTAATCATTTTCTTTTTTTTTTTTTTTTGTCTGTCATTTGCCTTTTTGCTCTGTACTCCCTAACTATATCTTATTTCCTATACAGTATTGCTCTCTTCCCATTTTCTCAGCTGATGCCACAGTCCTGTTCATAATGCATGAAGGGAGAGAGAGCTTGAGGTGTAGAAAAGACAGGCAGCACAGCCAGTTTTGATGTAATCGATGATTAGAATGTTTAGCAAGTTGAATTGTTGAACTATAAAACTTCACTTTTTAATAATCTTGGTCAAAAACTTTTCAAAGCCTGTCATCTAGCCAAACCTTCAAAATGTTACCATGTATGTTTAATGATCAATCACAAGATGGTAACACAAAGTCATCAGAAAGATAACTGAAATTAACATTCATAGAACAAACCAAAGATAATTTGTGTGATCCAATCTGGTCAAACAATCTGGCAAAAAAAAATAGAGATAAACTTCTGAACTACTATTTCACAAGAACAATTCAGACTGTTCAGGCACAGAATGTTAAAAAATCATTTGGATGTAGTGCTTGGGGACACGATTTAGTGGAGGGTTATTAGAGTTAGGGTAGTATGGTTAGGTTGTAGTTGGACTCGATGATCTTGAAGATCTTTTCCAACCTGACCAATTCTATGATTCTATGATTCTGTGTATGCAAGGCTAGAGAAAATGAATGAGAATGATTAAAGAAATTAATCTCTAAACCTGCCATGCTGGCTCACCTATGCCAGTCACTGAACCTGGGCATCCTGTTCTGATGAGCTGTGCATTCAGAAGACTAATGCATGCAGCAGTTTTAGTCGAGTGTATTTCATCAAGTAAATACTGCAGGTGGTATAATCAGAATTAATTCAGTTAGGCTGTGTAAGAGGCTGCCAAAACCGTGCTTGATGGTTCACTTCTTTGCTAGCAATTCCAGCAAGTGTGTAGCTAGTACTAAGTGGCGTAGTGGCTGCTGCTGCTGCATGAGAAGCCATAAGAATATGCTGAGCTTTGTAAATGTGTCCATTTTATACAGTCCATTAAATTTACACTAATTGATCTGCAAGAAAAAGCAGCCACCCATTCCATTACCATATTTTCCAAGTGCCTTTTAGGAACCAGCAAAATCAATACATTTCTGTAAATAAAATGGGAGCTATATCTGCGTGGCTATAAATTTGACAAAAAGCTGGCAAATTTAAACTAATAACACTTTAATAAAATACACATATGTATATCAGTAATTATTTCCTCATGGCCACAATTAACTATAAAGAATATAATATACCCATGAAAATGAATACTTGGTTACTTTTCTCTTATAAGAGACTATTTTGCCTCTGCCTTTTACCATTTCCTAAATGTATTGTAGTGATGTAACTTTAATTATATTTTAATCAAGTTGGGAAAAGCCACCCTCCACGTAAAGACCTAGGAACATAGATGAACAGGTGCCAATAGCTATCCAGTGGCTGAAGTTGTAAGAGAAGGCAGCTGGGTTTAAGTTATTCCAAGCTGCCTGAGCTCAGCTCTGTGCTCCAAGCCCAGCAATCAGCAAAGGAGCTGCATCTTTACAGTGCTAGATGTGCCTGTACATAGCCATACAAATTGTCTGTGGAAGCAGTTTAGTCCTCTTAGACTGAAGATTTGTACCTTTTCCCCAAGACCAAATGCAGTCATGCTTCAATGAAATACCTCTTCATGAAATGACAACTCTGTCAGTAAGCTCCCCAGTGGTGATGTTCAGGCTGTATCTGATACATGTTGATTGGGCCTCTGGAGAAATTCCTTAGAGACTATGACTGGTCTATTACCTCTGGCTTTCCCAACTCTGGTGGCCACACATCAATTCAAAGCTGCTTATGGTTCTTATATCTTGACTGGGGGAGGTCTTGCCAGCTCATCTGTGGAGTGTCCATCTAAAAGAGTCTTGCCATCATGCAGCTACCTGTTTCTTTGCAACCTTTGCTGAACATCTTGATGTACTACTGGAATTCAGGAATGAAAAATCATCTCAGGCACTTTTATTTTAGTTTCTCTATTTTAGTTTTCTAGTTTCCACAATCTGCATGTCCCCAGTGACTGCTCTAGTTTAACATTCAATTTGCATCCATTTGTAGCTGAAGAAAAAAATTATCCCTGTGCTTTCTTTCAGCGTATAAGAAGTCTGCCAGGTGCCTTTTGGCCACAGCACTAATCAGTTTATGGGAAGTTTCATCTAAGGCTGGCCTCTTACAGATAAAACTCCATATTTTTTTTTTGTATATAAATGGATGAAAGCCAAAACCACCTCCTTTGGGTGAATGGCATTTTGGTTTTGCCTGCACCCCTTGATATGCAAGACACCAACCTGCAGTGCCAACCATATTTTTAAGGCTCCAAACTCCCTTTTGAACCATTTACAGCCTGTTTAATTATACTTTTTCTGTTATAATATCTCAGCAGTGTTAAAACATCACAGTTTCTGTTAACACCTGCAACCTGGGAACACTGCACAGTTTAACACATCAGTGTTTTTAATATACCGTGGGTAGCTACATTATAGGCAAATGACTTGCTGTTTTCATTTCTCTCTTGTTCCATTTTCCAGTACACAGAATTTAAAGTTGTTACTTTAGTTCTGGACCTGATAGGCTTAGAACTGGCAGCTCAGCATCTTTCATATTTTCAAAACTACCAGTTGCTATGCCTTGACTACTTTTCCCAAAGGGAAAAATATTATTTCTGTATTCATCATGCTCAACCAATCTCAGTTGTTGAATTTTTCAATGAAATCCCTTGGATAATGAACCCAAACAGCTGTAATTAGAAAAGGCGTTTTTCAGGAGGTATAAAAAACATACTTAACCTAATGCTCTGATTTTATGAAGTAACCAGGAAGACCCAGTAATAATTTAGGCAGCAGCTAACTCCTCAGTATTATTTTCCCTGTTAACTATTGTATAAATATAGGATAAAACAGGCTGTAAGATTACTCCATTTTGGAGGTTGGGAAGTTCTTTTTTTCATAGTCTTTCTTATAAGCAAATGAAAAGGAAAAGATTCTTAAGGACAGAAATTATGAATCTGAAGT
Organism: Lagopus leucura; assembly: GCF_019238085.1. Lineage (NCBI taxonomy): Eukaryota > Metazoa > Chordata > Aves > Galliformes > Phasianidae > Lagopus > Lagopus leucura. The sequence goes on from NW_024962262.1 coordinate 79,840,376, forward strand.
AGGAGTGTAGTTCCTTTGGCATTTACTCTTTTGAAAACTCATTTATCTCTTGAAAAACATAAACTGCTATTCTGGAAATGAAGCTGCTTAACAGAAAGAATGGGCAGATATGCTTGAATCAGGCAATGCTCAATTTCCATGATATTGATACAAGTTTAAGATCTTCCTAGGCCTTTTGCTTCATTGCCTACGTTGCAGAGAAACTACAATTCAATGTTTGTTTTATCTTATCACCCTGCAATATCATAAAACTACCTACAAGTTTTATCTTCTAGCTATAGTGCCATTTTTGGCACCACGGACAGACTTTATATTTATGCTTATCATAAATTAGTGAATGTTTTTCTTGCTTTTAATCTAATATTCCAGTCACATCCTGCAGAAATGCTCTACGTTACTCCTGTGAAGAATTCTGATGGCACTGTTGTATGTGCATCCCCCGCTGTGTTTGTAAACATTTGCTAAGTGATATAATGTAGAATTTGTTGCAGCACCTTTTTTCATATCATTCATAGAGGCTTGGCATATGGCATGTAAAAGGATTTCTAATACATCTCTGTGCTGTTTTCTCTTTTTTTGGTTATTTTTGTTATTTTTTGTGGGTTTTTGTTTTGTTTTGGTTTTTGGTTTTTTTTTAATCATCCCTGCCGCTACAAGCCCATTGTAGTATTTGTAATTATAGTAGATACTGTTTATTTTGGTCTGCCAAAGCCTCATGAGGTTTTGCTAAGTGAGTTCAGAATTTGCACAGCAATGAAGCAAGGTCAGTATTCAGAAACCAGAGCTACTGCAAGGGGTGGTGACTTGGTTATGGGACTTTGTCTTATAGGTAGATAATGCAGACACGATAATCCCAATGCCTGCTAAATTAGAGCACTAATCACTCCCATTTGCAGCAGTCTATATTCCTTTTCCTGCCAAGTTATAATGGCTTTCTAATTGATTATTTCTGAATCTTCCAATAGTTTCCTTGTGGGTGACTTATCTGGTCAAAGGAGAAATCTGCAGTAAAGGTATCTACAACAGTGTTTGACATTTAGAAAATAGACACTTCTAGGGAGTACTTCAACTTAACCTAAAATGGTTTTCTGTAATAAGTGAATCATGTTCTAGAAGATCCCGCTTCTCTCCAGTGACTACAGAGGAGTTCATGGCTCAAGGAGACAGTAACATCCTAGGTATCTGAAGCCAGGTGAAGATTAATACTAGCTATTACATCTACCTTGATTTCTGTGAAGAACTCAGCAAGATTAACTGTTTGGTTTTATACCTGTGATGAGTCCTTCTGTGTTTTCTCTCAAATCTTTGGTATTTCAATTCATTTATTTTTTTTTTATGGAATGGAGAGTCTACACGTTTTGTATTGTAGACTGCTTCCCTTCCTGTTAAAGATGAAAACAAACGTAAGAGTCTCAGAATCAAACTTCAATGAATTATTCAAAGAGTTATTTTCTATCTATTTTCCATTTCAAAAATCATTTCTATTTCCATAACTGAACAGATCCATCAGGAAGCTGCTAAGGCTCCGGGGAGAGGCTTTTTGGTATCTAAAGGATGCCTATAATAAAGAAGGGAATAAAGTCTTTATCAGGGTCTGCTCTGATAGGACAAGGGGAAATAGTTTCAAAAAAAGAGGAGAGATTTAAACTGGATAGTTTTTTACAATAAGGATGGTGAGGTACTGGCACAGATTGCCCAGAGTGGCAGTGGATGCTCTGAACAACCTGATCTAGCTGTAGCTCTCCCTGTTCAGTGCAGGGGAGTTGCTCTAGATGTTCTTTAAGAGTCCCTTCCAACTCAAAAGATGCTATGATTCTATGATTTCAGTGCCACCTCTGATTTGAAGATGCAGCATGAAATGCTGTTTCAGTTTTCTTTAGCTGTGCTTCAGACTTCACAGAATATTATTCTACTCCATCTTGTTTTATTCCTGCCACTCATGGTGTTCAATGATCCACTGATGCCTAAGATACCTGCAGAAAATATGTTGTTCTTAGCATTATTTTGCCTACTGTACTATTACCAAATTAGTCCTAGAGCTTCACAGTTGAGGTCAATCCAGTATTTGAAATGGAATCAGTTTAAGTGAATAATTTCCTGTGAGTGTTGTGCATGTGTTGAGATCCTTCCCTAGAGAGTGGACTGAGGGAGTTCCATCCCAGAGAGAAAAAGCATAAAAAATGCTGTAGTTACTTTTTTTCTTAAATACAAGAAGCAGAAAAGCAATATGATCAATATGTTTACTACCCAGAATATGAGCAGTCCAGCTAACTACTTTCTCTGTTGGAAATACAATGAGAAATGGGGAAGAAAGCTCTAGAAAACAAAATGAGACAGATTGTTAAAAATAAATCAGCAGCAGCAAAACGCTCCAAGAGGCAGTTGGGGTCTGCAAAAAAACTGAAAGATCCAGCAAAGGCTATTGTTGTTTTAGCTGCAATTTTATATATTCACATTTGGATAAGCCTTCAAAATAGAGGTCCAGAGTCTTCCCTGAGTTTATTTAGGTAGAGATGCCAGCAGTGAATTCAGCAATCAATCAGCAGACAACACAACCAGTCCAAATGTAATGCTTCTATTGAATTTTCTGTAGGAGATATAAGTAAGTTGAAGTTGATGGTTCTCTCTGTCTCTTTTCTCTAATTTAACTGTTGGAAAATTCTCAATGTGACACATCTGTAAATAAGGAGATGTGCTGCTTAGCAGCAGAAAGGTATTAAAGTCTCTGTATCATAAAAGAAACTGATAAAGATTCCAGTCCAATTTCTGTACTTTTCTTTGGCCTGAATCTAAATGCTGAAATGGGGAGCATTTCCTCACTTCTTTAGAATGACCAAGGCCCAGTTTTGGCTCTGAATGTTTTAGTTGCAGTAAGCATGTTAACAGAAGAAACAGTCTCCAAGGGGGAAAAAAAAAAAAAAGTTGAATACTGTGACAGTGATTTTTGGCTTTGTTGTAATGATGAAAATTGTAACAGCTGCATACAATATAAAGAATTACACAACTGGCTAGGCCATCATCACAGCTTGCAAGGAGGATACATTACAAATAAACAGCAAATGGTCAGAATGTGAGTCTTGTGGCTCAGTCAAGAAAGGATGGCACTGGACATGCATAGGCAGTATTGGCGGATGGAAGGTGAACAACATAAAAGGCTTGAGAATTTAAATGTTTGTGGATGAAGAAGAAACAAGGGAAACATTATGGAAGCTCACTAAGCTATCAAATGTGTAATAGGAGCCTTCAGAGAACAGAATCAAGCTCTTTTTTTATGTCCAGGAAACATCTGAGGAAGTACAGCCTGTGAAAAAGCCATTGTAGATACCATGGTAGCCAGCTATGGTGAGGACTGAGGAACTCAGCAGATGTGAGTATCTCCAGGCATTTGAACTGTCGAGATAAACTCAAGAGGATAGCTTTTTCTTAATTATCATAATAAGAATTCACCATCCAGTGGCATATGCTACTACTTCTGTGCATGGTATCTTATTTTCATTCGGACATTATCTTTTTCCTTTCAGTAGGAATCTATACCTCATTTCACAAAGACAGCAGTTCCTGCAATTCACTTTCAAGTTCACCATTTAGAAAGACAGCACTGTTTTAAATTACAATACTTTGTCATACGCATCAATCCTCTGAAAATAGCATTACGTATGGAAGTACTGTGTACTTCAGTGACAAATCATTGGAGATGTTAATGATAACTCTCATAGCAAACAGGACCAAGAAAGCAATACACAGGAAGATAAAAGGATAGGAAGAAGTGATGCAAACTGAGGGGATGCGATGAAATACATGCTACTCTCCATTTGCTGATCATCATATCAATTCACAGTGAATTTGTACTTTCAGTTCAAGGATGAGGCAAAGCATCAGAATCTAACCATATGAAAAGTGATACAGAAAACTGTTCCTCAGAAAGTATCTTGTTGCTTTTAGGGATTTTAACGTTCATACACATTCCTGGTGTCAAAACACTTTTTAAAGAATCTGAATTTTCTTGGACAAGTATCACATTATACTCTTTAATGTGTATTCTGCGGCCAAGTCATTCTCTGTCTGATTTTTGATCTTTATTCTGCTATACCATGCAACAGGGAAGCCAGAAGCAATAAATTTTTGAAATTATTAAGCAGCATTTTCTCTGGAAATTCTGGCTTTGATTTATATAGGCAGGGCAGGGAACCAAAAGAAAAAAAAGACACAGAGCTGAGTGAGCAGAGGAGGTCTGTGAAAAAAAAAAGAAATAGATGTAGCTGGTAGACTAACACAAAATACTAGTTTTCACTTTCCCTATCTTTTAAGAATGGCAAGGGAATTAAGAAGAACAAAAGAAAAAGTGAACCAGGCTGTTCTGTACTGTTCCTCAAATAAAAGACAGGGCTGACGTTTCTGTCCATTCTGTTGTGACCAGCTCACGCTTCTGTACTGAATCTCTGAGACACTTCCCAGGTGAGCGCAAGTAAATCAGAATTGTCTCTAGGAGACAAGGTCCTGTGTTTGTGGGCTGATATCTGACCAGCAATAGGACAAAGAAATATTTGTATCCATGGCTTCTTCTCATTTGCCTACCCCTACAAAACTTTCTCCAGACATGTATTAACTTGCCATATAAGCATCTCTTTTTAAATATCTACTTACGTTAAATTTTTATTTGGAATAGTTTTACTGGAATCAAAGTATCTGAAGCTTCAGTAGCTTATCTGAAGTAAGAGAAACATAATTTCTCTTACAAGATTTTGACCTGTCCAACATCATTAATACAAGACTAAGTAAATGTGTATGAAGTTTCTTAAACACTGGAGGAGAATGAAACAGTTACTCAGACAGACAGTAGCCATCTGAAAATTCTGATCCGTATTCCTGGCCAAGAAAGTACAGTAAACCAGCTCTGTGTTTCCCTGATTCTGCAAGTTTCCCAGCATTGGTGCATTCCAGCACCAACTCACAGTGCAAGGCTGCTCTGTTTTCCACCAATTGCCAGTAGTCTCACAGGGCTGGCAGCTCCCACTGCTGGAGTCCAGCCAGGAGTGAGTTGTCCCTGGCCACCATCCTCTCAGCTAATGGCAGGGACAGGAGGTGTACAGGCTCCTGAAGCAACCACTTGAGGTCTCTTGAAGTGGGACAGAATGCTCTAGTTTTGGGTCAGATGTGACCGCCCCAAAATGATGAAAAACCATGTCTTTGTGCTCTAAAATTTCTGGTTGAGGAAATGTAGATGGTCAACATACAAGATAAGAAGTGAAAAAAACTGCAGAATATCTTAAGGGTGTTTCTCTTAGATCTTCACTTGAAGCAAGAACTCTACTGATTTTAACTCTACAGATAATCTGTAGAGATGACAGAGGTGGCCTTGTAAGCAGCATGCACTCAGCGATGACAACCATTACAAGTACACAGCTCTACATTACTCATCAAAGCACAGCGCAGCCTGGTTTGGAAATCCCTCCAGTTGCCCAAAGCTAGTACATCAGAATGGTACAGTCCAGAATATGGTAGGCTTTCTGGTTCTCTGAAGGCCAGCATGGTCTGAAAATGTAGCACAAATGTAATACAAACCAGTGCTATCACAGCTTCATTTTTCCTAGATGTAGCAAATAATGTAGAATCCACAAGCAAACCTTCTGCTTATAAATTTACCCGCAGTTCTCTCCTTCTTATGGAGGAGAATAAATCACATATAAGGCCACTTCTAGCAGCACTTTCTTACATATGTGAGATTACTTTAGAGGTCAAAATGTTTCTGCTTTGAATGCTGTACTCTGGAGGAACACTAAAAAGCTCAATTTCTAATAGTATAGACATGCATATTCCATTATTTCTACTATGAACTGTGACTTAGTAGTAAAAGAGGCATTTTCCAAGTAAAATGTGTTACAAAGTGGATATACATCAGCATGATAGTTAAAAATAAACTTAGACCAAAACAAAATACAAGTAAGCGATTTATTTGGGCAAGTAGGTTCTCAATAGTGATAAAATACACTATTGTAGTTAAAGGGAATAAAAATTTTTGAAAGTATTTTAAAAAATTTATATCTTTGTAATAAACTTTCCTGTTCTGGCATAAATGGAATGAAAGACAATGAAATGCTACAGGCCAACATTAAGACATTACTCCAAGATGTGAGATATTTAAGCAATGTACGCATAATATCTCCAAACTTCATTAATAATGCTAAACTTATTGGTTCCACAGCCAGGCTACCCATCAGTGGTAATCCAAACCATGGGATAATTCATTCTTGAGTTGTGTTTTTGTGCACGCTGATAGAATAACTGTCACCCATCCTCAGGAAAATTCTCTTAGGTTTTAGACTTTGTCTTGTTACTGTTCTTGGTTTTTGTTTTTTGTTTTTTGTTGTAGCAAAAATTCTGTTATATGGTATCAGCAGTGCTCTACTGTATTCATTCATCTACCTCTTAGCTATCCTTACATCTCTTGGTAAACCACTCTGGAATAAAATCTTGCTTGTACTGGTCATAGGCAAAGGGATGTGTTTATATCTAAATACATTTTTGTGATAGAGTTTTGAATTCATTTATAAATATATATATATATATATATATATATAAATAGTTTAGATGGGATGTTTCCCTCCTTTTCAGATAGATTATTTTACATAAATATCTTTCAAAATAATCTAATACACTGAAAATTCTAAGTACATCATTCTAAGTACATACGTTTGTTCAATATGCAAACTTTGATAAATACTGTAGACATTTTAAAGTTACTCAAAAGAAGGTTATAGAATGACAGATTTTGCACATTTTTTATATTTGAAAGTTAAAATATGTGTTTTATTAGGCACTAGTAATATTCTTTTATGCTGATTCAAGAGTTGGCTCTTTATAGATATTTTCTGAGTAAATCCCCACAGGTTCAAAAATATTTTTAACTCATTCCTAACTGGAAAAATGTCATAATATAAATATGTGACTTCTGTCCCTCTCCTGTGGACATACATAAGTAAAGCAACTATTGAAAATAGTCTCCGATGCTTTCTGACTACATAAAAACATTTGGTGATAAAATATAAGGTTTCATCTACTGTAGGCAGACTGAAACCTCTGGGATCCTCACATTTCTAAATACCTTTGTTGTCAGAGGAAATCTGTATTTTCAAGTCACCCTCCATATCAGCCTATGTGTTCTTCAAAGGTTTCTGTCTACTTTTTGAAGTACACAATCCATATCCAACACTAAAGCTTTTCTAAGTGGAGACTGGCAGCTGCAAAAATAGACTGCAAATCTAGTTTCGGCCAGACTGTAAGTAGATTTAAAGACATATTTTAAAAACTCCTGAGAGCCTGTCTTGATTACTGTGCCAAGAAATTCTACCTTGACATTTTCACTCAGTAACTCCATTCCCTAGCGACCCAGAAACCTCTCTGCTTCTCATTACCTTCCCCTTAATGCTTCTTAAGAAAAAACAGCTCTGAATAAGAAGCCCCTGATGTATACTGCTTCCAATGAAAAGCTGGAGCAAATGGTCAATGCTTTATCTGTTGATAGAAATACAATCATTCTTTCCACATGCTGCCATATTGATAGTAATAGAAACAAGACAAAGACACTGTGCTTTACTCTTTAATTCAGTTATAGCTAATGACTGCTTTGGGCTATGTTCTTCCATTCTTACCCGAAATGACCAGAAACATGTTTTGTTATTCTTGAGAATAACAATAACACTTGAATATTCACTCAGCAGCATCTTGAAGGTCGAAAACATTAAAACTAGTGAGACTAGAGAATGCATCTACTTCTGTTTCTTTAGATATCAGAATGCTTTACAATGACAGTAGCCATAGCTACTCCATTAAAAAAATGTCAAAAATAAGACTACATCACAGCAGTGTGAAACATCTTCAAGGATAAAGATATCTCTGAGCTCATCAAGCACATGAGTATGAGTAAGGAATAGAACCTTAAAACTCAGATGCCCAGTGAGCTATCACATCAATGAATCTGCAGTAATTTTTAGCCCATGGCATCACAATTATTTCCTACAGCTGAAAGTCTTTTTTATTTGAAAGTCTCAATCCCTAGTCTTCTGAACCTAAACCCAGTTCAGTCACTGTCAGACGTTTCTTTTTAGAGTATCTGCTGTTCTAGAAATTATTTTGAGACACATTTTTCATGTGTAGAAGACGGCACTTTGTAATGTACGTAAGATGTTGGCTATGAACAGGAGAAACATATCATGACCTCTCTCTTTAGCATTTTCCTAAAATGTATAATTATTCTGAGTTGTATCACCATAATAGGTCTTCAAAGGAATGATGTCATATAACTTTGTGAAATTTGGGTCTCTGGATTTTTCAAAATTGAAGATAGGTATGTGACAGTGCTGGCAGAAGACTTGCTTTCTTCCTGGAAGAGTATTTACTTTATTTTTGATTTATTTGAAGTAGCAAGAGAAAAGAAAGCACAAAAAGATAATCCTGGATAATCCTGTAATGCTTTCAAAACATACTTGGTGGTTGATGCAACACTGAAGTATTTTTTGTTTTTTCTAAAGTAATAAGAAATTATTACTTTTAATACCTCTGTCGGTGGCTTTCAGACCATATTTCTCATTCTTCCCCAGTCAGAGTTTCAAAGAAACTGTTCCAGATCCCTTCTTTACCCTCAGCAATTCTCTTTTCAGGAATAAGGATCTAGTAGTGTTGTATGGCAGTGTATCTCAAAAGAAATCACCTGCAAATAAATCATTTACAGGAACTTTATTTTCCTGTTTATAATTTATGGTGAGATTTTAATGTAAATATGGAGAAAATAAATCACTTTCCTTTTTTATAATTCATGATTGTCATTATAGCATGGTTAGCATAGTGTTTAGATTGTTTTTATTATTTAGATGGTCCAGAATGCCTTAACAGTGTTAATATTTGCATGTTGTTTTATTACAAGTATAGTATTAGTTTCATAATGCCTAAGAAGTGATACAAAATTAATTATTGGTGAAGAAATTAATTACAATAAGATTCACAGGAGGAACAGTAACATCTGGCTTCATTCTTTATGATTTCCATTTTTATGGGGCTGTAACATCTAATAAAATCAATCAGTGATTTAAAATAAGCATTGTAATTTGTCCTGAGAGAAGAAATTGCTAGACTAGAACTGTCTTGTCTAAGTCTGCTTTGGAGTGTATTTATCATATTAAAATGTTGACAGTCTTGTGGAGATGAAATTGCTTTTCCCTTTAAAAAGATTATAGGACAAAGCACTTGTCCTGTGTCATGTTTCTATGACGCTTATTTGTGGGTTAGCAAGGAAAAAACACTAAGTACATGGAATTGTGAAGACAGAGTCTGAACCTTGAGCTCACTAGCTCAGACTGTATGGCTTCTAAGCAACTCAGCTTCTCTCAGAAAGGGATTCAGCCTCTACAAAATCTCTTATCCCTTTTCCTCCACTGCTGCTACCCAGGGCTTATTTCAGGTCCTTGGTGCACTATCAGAGAGAAATGCTTCATTTCCAACTTTCTTTTTGTTCATTCTCCTCTCCTCTAACTATCTAATCTATGCATGGTGACCAATCCTCCCCCCTGCGGCACTTGTTTGGCCAAAAAAAGTTATTTATTTTAGGGTAGCAGATGTAGAAATGCAGATGTCTACCAAGCCTTCCTTCCTTCGGAACCAGAGACTTCCAAGCTCATATCTTAAAAACTGGGTACGTACATATATGTACATATGTGAGTATAGCCTCCTGAGCTCAGATGAGGCAACAAGGCAGGAGCGGGGGAAGAAAACAACCTTAGCCATGTTGGGAGAGCTTGCTGTAAATAGGACAACTGATTTTTCCAAACCCAAGTGAGCTGTGTTGAATGCAGTTTGAATGGCTTGCCCCGTAGCATGCAGAAATCCATGAGTAGTTGGGAGCTGAGCCGCATAATTTTGTATTGATGGCTTACTGGGAAATAACAGAGCTGTGACCCCATAGCTCTACATCTACACTAACAAACCAGGACATATCCTTCCTCTTCAATAAGTTTCAGCCAGGGCTTCAAACAATGCTAACTTCAAGCATGTTTTGAGGCCAGATCTCTTGACAGTAGACAACTTAAAATGTTGAGTAACAAGCCTAAAATGATTTCCTAAGTTAAGGATAGGTTAAGAATGAAGTCCCTGTGGCAGAAAGTGAGCATATTTAATAACTTAAGTAGCAATTGACCACAGAAATAGGGAATCTGACAATTTCCAGCATCTAGAATATCTATTACTGGTACAGACTGTAATTAGGAGAGACTGTGAGGAGAAGGATTGAAGATCCGTGATCTATATATTCTCAGAAGAATGCCTCATAGAAAAATAGCAGAGATTTTAAATGTCCTTTTTCTACACTATGTGTTGCAACACAGTCTGCAGGCTTGCTAGAAAATTTTGCTTATTCAGCATATGGAGGTGTCAGCTTCAAAAATGATGCTTAAGCCCAGAGGCTTAGTGATTAGACCTCGATCCATTAAGATACTCTCTTTAAGAGATCTTACACCCACTCCTTGCCCCCTTCCCCAGTGCACTAGCAAGGAAAGTAACAGGACTCTTTCTAAGTATTGTGCATTTCACCTTAATAGTACAACAAATCAAATGAGCCCAATTCTCACCTCCATGGAGTTAAACGGATTTCATATTTGCAGAATTTATTTGCATTGCAATTGATTCTAGAATTTCCCTCATTTCTTTCTTAAAGTCTTCAGTTGCCCCGGCTTTCTTCTGCATTTTATAATTTTTTTTTCTTCTGCTTTATTATTGTTGTTGCTATTACTGTTTGGAATTTTTCCAATCCTCATTGATTTTTTTTTTGCTTTGCACAGAAAAATGTGAATTCTGTTCCATTTCCATAAGAGATGCTGCATCACAGCTCATGAGCTATATGTAACATAATTCATGAACGTGTCCTCCACAATTATTTTTCCTGAATTTTAAGTCTATTTATCAAACAGTTTGTGGTTGGTGGAGGGGAAAATTTAAAGTATTCATTTCACTGTTTTCTAATGGAGTATTCAGGTTTACTACATTCAAAATCCTTTTTCACGCTGAAATTTCCTAAGCTTTTTATTTCAGAAATAGAAAAAAATATTCAACACAAAACTAATATTTTTTCATTGCATTTAAATCATTTTTTTCACAAATAATTGATTTTTGCCCTAATTCATTCTGTAGCAGTATTTATAGGCAGAGCCACTGTATTCAGTACATCCCATTGTCAGTATGTGCTAGAAAAATTTCGTTTGAATGATTCTTAATCATCTGGCAAAAATGCACAGCAAGTGGTACTATCAAACTATCTCAGGAGGAATACACAGACAATGAAAAGGACTTAGCAATCAGCTGCTTTAGTCCACGAGTATAGCTTTATGGAAATACAGTATTTTTATAATTTATTTCACCACAGTGCAGCCCCCCACAAAAACAAACAAACAGTAAGTCTGCAGAGCTGGTATAGTTAGAAGTAAGCTAAGAATAGTCCTTATTGCTTGAGAATAGTCCTGCCACTAAAAGATATGATCAGAAGATCACAGCATGACCAAACAGCTTGGGTTAGAAGGGACCTTAAAGTCTGTCCAATTCCAACCCCCTGCCATGAGCAGGGCTGCCCCCCACCAGCTCAGCTGCCCAGGGCCCAATCCAACCTGGCCTTGAGCACCTCCAGGGATAGGGCATCACAGCTTCTCTGGGCAGCTGTGCCAGCGCCTCACCGCCCTCTTAGGAAAGGATTTCCTCCTAACATCTAACCTAAATCTCTCTTCTTTTAGTTTGAAACTCTTCCACCTTATCCACTATCAGATTGGGTAAAGTCAATCTCCAAATTTTTATAGGCTCCCCTTTTTTTCCACTTTATTTCGTGAAGATGCATCAGGATTTAACTTGTTAAAAAGCACAATCTATTTTAGACAACGTTAATGAAAAGCTCCCAGTTTTGCTGACTATTGTCCTCTGACTTCTAAATCATCAGCTGCATGACAAGGTGGCATTCAAGCTATGAGTGAAACACTGTTCCTGAACATACCAGTTCATAAGAATGTGCTGTGTTGCGATGCTGCAACTCTGACACAGCTTATATACCTGCATAGCAATATTAGATTTAACAGTGTGTGTCTGTATTTTTGTAGAACTAGCTCATAAAACTGCAAAGATCTACAACTACAACAACTATTCAATTTTCCTATAATTATTGAAATTAGGATTCTAAGTGATCACAGCTATTATGAATACATGCAGAACACAAATTAATTAGAAAAATGTTTAATTTCAATGAGATTCTTTACTACTGTGTACTAGCCTCAATTAACTGCCCATATCCTGAAAGGGTAAAATACAAATAATTTACTTTAATGACAATATTTCAACTAGTACCTAGAGGGAATGTATTGAATGTTGAAAAGGATTGTCTATGGCTATTACCAGGGTAACAGTAGGTACTGTACTTGGACATGCTGACACTTTCACCTCCATCTTCTTTCATTCCCTCTTCATTGGGAGAAGCAAGTACCTGTAACTCAGCTACAGGAGTAGGAACAAAACAGTCACTGAACTGTCAAGTCCTCAGTGGGTCACAGACAGGCACACAAAAAAAGCACTTTAATCTCAATTGCATTTCCTGTCATCAAAATGGCCTTGGGTGAATAAATTGTGCTATAACTAATCCTAAAAGTTAATAATGATAATAATAAAGTAGGGTAAGCCCTGCAAAAATAACCATATTAAAACTGAATTGATGTGATACTTTATTTAAGGAGGATCCATTTGATATTCTGAGCCTTTACCCTGCATTTGTTTCTTGCTTTCAACTTATTGTGAGGGTTAATATATATACATATATATATATATGTATATAGTTCAGTTAATGTTTTAGGTAATATTATGATTTTGGTACTTGTTATGTATGGCAAGGCTCATAATAAAACTGAAATAATGGCTTTTTAAATTAAGCTTTCAAAAAGTTTTTTTTAATATGTTTTTGAAGGCTACAAAAATTGTATACATTTATATGTGTGTATGTGCATGTGTACATACATATATGACTGACTAACTCTCACCTATACCCATTGGGCATTGTAAGTATGCTTGTTTTCTTGAACAAACATACTGGTTCAAGTATTCTTGAATATCTGATTCTCTCATTCATAAACTTAAAACTGTTTTTAGAAGTTTTAATTTCCAGAGGCAAAGTTTAATTCAGTCAAATTCATCATTTTTCAGAATTATATTTTTGTCAAATAACACAATATTGTGTGCATTCAAGAAAGACTTCTTGCATGTCCACCTAGGCTGCTTTGGAAATCTGATATACAAGTTGAGTAGACATTGTTCTATTATACCAGTTGTTTCTAGGCTCTGTAATCTTTTAATAACCTCTTCAGTTGTTATCTGTCCTGTTCTTAATTCCTCATCTTAGTACCTCAGTAATCTGATTCCTAAAGCAGGCACATCTCTACCTTCCACCCTTTTAAAAGTCAGTGCAATAACGGCTTATTTTTCCTTATCTTTTGTGTATAATTCATCATTTCTTCTTAACTGGATTTTTTTTATCCAAGTTTATACTGTGAGCTTTTTTAATAAATACAGTAGAAATATCTCAAGTTGTTGCTAGCCTGCAAACGTACCACAGTGTGCTACCAGGTCCCACATGTGCAGCAGGGCACAAGCTCAGCTATGACTGCTCAGGTTGCCGCTGGAAGTACTGGTTTATCAGAAAGCACCGATTTTTGTATCAATTCCAGTTCCTAAGGTTACTAAGGACTACTCAGGTGAAAATGTACCTGACAGAATATCTGTTTAGGATAATAATTACCCTGCTCACCAAGGATGCATTAGATTTGTTCAGACTTTGCTTCATGGCTATATTTCAGTTCCCTTTCTCCTTACACAATCCTTTTCCATGAAGAATCTTCTAGCTTAATATACAAACCAGATTTCAGTACCACTCTCTGGATGGTATAGCTGCTGTCCACTACTCCTTAGATGGCTTTTAGGATTAAATTAAATGACCACCATAGATCTTTACAGGTGGCATTTTCTTGCACCTCTCTAGATACCAGTAGCAATTACAGTCATGGCCATTGGCAGACTTGAGAAAAGGAACCTCAAAATAAATTTCCCTGAGGCTAAATGCAGTGATCAATCCAGTGGTGAGCAAATGTGATGTGGGAGTCATTACACTGACAACATCAGGTAATGTATCAAATGTATATAGCTGCATGAGCTCTGCAGTGTCTAGATCAGTGGATTCTCAACAGTGTCCACACTTCTCTGTTTGATGTAAATAGAGTAGGTAGAAATCACCTGCCGGTCATCTGTTTCTGAAAAGAAGTGTTAAAAATATTCAGAAAGATGTAGTATCTTTGTTGTATGGCAATTCCGCAAGTGAAATGTTGTCTGTCTGCTGTATGAGTTGATCAACGCTTGCTTTCAGTAATAAAGTCTGCATCTGTTTTCTTGAACACACCTCCCTCAGACTTGCTGAAATAACAGAATCCAATCATCTGAAAAATGTGAAGCAATGTCTATACCAGGTACTTACACGCCACCAGTGCACTCCAGTTAAAACATATTCCTTTGTGATTTCAAACAGTAGCTAATGCCCAACTTGATTTTCAAGTCAAAGAACTTCAAGTGTTATTACCTCCTGGATTCAATTAAATTTGTCTACAAATATTGCTTAATTTTTTTTCCAGATTAGATAACTATCTGTAATAAATGTCTCTTAGCTGTGCTTAAATTCTAGTATTCATCTCTCTCCTTCTAATATGTTGCATTTAATTTAACAGAGGTACATTTCTTTTGATGTTACGCAGTCTGAGACTGAAATCTCCCAAATGCATCATGTGCATCTTATTCTGTTATTCTTCACGTTTTATGAAGGTTTTCTCAGTTCTTTTTTTGGTGTATCCCAGGCTCTTTCCTCACTATTTTCTTTTGAAATTAATATTCAATGTGAACTAGCTTGTGATATACCTTGTTTGAATGCTGGTGAAACAATCTCACAAGAAAATCTACTGCAGCACAAAAGATTACTGCTATCATGGTGTTTCCTATCCTCAGAAGGGCACAACTTCCAATATCATTAAGTATCCCACACGGGATGTAAATAAAGTGAGCTCTGGGCATCTAGTTTTTCCCAACTAGTTGACATGCAGAATAAATGGGCAGTAAGAGCAGATAGCAACAATTACTGTGACAGTCAAGATGGCACTCACCCATAATCCAGCAACCTAGCAGTGTACACACTGGCAACAGTGTTTCACTGGTGTGGCACTAAGTGGTAAGGGCATGATTAGAGGCTGTTGCTGCTACTATGTAAGCTTGTAAAAGGTTAGGTCTGGATATCAGCGTAATGTTTCCTTGTTAAACATTTCAGGAGGACCAAGGGGCACAGGTGTTTAAGAAAGAAGAAAGTAATTATCTCTGCCAAGGTTTGAAAACAGCTGGAGAATCAGGGATGCAAGGGAGAGGATGCTAGAATTAAGTTCACTCATGCAAACTCCATTTACTCACTTATATTCTGTATGTTTTATCATAGCCTCAAATTAGTCAGAACTTTTTCCATGGAGTGTTTTCCCTTTAAATTGTGCAGGATGGATCTGTTCTGAATAAAGGAGCAATATATTATAAGCTTTACAAACTTCTGGACTTTCTCATTCCATCTGCTGAAAGGCATGTAATAACTTCAGGAAGAGTGAGAGTTATATCAATCATAAGTGCTTCTGTGTGATGTTAGGTACGTCACTCAAACCATCAGATTTACAAGCATTCACCAGTTGTGTCATTCTTGTTTTCTAGTTGGTTGACTTGTAATTTGGATGCTAGATTTGCAGAAGTGTTGAGGACTCAGTGTTGCAACTGAAGTTAGTGGTATACATACTTTAAATATTGATTTACAAGGAAATCAGTGGAATATGTACCTTAAATATTAATGTATAGTGCCATGTTGAAAGCAGCATAGCCACTTTCCTGACCCTGGATCAGTAATCTTTTAGAGAAATCCTACCAGGTGAGGTAATATGTATATATACACAACAGACTTAATAGTGCTAAATTCTTCAAAAAGTCTCATACTGATACTAAGATTAACAGATAATCAATTTCCTTCTCAGCCTCAGTTATCTCATCTGAAAAAAGGAGTCCCTTATCTCTTTATGAGTAAAACTGAAATTTATCAATGGCAAAGAAACACACTAATGTTCTGAAGATTTTTTAAATGCATATATGATATTCAGAAATTAAGATGAAATTAGTGATGAAATTTATCATTTTGTTTTCAGTGTTCCTGTCTGACTAGCATTTAGGAGAGCATAGTTAAAAAGGTTGATGCATCAATCCTATGGAAAAGAAGATGAGCGATAGTGGTGTTTGCAGATAGGAAGCCATGAGTGGAAATTGTAAACTTATTCCTAACTCCCAAAAGGCTTTTTGTTCTTTCAAGACTTTTTCAAGTGAACATTGACTTCTGGAGAGCCATGGAACAGACTCTGGACTATGCCATCTGCTGGTTTCATCTCCATGTGCCTCAGTGGTACTTTGTGGACATCAGGTGCTTCTCACTCTTCTGCTTAAAGGTACACATTTCCCTGCTCTTCATCTGTACTTAATTAAAAATTGTGTTGTGTTTGTTGTTGTTGTTGTTGCTGGAGATTTTTTTCGTAACTGAGGTATATGAGAAGCAAAATGGAAAGCAAAATAAATAAATAAGTAAATAAATAATAGAGCTTTTCTGTGTTTTTTTGGTACTTTCTACAGAAGTGCTCTTTTTCAGGGATTTCTTTCCTGGTAAGTCTTTTTGGCATGGGCAGTCCTGGATAGATGGTAGCTATTTTATAACTGGCAGCTTAAGTAACTTTTCCACCATTTTTTCTATGCCTTCTGGTAGGTGTATTTTCCACAAATGATAAGTCTGTTCTTGTAAGAGAGTTGGCACACCTTACAGCTCAATTCCCTTCTTTTTTTTTTTTTTTTCTTTTTTTTTTTCTTTTTTTATTTTAATGATTTCTGCCAACCCAAATTTCACAGTATATAAATTCTGCTTTGTAGTAGATGGCTAGAATTGAATAGATATTTGGCTTTTAACCTCTAACCTCATCAGCATTAAGAACTGCCTGCCAATAAAAAACACACAAATGCCACAGCTGCTTTCCTACCCTAAAGTGGACTAAAAATGGGTTTCAGTCTAAAGGGACAAATGGTAGTGTGTTACAAAAGCTACAGCATTCTGCAACAGCAGTGTTCCTTTTCTGAGTGCCTGATCCCTAGAGCTGTAGTAATAATTAAGTCTCCAAAAGATCCATATGTAACACAGCTGACATAAATATAGGTAGGCTCCTGTACAATCTATTCATCTTTGCTATAGTCAGCCTCATTGGCCAGCATCTGGTCACTGTGGTATCCCTACCGATACTGAATGCAGCAGAGAACAGGCTGAACAGAGATAGAGGCTGGGGAGCATCACATGTAGCTGGACTCATTCTTCCTCTTCCCTTCACTTGTGTCATTTCTACCTTCTCTCAACATCATGAATCAGCATTTCTGGTAGGAGTGCTTTCTCTAGGCAAAAAGAATCATGAATGATTACATCTGCAACAAATGGAAATATATGTTCTATGCTCTCAGCAACTCTAAAACTTGGTCTTTCCTTTATCCATAGTCCATACTGTCCTTTATTCACTTACCTAAACCTATTAAACTTGTATTCACAAACACATATGTGGACATACTTTTCAGCATCAAATCCTCTTTATGCTTTGCAGAATGAACAACTCACATGCATTTTCTCCTTACTGTGTTTGTTTGAGACTATAGGTTTCCCACCTACCTAGAGCAGGCTCTCATCCCCAGGTCACAAGCCTGTGCTGTCCATACTGTCACCTTCTGTGTGATGGGATGTCGTTTGCTGATCTTCTGACCTTTCTCAGGCAGTTTTGGCTGTTTTATTACTGCCAGTTCCAACTGAATTGCTACTCAGCTGTTTGCTGGCAATGCTTGACAGCAAGAGCTAATACTGTTATTCTTTATTACATAACTGATTACCTCTGATATAAAATCAATAAAATATGGGGCTATTGATTAAGAAGCCATGCAACGGAGATAGGAAGAACACCAATAGCACATTCCACATGTACTTGGCTTACATATTATTCTTCAGTGTGCATTCTCTTCTGAGTGATTTCTTTGCTTTGTCATGGAACAAACTGACTTGGATTTTATCCATCCTGAAATACAGTTATAGCAAAACTGTAAATTAAGAGAAACTCTAATGCCATTACTTACTGATTTAATCTGATTCCCCACATGAAAATGCGAAATTCTGAAAAGCAGTTTTCAGCTGTAATCTATGGGATTTATCTCCAAATGTGCAGGAGATACAATTAGGTGAGTAATGTTCATTTTGTCCATTGTGCCATTTAACTCCCAACAAGTCCTTTTTCTTCAAGCAGATCTCTTTTCATAGCTTTAACAGCAATACATAACGGAGCTCATTTCCTAGCTTGACTTATTTTATACAAGATTTGTTGGTAGTCAGACATAGTTGTACATGCATAAGCTGCAGATCACTTGGTATGGTCATCTTTGTGTCATGTTTTCAGCCAGTAAAGACTGGAAATGGCAGGAATGAAGGATCAGTTCACATAGCTCTGCAGCCAGCTGAACACCTGAGTTAGTGCTGATGGGCTCCTTGGAGAGCAAACCTCACCTGGCAGAAGATCAGGATTGGAAATACAAAGCAGAAAACAGAGAGGTGCTTTCCTCCCTACAAAATAATGTTTTCAAGAACACCTGACTTTGATTTACCCACTGAAACAGAAAGATAAAACATTTTGTTGGTTGCAAGTCCTGTAAAAGTGCTATATCAATAACCCTACCAGTTCAAATACCCCATTATTTCATAGTTTACTTTTAGGCAACACACCCCTTTATATTTTAAAAGAAAGAAAAAAAAAAAAAAAAAAGTATCAGAAAGAAACCCAACCAAAATTAAATTTCATAGGCTGTTTTAAAATGCAGCACAGAAGATTATTAATCTGTTACTACTATTTCCCAGTCTCTGAGATCTATGACAATAAACAATTGAACACATTTTTATGTTTTGCTCAATATATGAAATTGCCAGTACTTAAGATTTTGTTATGCCCATAAAGGTTCTGGTCTACTATACCAGCTGACTTTTTCATAGGAAAGAAAATCTCTATAACTCAGAAGACAAATTAAAAAAAAAATATATGAAATCACATTTCTCTCATTCCTGTGTTTCATAAATCAAGAGACTGTACCTGTAAATACAAAATGAACAAGTTCTTCTTACAAATATTGTTAGATTTACAGATGCAAAATTAGGCAGTAAGCATTTTGCTGAAAATTCAGAGCCAAGAAGTTGGCAACTGAAATAAGTTTGGGCTCATTCATTGTTGCAGTGTTATCCCAGATTACATTTAACAATTTGGGTCCAAGTTCTTGTACATGCAGATCTGGCATTTCGGATACCAATGATTCACATTCACATCAATAGCATGCATTCAGCCTAAGTGGTGAGGGACTTTCCATGGCTTATTCATCATAGGCAGAGTTTGTAAACAGGTTATTTACCTTGATACTGTGTGCATATTTCTAAATATCTTGGAGCTGATGTTATCAAGCAGTCTTCCATTTCAAGTGAAGGAGGACTGCTGCTTTGGAGATCTGTAAGGCATCTCACTGAGTGCCAAAGAAATCTCTTGAGAAAAGCTCACAGGTGGAAGAGGCCACATATGTATCTGATTAAATCTGATTAAATCACGAGGTTTTGGACTAAGACTTTATGTAAAAATATGTTTGTATTATGGGAGCCAGATTATTTTAAATTCTTTTGGATTCCTTAAGAGACTATACAAACAACATTATTATTGTTAATCAGTTAATTTAGATTACAGGTTCAGGAAAGCAGGTATTGTTTGAGCTTCACAGAGCGCATCATGGTATATGAATAGGATTAGTTGAGTTTACTAGAGGAAGAACACGCTGTAACTAAATACTAGAGCAGGGACTTTCCTTTGCTTTTGTCAAGTCTTCTCCACATAGCTGAGATGTATCAGCCCAGACTCTTAAAATGCGAGCATGCTAAAAATGTTCATGCTATATAGTCCAGGACAGTGTGAAGATGTACCGAAAGTCACCTATTAAAAATGCCCAAGCGGGCACCCAGCTCCTATGATACATGTTTGGCTGCAGTGTGACCATTCAAGGCATTCTCCTTGGAAATAGCAAGGAGAATAAAAGGGAATATCCCCTCACTTTACTGTGACTGTGTCACCTACTGTGGCCAAAGTAAGATGACAGCTCCAGTGTGTATCCTTCCCCCCATGCTTAGTATAAATAAAATCTAGCTGTTAGTCATATTCTCCTAAGACTGTCTTTCACCAAGCTGACCTTTCAAACTTGTATGCATGAGATCAATCATTTTTTTGAGATTTGATTTTGGAACATGCTTCACCTATTCATCCTCCCTGGAGAAACAGTGAAGAATAACTGGAGAGAATTACCCAAACAAGCCAAACAGATGTTGTGGAAAGATTTCCTCCCACTCAGTCATCTTCTGTCTGAAACTTATCTTGCACTTGTCATAGATGTCCCTTTCCATTTTCAAGTACGTTAATTTACTACTTAAATATGTACTGTTTTGCTTGTAATGGAGACTTTTTCCAAATATTTTCATGAGGGGATTAGACTAAGATTCAAATTTTCTTTGTGCATGCACATGAAATTTGAGATAGTGACAGACAAAGCACAACAAAAATCCAGTTTTACCAGCAGACCAGAGTTAAGTTGCAGACTTCAAGAACAAAGCTGAATTGACAATGCTGCTATCCTTCAGCATAAATTTGTATTGCAAGTCTGTCCATTTTATATATATGTATTGTTTCCATACTGAAGGAGTTTTGTAATAACAATTAGAAAGCATATTTGCCAGAAATAGCTAATAATGCTGTGCATCATGGGCAATTTAGCTCAGTAGGATATCCTGGCCTTTCTGATTTTCATGAGGAAGTACAGTGAACTTCAACAGAGCCAGTCTTTCCCAGCAGTGTATGAGAGAGTTGTTGCAATGTGCAGGAACAAAACAGTCCAGCAGCAGAATGACAGTCCAAGCACATTTAAACTGGAAGAGGTGATGGATTGGCCCATTAGTGTTTACTTTTGTTGCTGAGAAGTCAGAGTGTTGTGCTGTTCCATGATGTGACCCTGGTTCATCACAGGATCTGTGCTGTGTCAGTGAACTAATTTGATATTCACTGTCTAGCATTTGCCTGATATTACTTGTCAGTGCTTTCTGGTATCAGACACCTTCTAGCAGTTTAAAATGTTGCGCTTATTAAAAGCATAAATTCCCCTCACTCCTGTATCCAGAAATTTTTCTGCTGCCAAAATCTATGAATAATTGTACTCGGGCTGTCTGATATAGCACTGATGTGAGAAAGGGTCATTTGTAGCAAAAAAACTAATTTCCTTTATAAAGCCAGTTTTACTACTAAAAATTGAACAACGGCCATCTAGTAATTGCTGAGGGCAGAAAAACACATTAAAAATCACATTCATTTTAAATAATTTACATTCATATTTCATGGAATTACAATGGCTTCTGCTGTCTAGATGCCATCTATCTATTTATTTATTTATCTCTCTATCTCTATATATGCACACACACTGATTAAACTTTCTTTCTGAGTTAGATAAAAAGTTAAATAGACAAAACAGAGAGGGTCACTAGCAGATTACTTTGTGTCCTGCTGCAAAATTTGAATCTTTATTGGAAATAAAACAAAGCTAAGTATTTTCAGAGCTAGGATTTCAGTTTTCATACCTTTTAACTGTAGATATAAAAAATTAAGGAAAATCTCGGGTTTTTTACATAGATCGAAGCTGAGTGAAATTTCTTAATGCAGATACAAAATTCGGAAGACTTAAAAACAATTGCTTTATGATTCAGAAACATATTCCCCAAAATGAGCTTCTCAGCAGAGAGGAGCATGAGTAATTTCAGACCAAATATAACAGCATAGGACCTATACAGACCACTGTTGTTTCATATTCCAACGTATAAAACATCTGTGTTAAAGTAATACTGAATGTCTGAAGAGATCAAAATTTCTTCTTTCATGAAGATTATACTATTGATTTCCAGTTGTCCTTCTGGACTTCAGTGGCTTATAGTAAAAAAAATGCTCCTAAAATAAAAACATTTCCAAGAACCTATAGCAAACATTTATTGGATTTTTACTGGTATTTGAAGCAGTACGTCACACTATTAATTTTTGCTGTACATAGACAGAACATATTTTCCAAACTCTGCAGACTCTCGAGAGGATGAAAACCTATTTCCCACCAACTTCTACCAACAGAGTTTACACGTACTAGGGTATGTCTTTTTTTTCACTCCCTTTATGAATTGCTACAAAATAATTTATAGCAGTTCTGAAACCTTTTATTTGTGGCAGTGCCATCCACATCCCAAAAGGTCCTGGCATGGTCTTCCTGGCCAGGAGAGGAGCAAAAGAGATTTCCAGAGCACAGCAATATTTGCATGTATTTTGTAATGCTTTCAGATCCTTCTCTAGTTCATGAAGAGAGAGTACATTCTCTTCTCCCCTGTACCTACTAAACTGGTGGTGCCTCATATTTTTTGCCAATAGTGATGTTACAGCTCTCTCCAAATAGCTTTCTAACATCAGAAGACATGGATACTGCTAGTTTCTCTCTCAGAAGGAGAGCAAATGAGGAAGTGTGAAAGGGGATTTTACTTCAACTTCTTTAATAGCCATCACACTCATCAAAATAGTGCAAATGGGACACAGTGAAGATGACCATTTGCTACTGGTAAAGATTAATATTTCCACTCTAGAGGTAGGATTCTAGGCCAGTGAAGTATATCTGTGTCTCTAAAGACTGGTTCCTTTCCTATCATGCTTCACTGTGTTTTGCATAGCTAGATGCTAACCATGAAATACACCTTACTTCAGAACATCTCAGTATGTTACCATAACAGAACTGCTGGAAACATTACGCCAAGCTATAAAGCATCAATCTTGCCTGGAAATCTTGATTGCTTTCTTTGTCAGTTATGAAATTAATAAGAAAAGTGAAGACTGTGGCTTTTCATGCTGAAGAGAAGCCTTTAATTAGTGCGTCATGAAATCCTATTCTCAGAATTATTTTATTTGGTTTAGATAAGAACAGAATCATACAGGTCAAAAATCAGCTGAAGGGCTATAAAACATTGTGCCAAATGCAAAATAGAGAGTGAAGGGATTTTTCTTCTTGTACAATTCCAGAGTTCAAGTCCAGAGCAGCTATTTAAGTTCTAGGAAACTACTCATTAATAGACTTCAGGAAGGACACTAAATTAAGAAGTGATACTAAATTAAGGATACACTGTAAAGGAGCAAGAAGGAACATGCCAGACCAAAGCTCTAACTCACAAAAGCGCTAACAAGGTGTCTAAATTGGCCACCTCTCACAGGCTTCATTTTAAGTGTATGCTTAATGAAGTTGCATTGCTAAGATATTATTTTTTTCTCTGCCCCTTAGTCTTCTGAGTCCCATGGTCCCTTATGTGCTGCACATCCAAGGGGAGCAAAAGGGCAATCTCACAGACATCAGAGAATGGGGTAGCTGAGGTTTGAGCTAATGCCAAATGCTCCTCCCTTCTCTCCCTCCTCTTCAAATCTGGCAGTTCTTGTACAGCAGTAGACTGCAACAGGCATGGAGAAATGAGTCCAGCTGGAGCAAAACTGGCAAGTGGGGTGGCATTTTCTCATGCAGAAAATACACTGGTACTTAATGATGCTTTTCAGAGCCAAGAAAATGCTGCAGCAGAAGGAGGATTGCTAAAGTGAAACTAAAAACCATGGTGAGGCAAGAGTGATCAGAGTTGCCTTTTTTAAACTGTGGGCTCTTTGCAATATGAAAGATCACTTGTACAGAGCCAAACACAAAGACAGTGCTTAAAATTAAAAACTGAAAGTCAAGTTTGAAAGTCCCTTCATAAAAGGTATGTTGTAAAAGCTGATAACAGTCTTATGTGAAATGGGCACACGGTTTATTTTCTTTTCAAGACTGTTTCATGTGTCTGCAGAAAGCACAGTTTTGAGCTTACTGCAAATTGCATCTCAGTAATCAGGCTACGTGAGGCTGGATGGAAACTTGCTTCATGGAGTCTGAATCTCCTCCAGGATAAGGAGTAAGTACTAAACTGTTTGCTGGCAAAGCAGAGAAGCAGCCCAAAATAAGTTGAAAATTTGTCATTTTTGGATAGCATGATTGTGCAGAGTCTGATGATTGTAATACATCCTGAAAATCTCTGTGCTTACTAAAGAGCTGGTATCCACCAGAGCCTAGGAATACCTGGAGGTAAACGAAGTGGTTTCCTGGATATGCATGTCTGGAACTTCAGATGAGTTAATGGCTGTCAGTCCAAATCACTAAGCACACCATCTTCATATTATCTCCTAGCATCCTAATGTAGCTTAAGTACTTAGGAAGCTTGTTAGTGATGTAGTGGTTATTAGTGTAATCAAATTTAGCATTCAGCTTTAGGTGACAGTATTACCCTGGTCTTAGTCTTTTTTTTGTTTTGTTTTCAGGTTTCTGTGACAATTTGAGTGCTTTGACTTGATTGCTACCCAGTCAGTACAGAACACTCTTCTTTTTACCCATCCCTAGACTCTGTATCTCTGTAGAACACACTAATATGATAGTAACCAAATTTTTCCTGAAGAAAAAAAAAAGGCCATGAGCATTTCTGTACCAAGCATCATCATAACCCTTAGAATATGTATTTTGATTTAACATGGGACTCTCTACCTCTAAATACAAATGTCTTGATGGTAGCATATAGGAAAAATAAAAGACAAAATTATTCCATTTTAGATCAGCTCAAAAAGGTGCAGTGCTGAACGCAAGCTAATATGGAAGGGAAGCTAAGACACAGCCTCTTGCCTATTTATTCAGCCACTGGTTTACTAGCAGCAAGCAGCTTTTCTTGATCAAGAAGTATAAGAGCTGTTTGGCTAGCACTTCATAGCAAGGGACATACTGGAAGAATGGTACACACAACCTTTCTCCATTTGTGAATATGTGCAAGGCTAGCAACAGTCTTGATCTCATTATTACAGTGGCTGACACAGATCCTAACACAGAGACTAATGTGTCATCTGTCTTGCAAATGCATGTCATTTAAACAAAGTAGAAAACAGCCTGAAGTCATTTGTCTTGGGTTATAAGAACAAAAGCCCAAGTTAGTCTGTGAGCAGTAAAACTAACGATGCCTGATAGGTTTTTATCTCAGTCTCTCTACTGTGATTTTCTGATTCCTGCTGAAGGGTGAGCTCATACTCATGCCTTTTCCTCAGTAGGGATGCTGACTGCAGACAAGTAACATCTCTTGCCTCTATTCAGCCTCTTGTAGGAACTTAATGACTTAATATCATCTCCTTTGTCAGATTTGATCAAAATCAGACAGGATATTCTAAAGATATTTAAAAGCAGAGTAGCCATAGACACACATACATGGAATAATCACATAAATGTCATTTCCTGATTAAACCAGAATAAAAACAGTCATCACTTTAAAAGACTGCACATGTAAGATACACCTAATATGTTTCTGCTTGAAATCTAGGACTTGCAGAAAGATTTTCAGATATGTTTAGGTACCTTCCTAACTCCATTTCATTTCAGAATTCAGGATTCTATGCTCTCCAAGAATCTACTATCAAACACACTGAAATATTTAAAGCTTTGGAAGAAATTCTTGGTTGGATTGTAATTTTTTTGAGACAGAATAAATTATATGTTACAACGTCCACTATAATTATATCTAAACAGTCATAACTGTATCATGTTGTTTTGTTATAATTAAAACTTTAACTACTCCTACTAGTTAACTACTGGACAAGACGCAATCATTTATGTTAACTATATCAAGGAAGAAGTGTTCATTGTTCCTGTTTCAAATAGTGCCTTGTATATGGGCTAAACAGTGGCTGAGCTAAACAGCTGCATCTGCACTTGGATGTACCTTTGGAGGATGGGAGTGAATTCCTTCAAAGCAGAGGCAATGCTCTTCTGAATCCTCTGAATCCATTCAGTACATTTCATTAAGACCTCAGATAATAGAACCAATTTTAGCTTTTATTTGAAATGGTGTGCGTTTCTATTCCTCATATCTACCCAAAAAAACCTTTCTTAAAATAGGAATTTGTCTTTGCTCTTTTTTCAGCTGCTTTCACTGTTTTAGTAGTTTCTTAATATTTTTCTCTGGCACTGCTTTATTCACCAGGAGCAGATGATGTTGTCATAACACCTGCTTAGAGACTGGGATAGATGTCATTCTTCCTGACCAATTATATTGTCCTATATTTATGGTGACTTACATTCTCCGTTGCTTACAATGTCAGTCCATGTACCTATGAGCCATTTGTCATCTTCCCCTGGATGGTAAATGTTCTAGGTAAATGTTTGCTAGTAACTGTAGCACTGTCTCTCATGATGTAGCTCTAGAGGAAAAAAAAAAAAGAAAAAAAAAAAGGAAAAACAGAATTTCTCTGTTATCACAGAAATTTATAGCACTGGGCATATAAAAGCTGATGTGTAGCGTACAGAGTGCTTTCTTCTGATTGAAGTGATATTGATAACATGTTTCAGAAATAATAACTGCTCTGAAGCCAGTGAGGCTATGCCAGCTCCTCTGTGGTTTAAAGCAAATTAAATGCAGCCCCACGCTCCCCAAACCAGGCACCGTGATAGCATCTGGGGGCCTGGACTGCAGTCAGACTGCTATAGCACTAGGTATGTTCAAGCACACAATGTAATATAGTCCTCTCAACACACAGAGGTTGATGTCTAAATGTGTCATATTCAGTTGTATAGATGTATTTTTCTAAGAAAAACAGTAGAATTAATGATGGCACTAACAACAATATATACAGAAACAGATTTAAGCTAAGTTTAATTCTGTGACCCAGCAAAATCTTCCCTGTCTAGAGGTTCTTAAAATATTGTCACATTCTAAAGAAAGCTTGCACATGCTGACACCAAATTGTGGGAAAAGTCATTGCTCCCATGAAATACAGAAAGTTGGCCCTTCATAACACTTTCAACAAAGAAGCGACAATGTGCAGTTTATGAGAAGTAATGTAAATTATACCTGCAACCCATTAAGCTCCCTTTTGTTAAGAAGCTCTGAAGTGCTGATACAATTCTGGTATCAGCAAATCTGCCATGTTATTGCAGTTATTCATTGCCCACAGCAATTCAAGAGAAAATTAATTAGCATCTCCCCACCATAAATCTCAACAGTATTAACTAAAATGCCAGTTCTGTAATCACTTTCCATTAAAGCCAAAAAATACTAATTAAAATTGATTTTTCCCTGTGCTTTGGTAAACTGCTGCCAGTATAAGGATTTCAGCGGTAATGCTGGATGAAGGGAGACCTTTACTTAAGTGAATTTTGTATATTGTCTTATCCCCTTTATAAAATAACAATGTGTGAAAGGATAAAGGGTTTGAGAGCAGAAGCTGACAAATTCCATGAAGGAGAAAAATGTGAAATCACTGGGGAATGTAACCTTATTAAAACTGTAATATCCTATATTTTCAATCTGGAATATCTCTGTCTTTCAGGCAAGTGCCTATTAATACACCTCAATCAATAAGTGATGGAATATTCTTTTAATATTTCTAGCCATTTAGTGATAATACTGAATATAGATCAGCCAAGTAATTTTGCTTCAGTATAGTCATCTTCTAAGGATTTTTCAGTATGCTGGAAAATTAACATACTGCAGACCGATTCAGTTTAGTTCCAGCTTGTCCCTGCACACTTCAGGAGACAGAAAAAACAAAGTCTGTTTTAATGATCAACTTCCCCATGGTGCAGCACAATTCCCATTAAACAACATGAAGCAAGAGTACTGTGAAAAGTATATGTATATCAACTCGTGCAGTAGTTAAAGACCAGATCATGTTGCTTAGACCGTCACGGTCAATCTCAGCGCTGAAGTTTACTAACATTTTCAAAGCTGAATTAGCAAGATTATAATTTAGCAACAGTAAGTGAGGGTCTCTGTGTCTGAGAGACAGTCTGTTCTTAATGGCAAATAAAGAACAAATTTGCCTGTTGGGCATTACTTTAACAGCCAGGCAATTAAGCAGCACTGGAACCTTTATATACACAGATTTATTCCACTTCAATAGGAGAGCAAGAGGCAGGAGCAGTAGTAGACAGTCTGTCCTAAGAATAAACAACCACTACAGCAGTGGGTTTTACTGATACTTCTTGGTACTAGAAAGCTGCTGAAATATGGCTATTAAGTATTTCTGCCCATTGTCTGCTGGCTGCAGACAGCTGGGTTACAAGCTTTAGATAATAGAGGATATATGCATAGCCATACTTCCATTGGATGAAAGGGGAGTATATACTTAGTTTTCTGGCAAACCTTGGCTTACAGTGATCACACTCCCCTTTCCCCGACTCTACCCCCTGAACTTGATGGTTTCTTTATTTATTCTTCCTGTTGGCCACTCAGCTGATTCTGTCCCTCACCTAAATCTGTATTTGGCATCTCCTTCCCATCCCTGATACTCATTTTGCTCACTTCCATCTCACTCTCAAAGTCCAAACCCTCACCTCGGACACCTCGGACAGATTCAGCACAGCCGGTTCAGCTCATGGCCCTTTTTGAGCTTTCTCAGCCTATTCTTGCTCTGATTTTGACTGATCCCTATCCTAATCTCACATTTGATTTTAGCTGCTCGGCAGCATCCCTCCTGGATTCTCCTCCTATATCCAAACTCCCAACAACCCATGGTGATGCTTACTTCTTCTCAAGGCCAAATCATTCTTGATGGGAGCTTCTTTTACTTGATCTGTTTCATTTATTCTTGCTCAGGTACTTCTTGATAGGCAGTCTAGATCCTTCAGAAGTTTTCATCTTGGGCCCTCAGTTATAACGCTCATTATCTCCTCTAGGATGCCACACAATAACTACTTCAGCCAAGAGTTGCTCACAAGTCCACTCCCTACTGTTATAGAAGTAAATTTTTGCTCTCTATAAGGGTTTTGTTTGGAGCTGATTACTATGGGCACCCTACAAATGCTTCTGTTTTTCTCAGCTCAAAAAACTGAAAGGATATTGCCTGAAAAAGACTTGTTTTCATGAGAAGTAAAAAAAATGTAAAGGGTGCTGTCACTATCTCATATGTCAAAACAAGAGTATGTAAAAATCATCATTATAATGAAAGATTAAGTATAATGAATGTAATAACATTTCTGTTTGGTTCATCTTTTCACAACTTGTCTTCACCACTGCATACAATATTCTGGATCCATTGTTCCTGTTTCAGTTTTACTAATTCAGATATACTGAAGATATAATCACAGCCTAGTATTAAATATAAAAGTGTCAATGTCGAGGATTTAATTATAACATACAGCATACAGCAAACATAAAATAATTTTTTTCTGAAATTGATTCCAACAAATGCATAGAATAATAATAAGAAAAATCTGCAGAGCATTAGACAAGAAAGAGAGATTGCTTCAATTCCAATCCAGTGCATTTTCCAAATTTCCAATACTTGTAATGAAAAAAGGGTATATTTTCTTATAACT
Organism: Lagopus leucura; assembly: GCF_019238085.1. NCBI lineage: Eukaryota > Metazoa > Chordata > Aves > Galliformes > Phasianidae > Lagopus > Lagopus leucura. The sequence continues at coordinate 79,870,028 of NW_024962262.1, forward strand.
GTGCTATAAAGTGGGGATATAATCTCATCATGCAGCTGCTCCATTTGCCATCAATTATTTTGATGAAAGCAGGCTAAAGCTCTGCAGTGATCAGCAACGGAGATTAAATAGACTTCAGTCCTGATTACAAATCTTCTCTTATCCATTTTACTGGCTACAGGGTACCCCTACTTTTTGTTATAGAACTGATAAAAAAACTTCTTTGCTTCACATTTCAATTTTCAAGGATTTGTTACATTGTATTTTTTCCCACAAAATATTATTTTCTTTCAATAAATGTAGAAAGAATTAGAAAATCTATTAGGGCTGATCAAGAGTCCTTTTGATAGGGGAATCCTTTCTCAAGCGCATTATATGAAACTATGAATAGTAAAGAAAATCGCTCAACCAGTTCTGCACCATTAAATTATCTCTCAGCAAGAGTGGATATGTCTTTACTATAGGCCTTACTATTTTTAAAATAACATCTGATTCTACTGCTACTGCTTTGCACTGTCATTTCAGTTCTGCTTCAGAATTATAAAACCGGTCGGGGATTTCAGTTACCTATTAGAAATGTTTCTGGAACTTGAAACTTGTTAGTAATTTACAAGTCATTAAGAAATTAACATAAGGGAAACTTATGTATCCAGAAACAACTTATTGCTCTGAAATGACAGCAGAAATAATAGTACGAAACTAAGAAAGATCAAATAAAAATTTAATAGAAGTTAGAAGTTAAAAACTGTAACGAATGGTGAACATGGTAATCACATCAAATTCATAGCTTTCTGTTAATGATATTCTGTTAATTTTATTGAAATAAATATTTCACACCACTCTAAACTCAGGTTTGCAATATTTACATTAAAACACCTCCAAGAAACTACAAGTCAAGTTCTCAGAGTGCACTGATGCAGTAAAGCTAAATAACAATAAAGTAAAAACAACATTGTAAGAAATGTCAATACCCGCTTGCAGTCAAATGGATTTTTTTTCTGAATGAAAGGCCTGCATGGAATTTAAGAATTATCTGTTTGATGATTACTCCCCAGAATCCACACTGTCAGTCAGTAGGATATAGCAAAGAGCTAATACAGCTCACCAACAGTTTAAGTTGAAAATAAGGCAAATATTCTTTGCCAGCAAACCTTGCCAATGATGCCTAATTGAAAAAAAAAAAAAAGTATGCTTGCAACTACTTTTAGTCTCTCTTCCTCCTATTACAAGAGTCTCCAACTATGATTCAGCAATTACTGAATATAGTATTTTGAGGACTGCTGCAAAAGTAATGCCTTCTATTTTTTTTATATTAACCCATAACATCAGAGGAGGATGTTGGTGATTCTGACTGAACATTCCCGCCAGTATTCCATTACATTTTGTGACTGATGTCAGACAGTCTAACAAAATGGTGTCTGACATGGAATTGTGTATGAAGCAAAAGAGTGTCATTGAATTCCTCCATGTAGAAAAAATGGTACCCACTGACATTCATTAATGCTTGTTGAATGCTGGTGGATACCAAACAGAGAGGCAGTAGTAGGTGATGTGTTTCAGTGGTGGCTACACTGACGTGAAAGACAAGCCACATTCCAGACAGGCCTGCACAACTGTCACCATGAAATGAAGTGTCTCTATCAGCTCATCCATGTGAATTGGCTAATGGTAGTGACTGTGCTGAAAAATAGATTTGAAGCTGAGAAATTTGCTTTTGAATCGTGTTATTATGCTCTTTGCATACGTTTCCATGGAAATAAGTAAGAGGCATTACTTTTAGGGTGACCTACATATATTAATACTTGCTTAACCATTAAAAATAAACATCCTTTATTTACTGTATTTTTTTTATTTTTTTTTTTTTAGCAAAACTTTGAGGTTGCATTTATACAATTGGATATTAAAAATACCAATCTAAATCTATAAATTCCAACTTCAATATCCAGAATACGATTTCTGTTCTGGTTGAAGCTGTAGTTGCACATATACAAGTGCTTTTAGCTGGCCTTGCAATTTAACATTTCCTTAATAAAGAAATGATTATTTTTATTCTGTGTAGGTCTGTGGATTGCAGTTGCTCAGAGCTGGGAAATTCTCTCCTGAATGAGTTCAACCATTTTGAAAAACCTCCTAGCATGAAAGCAGTAGCAACCCACTGCCAAGACCTTAACTATCTGCTATTAACTCTTCCTCAAATTTGAATGCACCCATTATTTTGCACACAAAAGCTTTCCTAAAAAGAAATGGGACAAATTCACCTCAGGTGCCAGTTCATAGGCTTCATCAAGGATTGACTTTGTCAATGTGCCAAATAAAGTAATAGCGTTTCTAGTTCAGCCAGGATTTTGTGCTTCATTTCAAATACTCCGTAGTTATTTTAACTCTCAATTGAAAAAAAAATCTCATTCCCACCTTGCTTGTACTTATTCTGCAAGAAAGAACTGAGACATAAGGAAAGAAGAAAATTTATACCTAGAATTTTAGTTAAATATCCATGAAGAAGTTAAAATCTGGTGAAATATCAAAACTGCAACAGTCTTATTTATGCTTTTATGCATTTTCAGTAAAGCATTCAGTGATGGAATTATCTTATGTTACATTTCTCATTCTCTTTTATTCTCCAATGGAAGGAAATTGTATAAAGTAAAATCAAAGAACTCTGTATTGCTGAAGATTGTAAGGGTACATACGGTTCTGAAGAAATTCAGGCTACAAATGTGAGCTGTCCCTCTAAAGTTTTTGAAAAGCTGGGTTCTTATTCTTTTTGTAGGACATATTCTTGAGAGAGGGATCTGTTAAACTGATGCCATAAATTGGTCAATCAGGAAACTCTCTAAGACTCAAGTTGGAGTGTTAGAAAGAAGGCATTCCTAAGTACCAGGGCTGGATATGTGAGGGATACGCTCCTCCTATCATGCATAACTCGCACAAAAGGTATTCAGCTTCTATACATTCAGAGGTTTTCTTGCAGGTGCATATGTTTTTAACTCTTGCTTTCACAACTAACAGATCCAAAGCTGAACATCCCGTATCTAGTAGATACAAAGACTTACAGAACCTCCCTAATCTGCTTGATACATTAAAACAGACCATTCCCACTATCTAAACAAACTACAGGGTTATCCACCAAGGGACTCACCAAGCTTAACACTGGTACACTTGTATCAAAATGACAAACTGATCCTTGAATTGTGAATTTTGCAAGTTGAATTTTGCAGGAGGCAACAAATGATGATGAGAAAGAAACACTAACCTTTACAGATTCATCACGTTTTCAGTATCAAAGTCTTCTTATATATGCATATATCACTGTTCTAAACTATACAAAAAAAGCATGATGCCAGACTAAGTCTTTCAAAATTGAATTGAATTTCTAAGACCATTAAAGACTATAGAAAGTATTAATCTTAGTGCTTTGTAATGTTGTGGTTACACAGTACCAACTGAGAAAACTGAGTGGCTCTCGGGAAAAGTTTCAACGTTATTTGAGCCCTCCCTGAGACCTTCTCTTGACCCAACCAGCATCACTTTAATCATGCAGAGACCCAAGCCCATCTGTGGAATGGTCTTATCCAAATATGGAATAATTCTGGGGAAAAATCTCTTTTTGAGTGTCAGCCAGTAGAAGAGTATGGTCTTTGTTTCCCAAGAAGTAGTTCTTGCATGTTGCATTCTTAGTAGGTTTTTATTCATTTTATGCTGTAGCCAAGGGCCGACTCTCCTTTCAAGTGAAATGGCATTATCTAATGGCCAGCAGAAAAAAATGTTTCAAGAAATCGAGAATGATGAGAGGAAATGTCTACCCTCCATCCACTGGCAGCTGAAGTCATATATCACTGCCAGTAATGCATTTTTGTTGCTGTTCCTGGCCCAAATCCAGGCAGTGCCAGGTCTAGAAGATTTATTTGATTAGATGATGTTATAGTTGGCCTCCAGTTGTTTTCTTTTTTGCCTACCCTTAGCAATCAAAATAAGCTTGTTTTTTTAAAAACAAACAAACAAACAACAACAACAACAAAAAAACAGATCTTAGAAGGCTCACTATGCAATATTTCTATTTCTCTACTTCTACTTATCTTTCTGATGTGTGTTTCCATCAAACCATCCTCAACAGTCACTAAAGCTAGAAGTTTACATTACATTAAAAAAAGAGAGAGAGACAACATGAAAAACTTATCTGGTCACATGTTTTCAGAAGTTATTCTTTAAAAAGAAACTTGACTAATTTGACTCAAGAAAAAATACTGAACATTATTCACATAGTTTGTATTTTCTAAAGCCTCATTTTTGGAACTGCTTACAGTCAGGAGCCTTAGTATGCTAGAGAAAAAGTTATTGTAGCATTTCTGGTTTGCTTGCACAAAAAAAATAATATATGTATATAACAAAAATGAATTTATTGCTATCAGATATCTAAATTAAATAAACTGGAGAAACCCCAAAAATAATGGGTGTCTTGTTCCTTTGATGGAAGTTCATCCTTTTATAAGAGTACTTTGACATTAATCAGCTTTGTCATGTCTACATTTTGCACAATCTTTATGACTCAAATCTTAAGATTAGAATGGAAATAAACTACAAAAACTTTCAAGGATACCCACAGAGGGTAAATGTTTGAATAAACAGATAACTGGTTGGTTACTAAAGCTTTCTGGTGAACGAGTGTTTTATCTATCTATAAAAGCATTCAGGACGTTATTACTTGCTGCAAAGAGTATTTCCTCCCCCCTGTCTTTGGTTTAAAAACATACACAAGAATGAGAAGAATAGCAAGGACATTTGTTATGTTTTCTTGCAGCAGATTGATTCAACTGGATTCAACTGCTCAGAAGACTCACTCAACAGAAGAATAAGTCTCTTTGTCCTAAACAGTGTAGGCAGAAGAGAATCTGTGTATGTAAAAATTCATGCCATGAAATGACATTAATAGCTGGAATTATAAGAATGGTCACCATGCAATGAAGAAAAAGGAAAACATATGTGTCAGCAGCGATTCAAGCCATTAGTATGAAAGAAATAAATAAACTATTTCAAATTCTGGAAAAAAAACCCGAAACTAAATAAAAATACTCAGAGTAAACACAATCAGTCGAAGGGGTGGGTGTCCCCCAAAAAACACATTTTCTAGAGGTATCTGTTAATCTTGATAAACTACCATTTTCCCCTATGAAAATATTATTTCAAATAACACTGACTGTTTCACCCAAATGTCACAAGTGAGCAACCAACATATTTCTCAGAAATTCAATCACAATCCACTCTGTAGCTGTGAAGAAGGCGTTTCTGATTTCACCTCAGTGACAAGAGCACCACCTTCAGTAATCATTTGCTGGACTGTGTTTGACAGCAGAACGCCATACAAATCTGACTTCTCCCACACTGTGTTTGAAGCAAAGACAATAGAAGAACACAGCGGATCTTTCCCAATAGGTAGAAATTTGTTCGTTTGTTGCCTAAATAATACTTAAAATTGTCCGAGCTTCCTTAAGTCTGAGCTTGGAAATCCTCTGTTAAATAGAGGCCTATGTTCATTTATTTATTTAAAGGAAATGTACCTGAACCTGTAGCATGCTGCAGTAATTGTAGAGATTTGGCACAAAAAACAGATATGTGAAAGTCAGCGAAGACCCCGTAGGTGTTTGTTCAGATTTGCTTTTTCTCTCTCTTACCTTTTCTCCACCTGCCTTTACAGCCTTTGCAGTCAGTCCCCAAGAGACTCTCAGCACCTGAGCAGATGCAAATAGTCAGTCATGCATGTGATTTCAGAATAATTCCACATTTCCTGAATCCAATGAACTGTATCAAATCATACCCTTAACTTAATTTCAACACATTTCGGTGCACAAGAATATACCCTCACATTCAGCTTGGCAGCAGAGCATGGAATAGTAGAATAATGGTGCTTTAGGGGATTGGAAATGGTGAATAAATGGTGCTAGAATATGCAGGGATTTTTCTTCAGATTTCAGTGAACAGAAATCTTTCATAGCAACTTTGCATAGATGAATCATTTCGATTATTGGGCTGTGTTCTTCTCAGGCTCATTAGGTTTTGACCTTAAGACTCTCCCTGAGACTGGAGGTGCTTAACTTCTTCCTGCAGAGCTCTGAGCCCTTGCAAAAAGGGGCAAAAGATACACCTGGGCTACTGTGTTTCATAAGCAAGGAAGTAGGCTCTTTGTAGTCTAATATCATTACCATGCTTTTCTTAGGTCACTTCGGCGGAGATTCATTTCACTAACTTTAGACATCTAGAAGTACACTACATATGAAAGAACACTAGTTATTTAGTTTCCCTTGAGAGCCTCTGGAAAGTCAGGGACCTCTCAGCAGCAGTCCTTCACATCTGTATCATGTACTTACCCTGGCAAGGGATGAATCACCTGCTGGAGGTGTATGTACTTCTTGACAATGATTCATTTCAGCCCTGAATAAGCTGAAAAAATATCTTCAACCAGATGTTTCATTTTTGGACAAGCTCAAGTAAGTCTGATGGATCCCATCTGAAAGCACAAAGTAGACTGCTGTTTATTTTGCTCTATTTTAAGTCAGAGGAGAAAGAAATCTTAGTAAGGCTGAGTTCAGCCATTGTCCCTGGTGGCTTCATTTCATATACATGTAATGTACTTGTCCACTTATGTGAATTGTATTGGTTATGAGGATGATAATTCGGTGGCTCAGAGGGCGTATATATCATGCTTTTATGCTGAAAACAATCTGAGATGAGACTTGTAGCTGGCTTAGATGCTTGTAATGTCATTCAGTGAAACGTTTTATGCCATATGATCCCATGAATATAGCTGAAATTTGTAAAGATAATCAAATTAACTTATAATTGGTTTATTTTATTTTCCCACATTTTGTGCCTTTTATACCAGCCCAACTCCTTTATAACATCAGACAAAAGGATTCTCTTATGCATAAACATAGAATTTTTGGTAGCCATAAGAGATGTGCAATAGCAGACATCAGCAAAAAAAAAAGTATGTAGATTTCCATTGTACCCAAGAGGCAAGAATCAGAATTTGCAAACAATAAAATTTAAGCAAGCTGTGTAGCAGCAATTCCCTTTCCTCTTGGTCTTAAATTAACGTGGATGGAGGTAAAATAAAGCACAGAGCAAATGAGCACTTAAGGGACACACAAAAACAGGGGCTTCTATCGAAACAATTGGTTGATAAGGGAACTTGAGAGTTGAACATGAGGCTCTGGACCTCACATTTAATTCATAAAGCACGCTACCACAAATATAGGCATTATTTTATTTTCATATAACACAAATGAAATGCAGCAATGTAACCACTGTAAAAGGTTCCTGTCAAACTTCTTACTGAACCAAGTGGAAAATCCTATTTGTTTATTCCAAAAATCCTATTTATTCCAAGTGGAAAACACTATTTGAATGGCACAAGAATATGTTTTTAGTGAGCCTGAATTCAATTTTATTTAATACTACTTTTGCTTTTAGTGGTTTTATGCTTAGTTAATACACTGAGATTCAAATCATTCAAGGCAGAACAAAAGGATACAGCAGGAATCCACAGTGCAAGAGAACTGCATCTTTGGCTTCATGGTCTTCAGTGGAAGGCACCATTCCACCTCAATGAACAAAAAAGTTATATGAATGGCTAGTTGGTTTGTCTGCCAAAATCTTAAATAAAAAAAATAAAAAACCCATACAATAGTTTGGTGTTTGCACTAAAACACATGCAGTGAAACACAGACCTATAACATCCATGCTCAAACTAAAGGATGAAGTTTCATAAGCAGTGAAGAATAGAAACTTTGAACCAGTTTCAATTCAATCAAGTATAAATCACAGTTTTAAAGCATTGGTCATAAGAAGTTTTGTGAACAAAAGAGACTGTTAGGACAGGTCTTGAATCTTTTGCCGTTGTACATTGAAAATACTAATTTCTGAGAAATCTAAATTACATAGGCACTTAATTTAGTCTTGTAAAAGACATTCATATAAGGCAGGCTTTTGTAGTTATTTACATGTTCAAGGATAGAAGTGGTCTGCAGATTTGCAAACAGGCAAATTGGTTGTCTAAATCTTTACAAAGTCAGAAACTTTCAGAGACCCAGGCTAGTTGGTCTTAATTCAAAACTGCAACTGTCAGTCTCTCAGAGCAGTGCAATACAAATAAAATGTCTTCAGAGTAATACAGAAACACTGTTCTGAACAAAAACAGAATCCAAGCGTGATAAGAGTTGCAGTGGCTGTTTGGAGAGATTTTTTTATAAAATGGTGAAGAAGAAGATCTTCTGGTGTATAATTGATACAACTGTCAATTACATAAATTTTACTTTTTCCATTGAAATGGACAGATTTGCAGAGGTACAAATAGGGGCAGGGTCAGAGACAGTGACTACAAAGATAAGTCAAAGCAAATAGGAAATTTCCTTTCCAGCATTACTGTTAGAGAATATACATGCAGTGTTGTTCTCAGTGAAAGTTTCCATCTCACTGTTCTCAGTGTTGTTTCCATCTACATGTTACTTGCAGAGCTGTGCATATGAGGTAAGACCTTCCAGGTCCAACTTCTACCATTTTAAAATATTTCCGTATGTCATAAGCTTTGCACACACAGCAATACATGAACATACTCAGAAAATTTAGGTTGCCCAAATCCATCCTACTTTTTGGATTCTGTGGCACAGCCTTTAATCAGGACATAGCTGAGAAATGACTCAGTGATTAGCCCATAGCAGCCTTCAGTCTCTCAGCCAGGCAGCCTCACAAGCCTCCCTAGGGAGCCACTGGTCTCCTGTCGCTGACAAGTTTGTCTTTCTGGCTCTTTCTTAGAAGAGCTATCCTGTTCTTCAGGACTTCTGCATTTGAATTGCCAAGTTTCTCTATTTCATGCACTTTTGTGACTGCAGCTGATATGAAATGATAAGACAGTAGAGAAGGTGAAAGGCTGTGTATCCAAAATGCAGTTGGCAGTTTCGTCATGTTAAATACAGAGTTCATACTTTTCCACAAAGCTCGTAAATTCTGTAGGTATTTGCCACAAATCATCTCAGAGGCAGAGTTGCTAAAAGAATAATGTTCTGAAAGCAAAATACTAAGTTTTCTTACAGTTAAGAGTTTTCCTTACTATGCAAATCAGGGGAGAAAGGGTTTGGGTTTGTTTTTTTTATCTTGAGGGCACTAAGGTTCCTTAGTATAAAGAAGTTCTGTACATATCTAGTCCTTGTACCAGTAGCAAATGAATTCACTCTAAGAGCCAATGAAAGGCTACTTAAGCCTTCAGAATAGAAGCTCTTAAATGCTTTGCAAATGAACTTTAAGTACCTTGCAGATAAAGCCAAAAGGAAAGGATTAAAAAAAAAATAAATAAATTAAAAATAATTAGTCAGAAAAAGAGCTAAGAATGCAACGTATTTAAAATCCCTTGTCTCTCCAGCCACAATGTGTTAACAGGTTAATTACATTCAAGGCAGTGAAAATTGGTTTGTGATGACAGCTTGGTACATTTACCACTAATATGGGCTATTTCTTCCACTCCTTATGAAGATTCTTTTTAGGTTTCTTTTCTCTTCTCTGCAATGGGAATTACTGCAGACATTTCTGTTCACTCTTAAATGTATTCAGAAAAATTGATTCTTGCAATTTGCACATTTTTTATTGTCACTTCTATTCACCTAAAACTGAAGTGAGGTGGCTGAGACAGTGCAGGATAGTTTCATATAATCAGCCAGCAAATCATTCAGATCATTCTCTCCAACCTATTTTTACCCAGAACTATTTTGTTTTGAACATCTCTCTTTCACAATGCTTTCTCAAATAACTCTCTCACCCCATCACCCAAGGAAAGCAGCAGCCTCAGAGTTGTCAGATTTCTAATAAATTCTCACAGATCAGATGAAACATAAAAGTGACAGTTCCTGTCATATGCTTATGCACGTGCAAATGACTAGAAAAGTTAGGATGTGGGTTCATTAACCTACTCTGAAACAGAAGGTGCAGACCTAGAGACTCGGGACTGGAAAGCCATTTGCACTGCCAACACACCCCTCACTCACAGACAACAATTCAGCAGATATTCAGGCTATAAGAGCACCAGTCCTCAAATGATTTTTTACAACATCCTTGATGATGTAACCTGAAGCTTCATAAAACATAAACAGAAGATAAATACAAATAGAAGAAAACATCAAAGCTTATGAACAACTGTGTACAGAGGAGGAGATCTGAACACATTTGTGGTATCACTTATATTTCTGAAGTAGCATATCTTGAGTCATCTGCTCTCCTTCACTTAGCAAATGAGACACACCAGAGTCTTATTTTGAGCTAATCAAGCCCTTAGGCTATGCCTGTACTGGTAAATAAAGGCACAGGCTCTGGTTGCAGCTCAGGCCTGCAATTATCCATAATGCTCACGTTTGTGTGCTCCTCAACAGATTCTCTGCCTTTCTCACCTAACACTTTTCCAGAGAGTCATGGATATGCTTGCAGAAATACACACAGCTGGGGCTATTTCCAATATATGACCCCTATAGAAAGGTGTCTACCTGATTTCAATCCTGTACTGTCCTCCCACATTATACTACTGCATTTTGCACTTTTAATCCATTTACTCACATTGTACCCCAGGGCAAACAACAAATACTCTCCAGTGTAAGGCAACTGAGCCTTCACTTCAGATACTTCAAAGTGAAAACATTACTATTCATTTGTCTTAGGGCCACAGAGCACCACGTGGAGCTAAAGATGTCTCAACAGCGTGAATGCAGCCACGTCCTGCCACTGGGTTAAGGAACAGAGAATGGTCTCTGGCTTTTTTTGGTGCAAGAGTATGAGCAGTTTGCTGTGTATTTCAGTTGGTTGCATGTAGTGCTGTCTTCTCACTTAGAGAAACAAGATTTTTCCCATGTTGTTTGAAAATCCCAGCCCCAAACTTGCAGCTGAGGAAAGCATTATATGGCTACAAAGCAAAAATTCTGTTATTGCAAACCGTACTGCTGCAAAACCTACTTTTGAGTACCTATAATGGAAGCAAATTCCCAGCAGTAAGACTGCCTTTGATATATGGTCAGTATATTGAATTAATATTATCATCCTTTATTTCTGCAGTAATATTTGGATATAGCTGAAGTGTTTTAGCACAGTTCTCATCTTATCAAGTCCATTCATTGACAAGTTATTCAGTGACTTCATCATAACAAGTCTGAACTGAGACCTCACTGTTTCATCATAAATCAATGTAAATTTTGGTATGTATATAGATGCTTCCATCTTTAATATTAGTACTGTTACATCATATACTGATATTCCCATCTTAAATATTTATGCTACTACACTATCTCTTGTTAATTTCATTGAAGACTGTGAGATTCACAAAAATTTGAGGACTGTGGTACTTGCCAAAATATTTACACCTCCAGTGTGAGAATCTTCTTGCAGAAAAGAATGTAGCAGACACCAACACTTTTAATGCCACATGTTCACCATTTGAATTACAAGGAAAAAGCCCCTATATATCTTTCTAGGGACCATTTCTTTCACTGGTCAGATAAGGCTCTAAAGACATCTAACTGGCTTTATTCTGCACATGCTGCAGATGAACACCAGAAAACATAACATTACCCATCACTGTGCTTGTATGAAACTATTAAACCTGGAAAGCAGGAATATTGCTGCTCATTTTGTGCCATTACAAATGACACGATTTTAAAAGCCTCCTAAACGTTATCTCAGATCTTAATCTTTTCTTGTAGGGAATGGGTAAGCTATGAATAATTTCAAATCCAGATTCAGTAAAATGTTATACTGTAATAGTCAGCATAACCAGAGTGGCAGGCAGGCAGGAAAGAATAAAAATAATATCGGTAGGTTTCTTTAATTAAAATCAACACTTCTGCTTTCCAGATGGGAGCAGGAGAGCAATTCCCACCTGCTTATAATTTTTACCTTTTCAATATAATTTAAAAGAGAATGAAAATAATGTGTATCTCTACAGGCACGTGTGCTGAAATGCAACTGTGAGATAATTCTAATCTCCAACTGAGAAAACACTCATTTTCTGATAGCCACTCTGAAACACTTTTAGGCTTAAAAACTATGTATAAGTCATTGCTGGATTAGTGTTTGAAGTAGGGTGATAATTATCAAATGTAATTGTAAATAAAATATAAGCATCGTTCATGTACAATATTGAGAGCATTGTGGACTATGTTCCTCAAGAGGCAGATAATTTGCAACTGGAAAACCTCTTCCATGGTAACCTGCTGCAGTCAATTTGCCTGCAATTGAAAATTAATTGTATAGGCAGTTCATAACATTTGAAAAATGTTTGGCTTAATTATCTGAGTTCTGCCTTTTCTATTCCTAAGGTTTTTTAAAAAAATCATATCCCAAGAAGAGGTAAAAATTTAAAGAAAGTATGATAGATTTCCAAATCTCTGATCTTTCTCAAAGGAAGACTGACATGAAACAATTACAAATTTCTTAAGAATACATTCCAAAGGGAGAAAGTGAGCAATAGCAGTCCAAGATATTATAAGGCCAGTTCTGTGCTAAATAAATTTGTGTTGTAGTCTTTGTGGTAGTTAAGTAGCATCAAGCAAATTCCCAAGGTTACAATTTCATTTTTGTGTGCCACACTGGTGATAAATAGCAGTTTTCAGCTTTTCTTACTTATCAGCTGAGGTTTACCAAAATATACCAGTCATGATCCACATTCAAACACAATTCTCAGTTGAGATTTTTTGAGGTAATGAGGCCATCAAAATGTACAGCACTGATCTGATCTCCAAGGGACAGAGAAAGTCTAAACTAAGCCATTAGACTTCAGATAGATAGGGGCCCAGAGAAGTGGAATTATGATGAGAAATGAATCAAGCTTACATTAGTGCAGTGCACAGGAGGATACCATATAGGAGGTTGGCGGTTACCAAGTTGTAAGTAAAAGCAAGAACCTTTTTGCTGTACTTGGTTGTCAGGGAAGAAGAGACCTGCCCAAGCTAAGGATCACAACTGAAAGCACACTCACTTTTTCATCCCAAACTGGATGGAAAAGAAGGCCCACTTACTTGGGTACTACCATCTGTGCTAGTCTTCTTGAGGACATCAATACTAGATATTGTAAAGAATATCACAACACCAAAGCCATTTTGTGGATCTCACTATCTTTGATTATGCTAACGAGTGAGTGAAATTGATAATCATATATTGTAAAAAAAATTTATAGCAGAAGGGAGTATGGGGAAATTAATAAGTGAAACAGATGGCTGTAATGTATATCAAAGTGAGTGACTTAAAGTAAATAATTAAAGTAATTAAATCATCAGTGAAGTTTTTCACTAACATTCTGATTAAAATAAAGGAATGGTTCATGATCCTCAATCTTAAATGTAATTAATATTTGTTGCCAAAATTGACTGAATGATTCTATTTATCAGTGTATCAATTTTATCTGTTATTAAAATGAAAGTGAGGGAAAAAAAATAAATCTCGGTGCTGGTACTCTGAAAATTAGTGTGGTTGGACTCTACATTATCCTGTTATTTGAATCTAACCCAGTAACTCAGCACATCTTCTAAGATGTCAAATATCTGAACCACACTGAAAAAAGTCATGCTACAAAGCAATGATGAAAACAGAATTGCTGTAATAAGAACGTAACATTCAACAATATTAGTTAAAGTAATAGTAAATTTGTGGTGAAAAATGTGAATTACATATAGGTACACTGATCATGGACAAAAATTAGCATATAGCACATTACCCATAATGTGTCACATGGCAGTTACTCTGGCAGTTATTTCTGCTTTCATAACTGTGTTAGGTCTGAGTTTCAATAAAAGTCTTTAAACAGTAGCTATTTTAGGCTTCCAACTGCTAAGCAAAAATGTGGGTAATGTTTGAGTCCACAGCAACTGATGTGAATCCAGAGAGAAGGCAAAGGCAACAATTTTGGAGAAGGACAAAAATAAAATGGAAATTATAGAGGAGTCATGGCCAGGGCATAGTTTAAATGGAGAACTGAGCCAACCTCACAGCTTGCTGCCAAGACCAATTTCAGAGTCAGACTAGCTCAGCTCTGTTTATCTAACCACACCATCACAGAATTAAGGGAAAGGAAGAAATGCTGATGGAGAACAGGTGGTGGCAGAGTAAAAAAAATATTTTCAGAAATGTCATTAAGAATTTGGACAACACTGAACAGATCCTTGCTAGACTTTCCAGCAGAGAATGTTTTGGTTTTCTTTTTTTTCCTGGATGTGTGTTTCTGGAGAATTTTTTAAATAACTGACAACTGAGTCTTTTGAAAATTCTATGCGTTATTCTAAAGCTCAAGCATTTTCTATAACCTGGCATGAATAATGTGCATATTTAAAAGTCTCACATAGAGTTTATCTGATGAATTCAATGAACATTAAATATCAAGATGATTTTCATTGTGAAAATAGCCTACTCTTCCTTTTAGAAACTCTGATTCTGAGTGGACTGAGTCTTCATTTATCTTTATTTCACAGAAGACTGTACTCTCCTTATTTTCTACTAGATAAAAGTAGAAAATATCTGAACAAAATTGTGCCTTGGGGTAATAGTGACCCTTTTTTTGGCCAAATCACCCTTCCTTTCTTAAATAATTTTGCTGATGTGGTGGTATTTGTAGCACAAAGCTATTTTTATATCTAGAGGGAATCTGGAGAAACAATTTCATGTTATTGCTAAGAAGAGCTTTGTCTTTTCCCATTCCTATGACAAATGCCTAGCAGATGTGAGAGGATTTTTGCCTCAGAATACAAACGACGATGCTCCCTCTTACTTCATACGATAATAAGAATGAAGCCCAAAATACACATTTACCAAATCCCACCTGCATCATATGCTTCCCCCTTTCTGGTGTCATGCATGCCAAGCAAGTGACACCTTCAATTAACACCTCAGTAGCACCCAGCCCCTGGCAGTGGTGTGACTGGGGAAGTGCTTCATACTTCATTTGCAGTTCTTTTTGTATTGCTGATGAACTGTACCTCAGAAGCTGATACAGAATATGAGAATATTTCTGTGGTGTTTCCTTCCACTAAATCCCTTACACTGTTAATCGACAGTTAAACACAGGCAACTTTATATTTCTCTGCCTGCTTTTTCTTAAATCTGTATTAATTCAGATATGAATTCACTTATAAGATATTGCTTTTCTGATTATAATGGAATAAGTGTTTAGCAACAGGTACAGAAAAATAAGATTTGGTGGGAAGAAAAACATCACACAGCAAGGGTGAAAGAAGCTGCAGCTTCATGGGAATTCAATAACATTTACTTTCTGTGGTCAACTTTATTAAATATTATTTCAAATAACAAGACTACTAAACAGTTCATTGTAATGGTGGCTTTATCCCAGCACCATCTGTGAAACATCTTATCCTTACATACGTTTCCTCATATTTTAATTTCAAGATAATTAAAGATAAATGAGGATGAACTCATCAATACCAGATAAGCATAAGAAAATGCAGCTGGGAAAACTAAGAGGGGAGATCAGGGTGACTGTCCACCTAACCAAATATGTACAATGTCTTCGTAGAAACATGATAAAATGTTAAGTTCTGAGTACAAGAAGAAAATTTTAGCCATTTCTACCTTCATTAGGGACATAGTTCTCAAAGATGTGTGATACAATATCAACCAAGTCTTTGGGATTGTGATAATCTGGTTTACCTAAGTGTGCAGTCAGTAAAGCAGCAGCAGGAAGAAGGTAATATATTCAGGCTGTAGTTCAACAGTACAATACTTCCCATTTGAAAAATCTTTATGCTGGATGAAAAACACCTCAGTAATAGATAAAACTTTGATCCAATATAAAATCATTGTCATAACTCGTGTTTGTTCATATATTTGTATAAGTTTACTATACCACAAGTCTTCCTGTGAGGTCAGGAGTTGCCTATGCATTGCACTATAAATTTAGACCAAATCAGATATAATTTGTCCTCCTGCATCTGTCACAGACAACCTGCTGTCTCTTTCTTCCTGCTGCACTCCTGCCCTTTTTGATTTTATTCCTTTCCATTTCCCTTCCCCAACCACTCCACCTCACTTACCCTGTCTCCAGTACTCAGCAGACCATTCCTTGGATCAATTCAACACAATTTAAAAAGTGCTCTTTTGGGGGGAAAGATGGAAATTTTGTATTGAATTCTTGCTACATTAATGAGATAAGCTGATTAAAATAATGGAAATCTCAGCAAAATATAGGATAAAAGACATCTTTGGATGTAATGATTCAAGCCTCCTCTTAGAGCTGGGTAACTTCAAGATCAGATCTGCTTGCGTAGCATCATCCCTATTTGAGTTTTGAATACCCCCAAAGATGGAGATACTACAGCTTCTCTGGGCACCTCATCCACTGTTGATCACCCTCACAGTGATTCTTTTTTCCTTATATCCATCTGGAATTTCTCCTATTGCATCTTGTGACCACTGTCTCTTGGCCATTCAGCGTGAACTTCTTATAGAACATTGGCTGTCTTCCCTGCAATACCTCTTTCCACAATGAAAGAATATGACTGTATATAAGGAATAATCTGTATAAAGCCTGGGGTAGAGCAAGAATATGGGATGAGGAAGTAGTTGTTTTCCACTTCAGCTATGCTTCACACAACAGATTGATTCCATAGCAAAGGTGATTATGAATCACAGAATCACTGAATGGCCAGGGTTGGAAGGGACCTCAAGGATCATGAATCTCCAATCCCTCTGCCACAGGCAGGGCCACCAACCTCCACATTTAATACTAGACCAGGCTGCCCAGAGCCCCATCGATCTGGCCTTGAACACCTTCAAGGATGGGGCATCCACAACTTCTCTGGGCAGCCTGTTCCAGCACCTCACCACTCCCTCTGCAAAGAATTTCACCCTGACATCCAACATAAATCTTCCGTCCCTCAACTTAAAACCATTTCCCCTTGTCCTGCAGTTATCTACCCTTTTAAAAAAGTTGATTCCCCTTCTGTTTGTAGGCTCCCTTTAGATACTGAAAGGTTGCAATGAGGTCAGCCTGCAGCCTTCTTTTATCCAGGCTGAACAAGCCCGGCTACCTCAGCCTATCTTCATAGGGGAGGTGCTCCATTCCCCTGATCATCTTTGTGGCTCTCCTCTGGACCCTCTCCAACAGCTCTCTGTCTTTCTTGTACTGGGGGCTCCAGTACACAGTACCTGGACACAGTACTCCAGATAATTGTAGATTGATAAAAATACTAGCATGGCTGAAGTATTTATCCTAAGTTGGAGCTGAAACAGAAATCACCAAACTTAAAAACAAGATCCTCAAACCAAGGGTGCACCTATAAAGAGAAGAGGTCTCTACCTGCTCTGACTTCAAAGAGTGTGCACTGTACAAAGCCAGCAAGATCTACCTGGATGGCTTGCAGAGCTATTTAATTGAATCCATTAGAGTAAGTAATAATTCTTATAAATTATTAGATTGTTTTTTATTTCAAGACTAATCATTATTAGCTTTACAATCTGTGCATGGCCCTTAAATTCTATGTAGATATACTTTAAAAGCCAAATTCTCATAGGCATTTAGGTACTTAATTCCTATCTGGGAGAGCTGTACAAGTTAGATAGTACATCTACCTAACTAATCTAAATCTAATCTAAAAAGTTTTGAGTTAGATAGGTAGATATTACTAAGAAGTTCAACTAAAGGGCTGCAGTCAGGATCTGTAGTTGATTTCCAGCATCAGAGATTGAGGGAGGTGGAAACAGACGGGAACACTATTTGATAAACAGAAGTCTGTGAAATGCACTTGCTGGAAAAGCCCAGGATTTTTTCCTGGTAAATGTATTAGATGTAGCAATAACATGAGATATTGTCCAGTATATGTGCACTTAAAAAAAAAAAAAAAAGTAAAAGTGGAGGGGGAGAGAGGAACTGTGGGTTGGTTTTCAGTATGTGTTTATCCCAAAGCCCAGCATTTTACTGCTGGAAATAACTAAAGCTCTAGCAAGGATGATGGCAGTTCAAAGGGAAGGAAGCAAAGATGCACAAAGGAGAGAAAAGCCTCACATCTGCTCTTGATTTTTTCACTCCTGCTCAGGAAGAAAGAATCTCGAAACACTGGAATGTGATCTCTGTTCTAGAGAGGAATGGGGCATTCACATTTTCCCTGGACAGCTTGTGCCAGCACCTCACTACTCACACAGTGAAAAACTTCTTCCTGATATCTAATCTAAAACTCTCCTTTTTTAGTTTAAAATCATTCCCCCTTGTCCTATCACTGTCTACCTGTGTAGAAAGCTGATTTCCCTCCTGTTTATAAGCTCCCTTTCAGTACTGAAATGCTGCACTGATCTCTCCTTGGAGCCTTCTCCAAGCAAAGCAAGCTCAGCTCCCTCAGCCTGTCTTCAACGGAGAAGCACTTCAGCACACTGATCACCTTCATGGCCTTTTCTGGATCTGCTCCAGCATCTCCACATCCTTCTTGTGGACAGGCCTGGACGCAATTCTCTAATGGGGCCTTACAAGAGTACCTCTTACAGAGAGGGGAACAATCCCCTCCTCGCTGCTGGCCACCCTTCTTTTGATGCAGCCCAGAATACAGTTGGCTTCTGGGCTGCAAGCATATACTGCTGGCAAATGTCCAGATTTTTGGAAAAGAGCAGGATCTCCAAAGCCTTCTTAGCAAGGTTGCTCTCAGTGAGTTCTTCTTCCAGTCTGTACATATATCCGGGATTGCCCCAGTCCAAGTGAGCGCCTTGCACACGGCCTTGTTGAACCTAATTCAGTCCACATGGGGCCACTTTTCAAGCCAGTTCAGGTCCCCCTGGATGGCATTCCTCCTTTCTATTGTGACAACTGCACCACACACCTTGGTGCCATCAGCAAACTTGCTGATCATGTACTCGATCCTATCATCACTCACTGATAAGACATTAAAGAGTTACATCTCTCTGTAAAACAAGGTTTTCTGTACCTTTGTATTTGTTGTTTTTTCTTAATGTGTAACAATACTGGAGACACACAGGAGGAGTTTTCCCAAAAGTGCACTTTTAAAACCACCTAGATAGCAGAGTTTGCAGAAATACATCACATTAGTATGGGAGAAAACCCCATATCTGAGCATGTTTGATTTATGAGCACAAATCAACCTAAATCAGCCACACCGACCGCATCACTTACCAGGTATATCATATCTGGTTTATCATATAACACCGCATTGCGTCCTGAGCAAAATTTCCCACCTCTGGGAGCAGAAATGAGCCTCCTCTCCACCTCGGGAAGCGGTCGCCGTCTCAGCAGCCCAGGAGCCGCGCGGTGCTGCTGCCCTCCTGCGGTCG